>NC_092003.1:11459779-11779779 GCF_044704955.1 Pristiophorus japonicus | reverse complement strand
TGTATTCATTCACCTGCGGGATCGGTTCAGCCAGAGATGCACGCATGATGCTCTCCGCCCCTCCCGCCCTGACGGCTGGATATTACCGACGCGAGTTGAGATTAAACAGATCCACTTCAATTCACACACAAAGCCCCACGGGCTCTCGGATTACCTACACTCCAGGATTGCCCCGGGAGATTCCAGTCAATCAATCTCCTGCGCACTGCTGTGAGCAACTCACGGGAGACCCCCGCAAAAATATAACGAGAGGGACACAGTACTGAGGGAGCGCCGCACTGCGCTGTCGGAGGGGCAGTACTGAGGGAGCGCCACACTGTCGGAGGGGCAGTACTGAGGGAGCCCCGCACTGTCGGAGGGGCAGTACTGAGGGAGCACTGCGCTGTCGGAGGGGCAGTACTGAGGGAGCACTGCGCTGTCGGAGGGGCAGTACTGAGGGAGCCCCGCACTGTCGGAGGGGCAGTACTGAGGGAGTACTGCGCTGTCGGAGGGGCAGTACTGAGGGAGCCCCGCACTGTCGGAGGGGCAGTACCGAGGGAGCACTGCGCTGTCGGAGGGGCAGTACTGAGGGAGCGCCGCACTGTCGGAGGGGCAGTACTGAGGGAGCGCTACACTGTCAGAAGGGCAGTACTGAGGGAGCGCCGCACTGTCGGAGGGGCAGTACTGAGGGAGCGCTACACTGTCGGAGGGGCAGTACTGAGGGAGCACCGCACTGTCGGAGGGGCAGTACTGAGGGAGCGCCGCACTGTCGGAGGGGCAGTACTGAGGGAGCGCCGCACTGTCGGAGGGGCAGTACTGAGGGAACCCCACACTGTCGGAGGGGCAGTACTGAGGGAGCGCCGCACTGTCGGAGGGGCAGTACTGAGGGAGCCCCACACTGTCGGAGGGGCAGTACTGAGGAAGGCCGTTCAGCCCATCATGCCTGTGCCGAACCTTCGAACAGGGGCTGTCCCCTCCAGTCCCGCTTCGGTTACACGTGACGGAAACCCTCCAGGTGTAGCACAGTTTTGTCGGGCAGGCAACACTCCAAGATTTCTCCGGGGTCTCCTCCGGGGATGAATCGTCTTTGGCAGGCAAATACCCAATAGAGAGAGAAAAATTAATCGGGAAGGTGCGAGGGGCATTTAAATAAAAAGGACCTATGTGTGTTTTGTTCAATCTCTTTCCAGACTTTTGTTCACTGGAGGGGAGGGGGAGAAGGCTTTTCAACTGGGTGGGGCAGCAGGCTAACCTCCAGGTACCCTTGCAAGCAGAGCTTAAATACAGGTAACGCCATCCTTTTAATAAACGAAGGAAGGGAAAAGGCTACACGTTTATTTGTTAAGTAGGAGGAAGGGAGAGAAAAAAAAAACAACTCAGACTATTCGACTGGGTGAGGCCGCACAGTAACCTCCAGGAATCCTTGCGAGCGGGGCTGGAAACCTTAAACACAGGCTTTCCAGGCCTTTGAAGGTACAAAGATTGGGAGGCAATGCAGTTATTAGTGATTTAGGGAGAGGGAGGGAGGAAAAAAAACAATCAGACTATTCGACTGAGTGAGGAGGCAGGGTAACCTCCTAAAATACTGGCAAGCAGAGCTTAAACACAGGCACGCCAACCTTTGACAGCTTGTAATAAAGGGAGGAAGGGAAAAGGCTAAAGGTTTATGTTAATTAGGGGGAAAGGAGAGAAAAATGCAGACTATTTGACTGGGTGAGGCGGCAGGGCACTCACCAGGAATAGGGGCATGAATTTGATCCCCTTTGACACCTTTTATCAAAAAAAGTAAGGTATAAAGGCAACATCGTTATGAGTTCATGGGGGTGGGTGGGGAAGGGAGGAGGAGAAAAAAAGGAGGACTATTTGACTGGGTGAGGCGGCAGGGCAACCTCCAGGAATACTCGCAAGCAGAGCTTAAATGCGTGCGTGAATTATAAAAGCCTTTGACACCTTTTAACGGCGAAAGCAAGGGAATAAGGCAAAACCACGTTCATCAGTTCTGGCCAAGGACCACCGACCCGAAACGTTAACTCTGTTTCTCTCCCCCACAGATGCTGCCCTGACCCGCTGAGATTTCCAGCATTGTCTCTTTTCATTTCAGACTTCCAGCATCTGCAGCATTTTGCTTTTGCAACGCCATGCGTTAGACCGTTAGCGGGTGGGGAGGAAGGCAACCAGAAACCACAACCGGCTATTCGACTGGGGGAGGCGGCACCGGACGGACAAAACGCGGCCGATTTGCCGAGGGACGGCGCCCGAATTTGATCCCGCCCGGCTCGCGCGCGGCGGGGGAGCTTACCGTGACCTCTGGCGTTGACGGCGGAGCGGTGGATGGCGATGGGCACCGAGAAGTGCTTGCTGTGGAAGTGGTGGACGTGGTGCGAGGTGCTGAGGCTGGAGGAGACGCGGGCGGCCGCCCAGGCCCCCCGGCCGCTCAGGAGGAGGAGGAGGAGCGGGAGCAGCGGGCCCGGGAGCGGGAGCGGCGTGCCCCGGGGCATGGCGGAGGTGCGGGTCCCGCCCGAGGCCATGGACTCATGTCGCCGCCTCGGGGGCCATGGCCGCGCCGGCTGTGTCCAATGGCGGCGGGGCGGCGCGTCGCTCGACTTTGGGCTATCCCGCTGACGGGAGGCACATCTCCTCCTCTGTCGCTGGCGCGCTCGGCTCAACCTTGCTCGCTGCCCTCTCCGCCTTTATGGCCACATCACCGAAATAGGTCGGAAGCAGACTTTGCAATCGGACGCTGTTCCTCTTAAAACCACGACACTGGCTTTCCTTCAGCCGGGAACAGGTTAAAAAAAAATCCTTCTATTCCCAAAAACAGATTTTAAAAATCCTTTTCCCTTTGTTCTTCTTTCTTCGGCAGTCCAGGAATGCAAAAAAATAAAGTCTTCACACACACACACACACACACACACACACACACCGGTTTAAACCATCTGAGAATATCCCGGAGCAAAGTCCTTCCTTTTGCCCAGCCACCAGCCCTCGCTCAAAGCCCAAGACAGCCCGCGTACAATTCCGAGCGATAGTACAAGCTCCCTCCACCGGGCGAGGACACCTTCGCAATCTCTGCTCTCCTCTCTCGCTCGCTGTCTTGCGCCGTTGTCAGTTGCACAGCACCGGTGTCTTAAATCCACAAAGTGCTACGGGGGGGCGAGGGGGGTTGGGGGCGGTTGGTTGAGCAATTCGCCGCTGGTTTTTTCCGTGTACGGCAGGACTGTCAGCCAGTGCCAGTCCTTGCGAGAGAGAGAGATGGATAGATTTGACCCCTCTCGGTTAGATTCGGTAGGGAAGGAGAGGGCAGGGTTGGGTGAGAGATAGAGAAGGCGGAGGGGTAGAGGTTGAGGGGGGGGGGGGGGGAGAAAAGAAATTCAGGAAAAACAGGACAGAGAGAGAGACAGTGACAGAGGAAGAGCAGGTTCAGAAGAGAGAGAAAGAGAGAGAGAGAGAAAAACAGAGATTTGAGGCAGAGTATCGGCAGAGCAGGATCAGAATCAGCCAGCATTCAGTAACCTAGAAAGTAGAAATCACTGGGGTATGCTGCAGAGGACTAGCCTATTGTAAAGCAGAATACAGGGGGGGAGGATTGTGTTCGCGAGAGCAGGAGGCGAAGAGATTGGGTCTCGCTGGCAAGTGCGGGGGGACGCTGGGGCTGGTGGGCTTTCCCGGAGGGCGTCAGCTACAGGAGCGGGGGGGTCACCGACAGAGAGTGTGATGGCTGGACCTGCTCGCGGCCAGCCCACCACCCCATGTGTGCTCTCCTTCCTCAGCTGCTGAAGGTGTTCCATTCGGAAGGCACACAGCGTGGGGAAGCGGGGGAGATGGGATGGGGGGTAAGGGGGGGGGGGGGGGTGCTATTTGGCTGGGGGTGCATCCTGCGCTCCCCCCCCCCCCCCAACCATGACCCCCACCTTGGCTTCAGATTGCCCCCCTATTCCGCTCTCCTCCCACTGAGTTTTGTCCCGCTTTCACCCCCAATCCCAATCGTGGCGCTGTACTGCGTCACTGGCGCGCTCGAGACGTGCGGGGGCGGGGGGTGGAGGAGCGTGGTCGGTTCAGGTCGTCCCGCGACCTCCGGTGGCCGAGAGGTCGGCGCAACGCGCGGCCCGGTAAACTCGGAAAGGTGTTGACGATTTGGTGCCGACACATACACTGGAAGGTCCCGAAAGGCCATGACTTTAGCTGCCTGGGCCCCAAGCTCTGGCATTCCTTCCCGAAACCATTTCCGCCTCTCTCTCCTCCTTCAAGAGGCTCCTCAGAACCTACCTTTCGGACTGAGCTTTTGGTCACGTTCTACCTTCCGTAAACTTCAGCTCATTTAAAACTCGGCTGCCCCCGTGTCCGAACTCGCCCCGAGTCCCGCTCACCCATCACCCCCTGTGCTCGCTGCCCCCGTGTCCTAACTTGCCTCGAGTCCCGCTCACCCATCACCGCCTGTGCTCGCTGCCCCCGTGTCCTAACTCGCCTCGAGTCCCGCTCACCTATCACCCCCTGTGCTCGCTGACCCCGTGTCCTAACTCGCCTCGAGTCCCGCTCACCCATCACCCCCTGTGCTCGCTGCCCCCGTGTCCTAACCCGCATCGAGTCCCGCTCACCCATCACCCCCTGTGCTCACTGCCCCCGTGTCCTAACTCGCACCGAGTCCCGTTCACCCATCACCCCCAGTGCTCGCTGCCCCCGTGTCCTAACTTGCACCGAGTCCCGTTCACCCATCACCCCCGGTGCTCGCTGACCCCGTGTCCTAACTCGCACTGAGTCCCGCTCACCCATCACCCCCTGTGCTCGCTGACCTACATTGGCTCCCGGATAACAAAGCCTCAATTTCAAAATTATCATCCTTGTTTACAAATCCCTCCATGGCCCTCTCCCCCTCCCTATCTCTGTAACCTCCTCCAGCCCCACAACCCCCCGAGATGTCTGCACTCCTCTAATTCTGCCCTCCTGACCATCCCTGATTATAATCGCTCCACCATCGGTGGCCGTGCCTTCTGTTGCCTGGGCCCCAAGCTCTGGAACTCCCTCCCTAAACCTCTCCGCCTCTCTACCTCTCTCTCCTCCTTTAAGACGCCTGCCTCTCTGACCAAGCCTTTGGCCACCTGTCCTTACGCATCGCGCTATCAAATTTTGTGTCGATTTTACGTGCCTGTGAAACACCTCAGGATGTTTTCGGTTTTGTGTCAGCTGTGGCTCAGTGGGCAGCACCCTCACCTGAGTTAGAAGGTCGTGGGTTCAAGTCCAGGGACTTGAGCACATAAATCTTGGCTGACACTCCCAGTGCAGTACTGGGGGAGCGCCGCACTGTGGGAGGGGCAGTACTGAGGGAGTGCCGCACTGTCGGAGGGGCAGTACTGAGGGAGCACCGCATTGTCGGAGGGGCAGTACTGAGGGAGCGCCGCACTGTCGGAGGGGCAGTACTGAGGGAGCACCGCATTGTCAGAGGTGCAGTACTGAGGGAGCCCCGCACTGTCGGAGGGGCAGTACTGAGGGAGCACCGCATTGTCGGAGGGGCAGTACTGAGGGAGCGCCACACTGTCGGAGGGGCAGTACTGAGGGAGCGCCGCACTGTCGGAGGGGCAGTACTGAGGGAGCGCCGCACTGTCGGAGGGGCAGTACTGAGGGAGCCCCGCACTGTCGGAGGGGCAGTACTGAGGGAGCGCCGCACTGTCGGAGGTGCCGTCTTTCAGATAAGACGTTAAACCGAGACCACATCTGCTCTCGGGTGGACGTAAAAGATCCCATGGTCAGTATTTCTAAGAGGAGCAGAGGCAGTTCTCCCCGGTGTCCTGGGGCCAATATTTATCCCTCAACCCACATCGCTAAAACAGATGATCTGGTCATTATCACATTGCTGTGTGTGGGAGCTTGCTGTGCGCAAATTGGCTGCCGCGTTTCCCACATTACAACAGTGACTGGACTCGAAAAGTACTTCATTGGCTGTAAAGCGCTTTGGGACTTCCGGTGGTCCTGAAAGACGCTACTAAAATGCAAGTCTTTCTTACTACATTAAAGGCGCTGTATGTTGCTTTTGTCATGGGTTTGATTCCCCACAAACCCCCGCGACCCCGCTCCGCAATCAGAACTCAGGTGCCAAAGATCTTACGAGCACCCCCTGGTCTATTGAGAGCTTATCCCCAACTCTGTAATCTCCTCCAGCCCCACAACCCCCCGAGATCTCTGCGCTCCTCTAATTCTGCCCTCCTGAGCATCCCTGATTACAATCACTCCACCATCGGTGGCCGTGCCTTCTGTTGCCTGGGCCCCAAGCTCTGGAACTCCCTCCCTAAACCTCTCCGTCCTCTCTTTCCTCCTTTAAGACGCTCCTTAAAACTAACCTCTTTGACCCAGCTTTTGGTCACCTGTCCATAATATCTCCTTGTGTGGCTCAGGGTCGAATCTTGCTCATTAACCGCGCCCTGGGGCGTGAAAGGTGCTATGTAATTGCAAAGTTGTTTTGCTGGTGAGAATATCAGCTCGGGTTCTGGCTCAAGACTGCTCGACACTGCCCCCTGCTGGAAGCAGACTGTGGGTGCAGGTTGTGGGAGGGGGGGTGGGTGTCCCGGGGGAGGGGGGTGGAGTCGGAGGGGAGGCGGGTGAGGACCGGACTGAGAACGGCTGTGACACAGCCCGCACGGGAGGTCGGACAATCGGACACTCACCCCGCCGGCAGGCCAGCGGGTGATGGATGGGCACTTCGGTGCCACAGTGCCTGCGGAACCCAGCCACAAGCGGGCAAGAGGCCACACACTGGCAGAGGACGCCAGGGAGAGCCCTCTGGGTGCTCCGCTTCAAGCCAGAAACCTTTGGTAGCAAGAATAGAGAAACAGAATTTTTTTTTTTAAATGGTGAGCAACGTGGTGTTGAGAGAGATTTGGGTGACCTTGTGCAACAAACGCAGAAAGCGAGCACGCAGGTACAACAAGCAATAAGGAAGGCAAATGGCCCGTTGGCCTTTATTGCAAGAGGCTTGGAGGAGAAGAGTCAGGAAGTCTTGCTACATTAACGACTTGGAAGAAGGGACCGAGTGTAACGTAGCCAAGTTTGCTGACGATACAAAGTTGGAAGGAAAAGCAATGTGTGAGGAGGACACAAAAAATCTGCAAAAGGACACAGACAGGCTAAGTGCGTGGGCAAACATTTGGCAGATGGAGTATAATGTCGGAAAGTGTGAGGTCATGCACTTTGGCAGAAGAAAATCAAAGAGCAAGTTATTATTTAAATGGAGAAAGATTGCAAAGTGCTGCAGTACAGCGGGACCTGGGGGTACTTGTGCATGAAACGCAAAAGGTTAGTATGCAGGTACAGCAAGTGATCAGGGAGGCCAATGGAATCCTGGCCTTTATTGCAAAGGGGATGGAGTATAAAAGCGGGGAAGTCTTGCTACAGTTACACAGGGTATTGGTGAGGCCACACCTGGAATACTGCGTGCAGTTTTGGTTTCCATATTTACGAAAGGATATACTTGCTTTGGAGGCAGTTCAGAGAAGGTTCACTCGGTTGATTCCGGGGATGAGGGGGTCGACTTATGAGGAAAGGTTGAGGAGGTTGGGCCTCTACTCATTGGAATTCAGAAGAATGAGAGGTGATCTTATCGAAACGTATAAGATTCTGAGGGGGCTCGACAAGGTGGATGCAGAGAGGATGTTTCCCCCGGGCTGGGGAGTCTGGAACCAGGGGTCACACAGTCTCAGGATAAGGGGTCGGCCATTTAGGACTGGGATGAGGAGGAATTTCTTCACTCAGAGGGTGGTGAATCTTTGGAACTCTCTGCCCCAGAGGGCTGTGGAAGCTCAGTCGTTGAGTGTATTCAAGGCTGAGATCGATAGATTTTTGGAGTCTGGAGGAATCGAGGGATCGGGCGGGAAAGTGGAGTTGAGGTCGAAGATCAGCCGTGATCTCATTGAATGGCGGAGCAGGCTCGAGGGGCCCAATTGCCAACTCATGCTCCTAATTCTTATGTTCTTATGCAGAAACTTTCTCTGTGGTGAAAATAACAGAAATGAAAGGGCGGCTTGCTCTACAAATGTTAAAGAACGTCTTTCAAATAAGCCCGGATTGGTGCCAGGGGCTGAATTATGTCCCTCTGATCTTCTCCCACTGTCCCGATGGGACTGACCCACTTTCTGATGGGCCCATGTTGTCCAGCGAGCCGCCGCAAGCAGGCCAAAGCGGTTAGTCGTTGCCCCGGAGAGTGAGTGTCGCCTGGCAACCAGCCAATCACAGCCGATCCTCTACACTTGACTATTCCAAGGCAATCCTGGCCAGCAGCCCACACTCTACCCTCCGTAACCTTGAGGTGATCCAAAACTCGGCTGCCCTGTGTCCTAACTCGCACCGAGTCCCGCTCACCCATCACCCCCTGTGCTCGCTGCCCGGGTCCTAACTCGCACCGAGTCCCGCTCACCCATCACCCCCTGTGCTCGCTGCCCCCGTGTCCTAACTCGCACCGAGTCCCGCTCACCCATCACCCCCTGTGCTCTCTGACCCGTGTCCTAACTCGCACCGAATCCCGCTCACCCATCACCCCCTGTGCTCGCTGCCCGGATCCTAACTCGCACCAAGTCCCGCTCACCCATCACCCCCTGTGCTCACTGCGCCGTGTCCTAACTCGCACCGAGTCCCGCTCACCTATCACCCCCTGTGCTCACTGCGCCGTGTCCTAACTCGCACCAAGTCCCGCTCACCCATCACCCCCTGTGCTCACTGCGCCGTGTCCTAACTCGCACCAAGTCCCGCTCACCCATCACCCCCTGTGCTCGCTGCCCTGTGTCCTAACTCGCAGCGAGTCCCGTTCACCCATCACCCCCTGTGCTCGCTGCCCCCGTGTCCTAACTCGCACCGAGTCCCGCTCACCCATCATCCCCTGTGCTCGTTGACCCACATTGGCTACCAGTCCGGCAACGCCTCGATTTCAAAATACTCATCCTTGTGTTCAAATCCCTCCATGGCCCTCACCTCTCCCTATCTCTGTAATCCCCTCCAGCCCCACAACCCCCCGAGATGTCTGCACTCCTCTAATTCTTCCCTCCTGACCATCTCTGATTATAATCGCTCCACCATCGGTGGCCGTGCCTTCAGCTGCCTGGGCCCCAAGCTCTGGAACTCCCTCCCTAAACCTCTCCGCCTCTCTACCTCTCTCTCCTCCTTCAAGCTGCTCCTTAAAACCTCCCTCTTTGACCCAGCTTTTGATCACCTGCCCTAATTTCTACTTATGCGGCTCAGTGTCAAGTTTATTTGTTTTGTTTTATAACGCTCCCGTGAAGCGCCTTGGGACGTTTCACTACGTTAAAGGCGCTATATAAATACAAGTTGTTGTTGTAACATACCGTCTGGTACGTTGGAAAGCAACAAAAGTTTGAACAAGGCGTATTGAAGGCAATGTCATCGCTGCGGGCTTCAATTCACAGGGTTTATTTTAACGGGATAAATGACCAGTCATGGGAAAATGAATAACAATGTAAGAAATAGGAGCAGGAGTCAGCCATTCGGCCCCTTGAGCCTGCTCCGCCATTCAATCAGAGACAGTATAGAGGGATCTTCACTCTATATCTAACCCCATGCTGTACCTGTCCTGGGAGTGTTTGATGGGACAGTGTAGAGGGAGCTTTACTCTGTATCTAACCCCGTGCTGTACCTGTCCTGGGAGTGTGTGATGGGACAGTGTAGAGCGAGCTTTACTCTGTATCTAACCCCATGCTGTACCTGTCCTGGGAGTGTTTGATGGGACATTGTAGAGCGAGCTTTACTCTGTATCTAACCCCGTGCTGTACCTGCCCTGGGAGTGTTTGATGGGACAGTGTAGAGGGAGCTTTACTCTGTATCTAACCCCATGCTGTACCTGCCCTGGGAGTGTTTGATGGGACAGTGTAGAGGGAGCTTTACTCTGTATCTAACCCCATGCTGTACCTGCCCTGGGAGTGTTTGATGGGACAGTGTAGAGGGAGCTTTACTCTGTATCTAACCCCGTGCTGTACCTGCCCTGGGAGTGTGTGATGGGACAGTGTAGAGGGAGCTTTACTCTGTATCTAACCCCGTGCTGTACCTGCCCTGGGAGTGTTTGATGGGACAGTGTAGAGGGAGCTTTACTCTGTATCTAACCCCCTGTACCTGCCCTGGGAGTGTTTGATGGGACAGTGTAGAGGGAGCTTTACTCTGTATCTAACCCCATGCTGTACCTGCCCTGGGAGTGTTTGATGGGACAGTGTAGAGGGAGCTTTACTCTGTATCTAACCCCGTGCTGTACCTGCCCTGGGAGTGTGTGATGGGACAGTGTAGAGGGAGCTTTACTCTGTATCTAACCCCGTGCTGTACCTGCCCTGGGAGTGTTTGATGGGACAGTGTAGAGGGAGCTTTACTCTGTATCTAACCCCCTGTACCTGCCCTGGGAGTGTTTGATGGGACAGTGTAGAGGGAGCTTTACTCTGTATCTAACCCCCTGTACCTGCCCTGGGAGTGTTTGATGGGAACTGGGTGTCTGAAATGCTGGGCGGAAAATTCTTAAAAAATAGATTGAATTAAAATCAACAAATGCGGAAAAAACAACCCGAAACCAATGGAAAAAACAGAACATGGTGTCAGGCCATGCAGATATCTAAATAAACGGCTACATCGACAAATCGATTCTATAGTTTGTGCTGTTGCGATGTACGGAGGGTTAAATCAAATATATCTCCGACATGGTGCCAAACTTGGCTTGTGTCCGCAGTTGTCTCTGTTCAGCGATGTCAACTGTCATTTGCGCACAGCTGCTAGTTACTGGGAATGACGGACGCTGCAAACGGCCGTGATGCAAAAAACTTACGTGGTGACACTCCGAGACTTATCTGCCGGGCAGCTAAGCAAACAGGGACCGGCGATTGCTCCCGTAAACAACTGCTGTGAGTTAACCTCTCCGACACAGTGCAGGCTGCATCCCTGCTCAGTGAGTGAGTGACCCTTACCCTGAATAAACAGTGACTCTGTACAGTTACACAGTGAGTGACCCTTACCCTGAATAAACAGTGACTCTGTACAGTTACAGTGAGTGACCCTTACCCTGAATAAACAGTGACTCTGTACAGTTACACAGTGAGTGACCCTTACCCTGAATAAACAGTAACTCTGTACAGTTACAGTGAGTGACCCTTACCCTGAATAAACAGTGACTCTGTACAGTTACAGTGAGTGACCCTTACCCTGAATAAACAGTGACTCTGTACAGTTACACAGTGAGTGACCCTTACCCTGAATAAACAGTGACTCTGTACAGTTACACAGTGAGTGACCCTTACCCTGAATAAACAGTGACTCTGTACAGTTACACAGTGAGTGACCCTTACCCTGAATAAACAGTGACTCTGTACAGTTACACAGTGAGTGACCCTTACCCTGAATAAACAGTGACTCTGTACAGTTACACAGTGAGTGACCCTTACCCTGAATAAACAGTGACTCTGTACAGTTACACAGTGAGTGACCCTTACCCTGAATAAACAGCGATTCTGTACAGTTACACAGTGAGTGACCCTTACCCTGAATAAACAGCGACTCTGTACAGTTACACATTGAGTGACCCTTACCCTGAATAAACAGTGACTCTGTATAGTTACACATTGAGTGACCCTTACCCTGCTGAATACAGAACATCTTTTATGATCGCAATTACTGGGACGGCACACAGTAATTATTGTTTCTGTCAAACTATCTTTGTTCCCGTCTGATATCTACATGTTTTGTTCTAATAGTGAAATCTCCCAGGGATATCTCGCCCTGAATTCCTGCGCTGAGGTGTAATTAAGATGTGATGTTCGAGAACTAGCTGTGTACGCTGGCTTCATACGCAAATTGATCTCACAACCCTCTGTTTCCCGGCAGCCTTCGAGACATGAGGATCACGAAATGTAACAGTTAATTGAAATCCTTTATTCTTAATCGAAGAAGGGATGCCTCTCTGTAGCTGGTGCATTTAATCTTTAAAGTGTGCCATCGCTGTCCGCTGCTATCTCAATTTTTTCGCACTCTGTCTCTTCATCTATTGTTTGATTCTCGCAGCTTATTCTTCAAATATCTCCTCCTCTGTCTCTTTGAGACAGAAGCAGCTTTCATTTACATCGCAGCTCTCACGGTCTTCCAAAGTACTTCACAGACATTAGAGCCCTTTTGAAGTGCAGCCACTATCGTCATGTGGGGAAATGCGGCAGCCACTTCGCGCACAGCAAGCTCCCACAAACAGCCCCGTGACAAATGGTCAGACGATTTGCCTGAAGTGGTGCTCGTTGTGGGATAGCTGTTGGCCCCAGGACAGCTGGGGAGAACGCTGCTTGTTCTGCTAATAAATTTACAGCACAGAAGGAGGCCATTTCAGCCCATCGTGTCCGCGCCGGCCAACCAAGAGGCAAACATAGAAACTTAGAAAATAGGTGCAGGAGTAGGCCAGTCGGCCCTTCAATAAGATCATGGCTGATCATTCCCTCAGTAACCCTTTCCTGCTTTCTCTCCATACCCCTTGATCCCTTTAGCCGTAAGGGCCACATCTAACTCCCTTTTGAATATATCTAACGAACTGGCCTCAACAACTTTCTGTGGCAGAGAATTCCACAGGTTCACAATTCTCTGAGTGAAGAAGTTTCTCCTCATCTCGGTCCTAAATGGCTCACCCCTTATCCTTAGACTGTGACCCCTGGTTCTGGACTTCCCCAACATCGGGAACATTCTTCCGGCATCTAACCTGTCCAGTCCCATCAGAATGTTCTATGTTTCTATGAGATCCCCTCTCATCCTTCTAAATTCCAGTGAATATAAGCCTAGTCGATCCAGTCTTTCTTCATATGTCAGTCCTGCCATCCCGGGAATCAGTCTGGTGAACCTTCGCTGCACTCCCTCAATAGCAAGAATGTCTTTCCTCAGATTAGGAGACCAAAACTGTACACAATACTCAAGGTGTGGCCTCACCAAGGCCCTGTACAACTGCAATAAGACCTCCCTGCTCCTATACTCAAATCTTCTCGGTATGAAGGCCAACATGCCAATTGCCAATAATGGCCTTGGGATCGGTTACAACCACCTGAGAGAGCAGACGTTAAAGTCTGTTGAGTATATTCAAGGCTGAGTTCGATAGATGATTGGGGAATCAAGGGATATGGAGATCGGGCAGGTAGGTAGAGTTGAGGTTGAAAATCAGCCATGATCTTATTGAATGGCGGAGAAGGCTCAAGGGGCCGAATGGCCAACTCCTGCTCCTAATTCTTATGTTCTTATGACACTCCCAATGCCAGTACTGAGGGAGCGCCGTACTGTCGGAGGGGCAGTTCTGAGGGTGTGCTGCACTGTCGGAGGGGCAGTACTGAGGGAGCGCCACACTGTCGGAGGGGCAGTACTGAGGGAGCGCCGCACTGTCAGAGGGGCAGTAGTGAGGGAGCGCCGCACTGTCAGAGGGGTGGTATTGAGGGAGCGCCGCACTGTCGGAGGGGCGGTGCTGAGGGAGCGCCGCACTGTCGGAGGGGCAGTGCTGAGGGAGCGCCGCACTGTCGGAGGGGCAGTACTGAGGGAGCGCCGCACTGTCGGAAGTGACGTCTTTCAGATCAGCCGTTAAACCGAGGCCCCGTCTGCCCTCTCAGGCGGAAGTAAAAGATCCCATGGCACTATTTCGAAAAAGAGCAGGGGAGTTCTCCCCGGTGTCCTGGGACCAATATTTATCCCTCAGTCACCCTCACTAAAACAGATGATCTGGGTCATTATCACATTGCTGTTTGTGGGAGCTTGCTGTGCGCAAATTGGCTGCCGCGTTTCCCACATTACAACAGTGACCACACTCCAAAAAATACTTCATTGGCTGTAAAGCACTTAGAGATGTCCAGTGGCCGTTAAAGGCGCTATATAAATGCAAGTCTTTCTTTGTTAACTGTTGGTCTCACGTCCCCTGACTGTCTGTCCTTGAACCCTCTCCTTCCCTCTCCCCTTCCCTCTCACCCTCCTTCCCTCTTCCACTTTCTCTCCCCCTCTGTCCCTGTCCCCCTCCCTCCCTCTCCCTCTCCCACCTCACATTCTTGCATCATTCTCTGTAACGGCCCTGATTTTAACTCCAGGCAGACACCCCCGCTTGGGCTGAAGTTAAAAACCACATGCGGGTCTCAGTGATGTCATTGGGCCACGACGTGCATAGGCATATGAAAGCATGGGCCTTAGGCTTAACATCCGGAAGACAAAGGTCCTCTACCAGCCAGTCCTCACCGCACAGCACTGCCCCCCAGTCATCAACATCCACGGCGCGGCCCTGGACAACGTGGACCATTTCCCGTCCCTCGGGAGCCTCTTGTCAGCAAAGGCAGACATTGATCCGGAGATCCAACACCACCTCCAGTGCACCAGTGCAGCCTTCGGCCGACTGACGAAAAGAGTGTTCGAAGACCCATGACCTCAAAACTACCACCAAGCTCATGGTCTACACGGCTGTAGTAAGACCTGCCCTCCTGTGTGGCTCAGAGACATGGACCATGTACAGGAAACACCTCAAGACGTTGGAGATATATCACCAACGATGTCTCCGCAAGATCCTGCAAATCTCCTGGGAGGACAGACGCACCAACGTTAGCGTCCTCGGCCAGGCCAACATCCCCAACATTGAAGCACTGACCACACTCGACCAGCTCCGCTGGGCAGGGCCACATTGTCCGCATGCCCCAGACACGAGACTCCCAAAGCAAGCGCTCTACTCGGAACTCCTTCACGGCAAACGAGTCAAAGGTGGGCAGAGGAAACGTTACAAGGGACCACCCTCAAAGCCTCCCTGATAAAGTGCAACATCCCCCACCGACACCTGGGAGTCCCTGGCCCAAAGACCAGTCCGGCCCGAAGTGGAGGAAGTGCATCCGGGAGGGCGCTGAGCACCTCGAGTCTCGTCGCCGAGAGCGTGCAGAAACCAAGCGCAGGCAGCGGAAGGAGCGTGCGGCAAACCAGTCCCACACTCCCCTTCCCTCAACCACTGGCTGTCCCACCTGTGACAGGGACTGTGGTTCCCGTATTGGACTGTTCAGCCACCTAAGGACTCACTTCAGGAGTGGAAGCAAGTCTTCCTCGATTCCGAGGGACTGCCTATGATGTTGAGATAAAGAAGGACCCAGTTGGCTCTGGGCGGGTGCCCTTGCTGCCCGCTCGGGCGCACAGGTTAACATTGCAGGCGTGGAGGCTTTAGGAGAGGCACGAGCCGGGAGCGACTTCAACTGTCTGCCCACTGGGTTTCTCCGGAGCGAGCAGGGTTAAAATCGCCACCCTCCCTCCCCCGATCACTCACCTGTCCAAGTGCCTCTCCCTCCTATTGCCGCTAACTCTTCCTGTGGGTCTATTTTTATTCCCCGCTCTCAATCTGTCTCCTCTGCCAGTCTGCGTCTCCGTCAATCGCTCTGAGTCCGACTCTGTCATGCTGCTATGCCCTGCCTGTCTCTGCCTGTTCCCGTCGCTGCCTCCGAGCCACCCTCCCCCACCCCCTCCCCTCAACCTCTCCCTCTGTGAGTCACTCCACCATCGTTCTAACTCTCCGAGGCCAACCTTAATCATCATTAACCGGGCGTTTAATGAGCTCAAAACGGCTGACTTGCTGCCTTTGTTGACGTCGAAACCAGACAGGGATGTACAATTGTTGAAGTTCATCCATGTGATCTTTAAATGTCTGCCATTGCCTATCCACCGTCAACCCTTTCAGTATCATTCACCAGTCTATCGTAGCCCATTCACGTCTCATGCCATCGAAGTTACCTTTCTTTAAGTTCGGGACCCTAGTCTCTGCAGTTGCACAGGGCCTTGGTGAGGCCACACCTTGAATATTGTGTGCAGTTTTGGTCTCCTAATCTGAGGAAGGACATTCTTGCTATTGAGGGAGTGCAGCGAAGGTTCACCAGACTGATTCTCGGGATGGCAGGACTGATATATGAAAAAAGACTGGATCGCCTCGGCTTATATTCACTGGAATTTAAAAGAATGAGAGGGGATTCCATAGAAGTGTATAAAATTTTGACGGGACTGGACAGGTTAGGTGCAGGAAGAATGTTCCCGATGTTGGGGAAGTCCAGAACCGGGGTCACAGTCTAAGGATAAGGGGTAAGCCATTTAGGACCGAGATGAGGAGAAACTTCTTCACTCAGAGAGTGGTGAACCTGTGGAATTCTCTACCACAGAAAGTTGTTGAGGCCAGTTCGTTGGATATATCCAAAAGTGAGTTAGATGTGGCCCTTACGGCTAAAGGGATCAAGGGGTATGGAGAGAAAGCAGGAATGGGGTACTGAAGTTGCATGATCAGCCATGATCATATTGAATGGTGGTGCAGGCTCGAAGGGCCGAATGGCCTACTCCTGCACCTATTTTCGATGTTTCTATGTTTCGATGAAACTGCGTTCGTCGCCATGTTAAAAGGGCCTCCGTATGGGTGGCTGACTCACCCGCCTGTCGCAGGCCATCGGGCTCATTACTATGCAAATAAGGGCCCTATGGGCTACTGAGCACCACAATTGCAAGTTCGTGGAGAGAGATTACAAAGTGCTGCAGTACAGAGGGACCTGGGGGTCCTTGTGCATGAAACACAAAAGGTTAGTATGCAGGTACAGCAAGTGATTAGGAAGGCCAATAGAATGTTGGCCTTTATTGCAAGGGGGATGGAGTATAAAAGCAGGGAAGTCCTGCTACAACTGTACAGGGTATTGGTGAGGCCACACCTGGAGTACTGCGTGCAATTTTGGTCTCTGTATTTAAGGAGGGATATATTTGCATTGGAGGCAGTTCAGAGAAGGTTCACTCAGTTGATTCCGGAGATGAGGGGGTTGACTTATGAAGAAAGGTTGTGTAGGTTGGGCCTATTGACATTGCAGTTCAGAAGAATGAGAGGTGATCTTATCGAAACATAAGATAATGAGAGGGTTCGACAAGGTGGATGCAGAGAGGATGTTTCCACTCATAGGGTAAACTAGAACTAGGGGACATAGTCTCAGAATAAGGGGCAGCCCATTTAAAAGAGAGATGAGAAGGAATTTCTTCTCTCAGAGGGTTGGAAATCTGTGGAATTCTCTGCCTCAGAGAGCTGTGGAGGCTGGGACATTGAATATATTTAAGGTGGAGATCGACAGATTATTGAATGATAAGGGAGTCAAGGGTTATGGGGAGCGGGCAGGGAAGTGGAGATGAGGCCAAGATCAGATCAGCCACGATCTTATTAAATGGCGGAGCAGGCTCGAGGGGCCGAATGGCCGACTCCTGCTCCTATTTCTTATGTTCTTATGTTTTTATGTTCTTACCTGTGTCTTGGCATTGCGTGGCCTAACCAACATTCCTTAACCAGTGGCTCAATGGGCAGCTGCCTCGCCTCTGAGTCACAAGGTTGTGGGTTCGAGTACCCACTCCAGAGACTTGAGTACAAAATCCAGGCTGACACTCCCGTGCAGTGCTGAGGGAGCACCGCACTGTCGGAGGGGCAGTAGTGAGGGAGCGCCGCACTGTCGGAGGGGCAGTACTGAGGGAGCGCCGCACTGTCGGAGGGGCAGAACTGGGGGAGCGCCGCACTGTCGGAGGAGCAGTACTGAGGGAGCGCCGCACTGTTGGAGGGGCAGTACTGAGGGAGCGCCGCACTGTCGGAGGGGCAGTACTGCGGGAGCGCCGCACTGTCGGAGGGGCAGTACTGAGGGAGCGCCGCACTGTCGGAGGGGCAGTACTGAGGGCGCGCCGCACTGTCGGAGGTGCTGTCTTTCAGATGAGGCATTAAACCGAGGCCCCGTCTGCCCTCTCAGGTGGATGTAAAAGATCCCATGGCCACTATTGGAAGAAGAGCAGGGGGAGTTCTCCCCGGTGTCCTGGGGCCAATATTTATCCCTCAACCAACATCACTAGAACAGATGATCTGTGTCAGTGTCACATTGCTGTTTGTGGGAGCTTGCTGTGCGTATAGTGTCTGCCGCCTTTCCCACATTACAACAGTGAGTGCACTCCAAAAGTACTTCATTGGCTGTAAAGCGATTTGAGACGCCCCGGTGGTGGTGAAAGGCGCTATATAAATGCAAGTCTTGCTTTGCCGAAACGTGTCACTGCATCTCCCCCTCCTGGTCTCTGCTTTGTATTCCAGCAGAGCTGGCGTG
Source organism: Pristiophorus japonicus (assembly GCF_044704955.1). NCBI lineage: Eukaryota > Metazoa > Chordata > Chondrichthyes > Pristiophoridae > Pristiophorus > Pristiophorus japonicus. The sequence continues at coordinate 11,761,711 of NC_092003.1, read as the reverse complement.
TTGGAGCAGCCCGTGTGACGGATGCCGAGAAAGCTCGGGCCACGGTTCCCGCGACACGGGCTGCTGAGGGAGCTCGGCCGCGTGTGCAGAACCCGCGGGACTTGCCCGAGAAAGCTGCGACACATTAACGCAGCGCAATCATTTCAGGGTCTCTCTTTTGTTGGGAAATGAAACGGCATTTCCGTCAAGGGTCGCAGCGAGCAGAAGTTAGGAATCTTGAAACGCACTGCAGGGTACAAGCAGTGCCGGACTGCGCTTGCCGAAAATCTATGAGCAGGAGTGGGCCATTCGGCCCCTCAAGCCTCTTCCGCCATTCAATGAGATCATGGCTGACCTTCGACCTCCACTCCACTTCCCTGCCTCTCTGCATCTACCCTGTCGAGCCCTCTCAGAACCTTGCTCGACTTGGAGAACATCACTTTAAGAACATAAGAATTAGGAGGAGGCGGAGGGCCACACAGCCCCTCGAGCCTGCTCCGCCATTCAATGAGATCATGGCTGATCCGATCATGGGCTCAGCTCCACTTCCCCGCCCGCTCCCCGTAACCCTGGAGTATTGTGTCCAATTCTGGGCACCGTACTTTAGGAAGGATGTGAAGGCCTCAGAGAGGGGGAGGAGGAAATTGACCAGAATGGTTCCAGGGATCAGGGACTGTAGTTACATGGAGAGACTGGAGAAGCTGGGGTTGTTCTCGTTAGGCTAAGTGCGCGGGCAAACATTTGGCAGATGGAGTATAATGTCGGAAAGTGTGAGGTCATGCACTTTGGCAGAAAAATATCAAAGAGCAAGTTATTGCTTAAATGGAGAAAGATTGCAAAGTGCTGCAGTACAGTGGGACCTGGGGGTACCTGTGCATGAAACACAAAAGGTTAGTATGCAGGTCCAGCAAGTGATCAGGAAGGTCAATGGAATCTTGGCCTTTATTGCAAAGGGGATGGAGTATAAAAGCAGGGAAGTCTTGCTACAGTTATACAGGGTATTGGTGAGGCCACACCTGGAGTACTGCGTGCAGTTTTGGTTTCCATATTTACGAAAGGATATACTTGCTTTGGAGGCAGTTCAGAGAAGGTTCACTCGGTTGATTCCGGGGATGAGGGGGTTGACTTATGAGGAAAGGTTGAGTAGGTTGGGCCTCTACTCATTGGAATTCAGAAGAATGAGAGGTGATCTTATCGAACGGTATAAGATTATGAGGAGGCTTGACAAGGTGGATGCAGAGAGGATGTCTCCACTGATGGGGGAGACTAGAACTAGAGGGCATGATCTTAGAATAAGGGGCCACCCATTTAAAACTGAGATGAGGAGGAATTTCTTCTCTCAGGGTTGTAAATCTGTGGAATTCGCTGCCCCAGAGAATTGTAGAAGCTGCGATATTTAATAAATTTAAGACAGAAATAGACAGTTTCTTAACCGATAAGGGAATAAGGGAGCGGGCGGGGAAGTGGAGCTGAGTCCATGATCGGATCAGCCGTGATCGTATTAAATGGCGGAGCAGGCTCGAGGGGCCGAATGGCCGACTCCTGCTCCTATTTCTTATGTTCTTATGTTCCTTGGAGCAGAGAAGGTTAAGGGGAGATTTACCGGAATGGTTCCAGGGATGAGGGACTGTAGTTACGTGGAGAGACTGGAGAAGCTGGGGGTGCTCTCTTTGGAGCAGAGAAGGTTGAGAGGAGCATTGATCGAGGGGATCCAAAATAATGAGGAGTCTGCACAGAGTGGATATCTTTGGAATTCTCTACCCCAGAGATTTTTGGGAACGGAGGGTTCAGGCGGGGAGTTGAGGTCGTAGGTCAGCCACGATCTTATTGAATGGCGGAGCAGGCTCGAGGGGCCGAGTGGCCGACTCCTGCTCCTCTTCCTTATGTTCTGATGTTGAGGGAGAAACAGGACCTCTAACAATGGGACAGGTCATCCTCAGGGATCGGCACTGTGCTGGAGCTGCCGTTTAGTTGGCGGTGATCGCCCATTCATTTTTGGAAGGGCATAGGTTTGCCTCTGTGGCGTTTAATGAATTCTCAGTACAAGGGAGTGCAGTGCTGAGCACGGCCTTGGCAGTCATGCGCTCCCCTCACATCCCGTTTATATCGCAGAACTACAATATTATCGGAGGTGCAACACTCGAATTACCTCAGACACGATTGAAGGTCGGAAAAGGGGAACTTCAGGATCGCTCGAGTTGGACGAGCTACACTGGGACTTCCCCCTCGGGAACGACTGACTTACACCGGGAGTCAACCTTCCTACAACAACAGCTGGCGTTCATATAGCGCCTTCAATGCAGTAAAACATCCCAGGGCGCTTCACGGGGCAAAATCTGACACCGAGCCACATAAGGAGATATTCGGGACAGGCGACCAAAAGCTCGGTCAAAGAGATAGGTTTTAAGGAGCGCCTTGAAGGAGGAGAGAGAGACGGAGAGGATTAGGGAGGGAGTTCCTGAGTTTAGGACGCTGGGCAGCGAAAGGCACGGCCGCCAATGGTGGAGCGATTAAAATCAGGAGGGATGCGCAAGAGGGCAGAATTGGAGGAGTGCAGAGATCTCGGAGAGATGTGGGAGGTTACAGAGATAGGGAGGGGCGAGGTCCATGGAGGGATTTGAGCACGAGCATGAGAATTTTTAAAAATTGAGGCTTTGCTGGACGGGGAGTTAATGTAGGTCGGTGAGCACAGGGGTTGATGGGTGAGCGGGACTCGGTGCGAGTTAGGACACGGGGCAACGAGCACAGGGGTTGATGGGTGAGCGGGACTCAGTGCGAGTTAGGACATGGGGCAGTGAGCACAGGGGGTGATGGGTGAGCGGGACTCGGTGCAAGTTAGGACACGGGGCAACGAGCACAGGGGTTGATGGGTGAGCGGTACTCGGTGCGAGTTAGGACACGGGGCAGCGAGCACAGAGGGTGATGGGTGAGCGGGACTCGGTGCGAGTTAGGACACGGGGCAGTGAGCACAGAGGGTGATGGGTGAGCGGGACTCGGTGGGAGTTAGGACACGGGGCAACGAGCACAGGGGTTGATGGGTGAGCGGGACTCGGTGCAAGTTAGGACATGGGGCAACGAGCACAGGGGTTGATGGGTGAGCGGGACTCGGTGCGAGTTAGGACATGGGGCAGTGAGCACAGAGGGTGATGGGTGAGCGGGACTCGGTGGGAGTTAGGACATGGGGTCAGCGAGCACAGGGGGTGATGGGTGAGCAGGATGCGTTGCGAGTTAGGACACGGGGCAGTGAGCACAGGGGGTGATGGGTGAGCGGGACTCAGTGCGAGTTAGGACACGGGACAGTGAGCATAGGGTGGTGGGTGAGCGTGACTGGCTGTGAGTTAGGACACGGGGCAGTGAGCACAGGCGGTGATGGGTGAGCGGGACTCGGTGCGAGTTAGGACACGGGGGCAATGAGCACAGGGGGTGATGGGTGAGCGGGACTCGGTGCGAGTTAGGACACGGGGCATCCGAGTTTGGGTAGGAACTCTAGTTTATGGAGGGCGGAAGATTGTTCTATATTTATTATATTGAACGAACCACGCTGGAGTTAGGAATCCCTTCACACTGACTCCTGTGATGCCAAGACTGAGAGAACGTGGGGATATTCACAACAGTCACACTCAATATAAAATATCTCCACTGAAGCAATCTCAGAGGCTGAAAGGATGTATAAATAGATTTAATAGCCGATGTCTGTAGGACCACTGATTACTCTGGGCATTAGTACGAGTAATTAGGGAGTGGATGGAAGCTTGCTAGTAATAAATAACAAAATCTCCTCATGGTAGATACCAGATACAAAGGGCCTGGTTTGATCTGGGGTGACGCTGAGTTAGCTGATAAGAAATAGGAGCAGGAGTCGGCCATTCGGCCCCTCGAGCCTGCTCCGCCATTTAATAAGATCATGGCTGATCTGATCATGGACTCAGCTCCACTTCCCCGCCCGCTCTCTTGACTGCCTTATCGCTCAAAAATCTGTCTATCCCCACCTTAAATATATTCAATGACCCAGCCTCCACAGCTCTCTGGGGCAGAGAATTCCACAGATTTACAACCCTCTGAGAGAAGAAATTCCTCCTCATCTCAGTCCTAAATGGCCGACCCCTTATCCTGAGACTGTGTGACCCCTGGTTCTAGACTCCCCAGCCCGGGGGAAAAAACCTCCCTGCATCTACCCTGTCAAGCCCTGTAAGAATTATGTGTGTTTCAATGAGATCACCTCTCACTATTTGAAAATCTGGGCAATATAAAAGACTTGCATTTATATAGAGCCTTTCAAGACCACCGGATGCCTCAAAGTAATTTACAGCCAATGAAGTACTTTTGAAGTGCAGTCGCTGTTGCAATGTGGGAAACGCAGCAGCCAATTTGCGCACAGCAAGCTCCCACAAACAGCAATGTGATAATGACCCAGATCATCTGATTTAGTGATGTTGGTTGAGGGATAAATATTGGCCCCAGGACACCGGGGAGCACTGCTCGCTCTTCTTCCAATTAGTGCCCATGGGATCTTTTACGTCAATCCAAGGGGGCAGTACTGAGGGAGTGCCGCACTGTCGGAGGGGCAGTACTGAGGGAGTGCCGCACTGTCGGAGGGGCAGTACTGAGGGAGCGCCGCACAGTCAGAGGGGCAGCACTGAGGGAGCGCCGCACAGTCAGAGGGGCAGTACTGAGGGAGCGCTGCACTGTTGAAGGGGCAGTACTGAGGGAGTGCCGCACTGTCGGAGGGGAGGTGCTGAGGGAGCATTGCACTGTCGGAAGGGCAGTACTGAGGGAGCGCCGCACTGTCGGAAGGGCAGTCAGAAGCTTCCAACAGTGAGGCGCTCCCTCAATACTGCCCCTCTGACAATGCGGCGCTCCCTCAGTACCGCCCCTCCGACAGTGCGGCACTCCCTCAGTACTGCCCCCTGACAGTGTGGCGCTCCCTCAGTACCGCCCCTCTGACAGTGTGGCGCTCCCTCAGTACTGCCCCTCCGACAGTGCGGCGCTCCCTCAGCCCTGCCCCTCAGACAGTGCGGCGCTCCCTCAGTACTGCCCCTCCGACAGTGCGGCGCTCCCTCAGTACCGCCCCTCCGACAGTGTGGCGCTCCCTCAGTACCGCCCCTCCGACAGTGCGGCGCTCCCTCAGTACCGCCCCTCCGACAGTGCGGCGCTCCCTCAGTACCGCCCCTCCGACAGTGTGGCGCTCCCTCAGCACTGCCCCTCCGACAGTGTGGCGCTCCCTCAGTACTGCCCCTCCGACAGTGCGGCGCTCCCTCAGCACTGCCCCTCCGACAGTGCGGCGCTCCCTCAGCACTGCCCCTCCGACAGTGTGGCGCTCCCTCAGCACTGCCCCTCCGACAGTGCGGCGCTCCCTCAGTACTGCATCAGAGTGTCAGCCTGGATTTAAGTGCTCTCCTCCCTGGAGCGGGACTTGATCCCAGGACCTCCTGACTCCGAGGCCAGAGTGCTGCCCACTGAGCTGGGGCTGACACCGAGTCGCGGAACCTCGGTTAACCGGTCTGTCGGACTGATTCCCTGCTCCCAAAACACTGCACGCCCGAGAGCGAGAGAGCCATTGCAGTCGTTAACAGCTGTCCAGGTACAAGCTGATTGAGCAGGGAAAGCCAATTTGTTTCTCTAGTAAACCTCGAAAAACCCGGGGAGTAGGTCTGTATGTTACAGAGTTGTAACCCACAGAGATAAGACAAATCTCTCCACTGCGCTCTTTCAGTCCGAGCACCAAAACGTATTTGCAATCAGTGCTGTGAGTACATTATGTGTCAGGTTACTGTGCCCATTCATCTGGTATCTCGAGACCCAGGTCAGCACTGCTCTGTTGCCGTCTCTCTGCACATTGCTCATCCATGTTTTCCTTTGCATTTTTATCCTTTCCCCAACAGCCTTGAGTCAAAATCTTGCAACGCCCTCCCAAACAGCACTGTAGGAGCACCATCACCACAAATGTGGAACGGGCGGGGAAGTGGAGCTGAGTCAATGATCGGATCAGCCATGATCGTATTAAATAGCGGAGCAGGCTCGAGGGGCCGTTTGGCCGACTCCTGCTCCTAGTTCTTATTTTCTTATCCCTTGATTCCTCTGGAGTCCAATCATCAATGAGTTCATGGCTGATCTTCTACTTTCCTGATTCCCTTAATATCCAAAAATCTATCGATCCCAGCCTTGAATACACTCAACGACTGAGCCTCCACAGCCCTCTGGGGCAGAGAATTCCAAAGATTCACCACCCTCTGAGTGAAGAAATTCCTCCTCATCTCAGTCCTCAATGGCCGACCCCTTATCCCGAGACTGTGTGACCCCTGGTTCTAGACTCCCCAGCCCAGGGGAAACACCCTCTCTGCATCTACCCTGTCAAGCCCCTGTAAGAATTGTGTCTGTTTCAATGAGACCACCTCTCATTCTTCTAAACTATAGGGAATATCGGCCTAGTCTGCTCAATCTCGCCTCATAGGACAATCCCCCCATCCTAGGAATCAGTCTGGTGAACCTTCGTTGCACTCCCTCAATGGCAAGTATATCCTTCCTTAGGTAAGGAGACCAAATCTGTACACAATATCCAGGTGTAGTCTCACCAGGGCCCTATATAATCGCAGTAAGACATCTTTACTCTTATACTCAAATCCTCCTGTAATAAAGGCCAACATACCATTTGCTTTCTGAATTGCTTGTTGTACCTGCATGTCTCGAGAGGCAATTAGGGATGGGCAATAAATGCTGGGCCTTACCTGCGACGCCCACATCCTGTGAATTATTTGCTGGGGTATTGGTATCCCGGTGAAATTTTAAGACGCCCAGTGCCAACAGACACTTTGGCCTCGAGGCATGTCAGCCCAACCCAATCCTGACGCTATCTGTTGTTTACTCAGATACACTTGCAGTGTCGGTAACTAGACCGTTATCAGGAGTGGTCTACACTGATGGTTTATCCTTCTCATCTTCCGCCATAGATCTCTAATCCTTCCATGGCCCTCGCCCCCTCCCTATCTCTGTAACCTCCTCCAGCCCCACAACGCCCCCCCCCCCCGCCTCGGGAACTCTGCACTCCTCTAATTCTGCCCTCCTGAGCACCCCCCGATTTCCATCGCTCCACCATCGGTGGCCGTGCCTTCTGTTGCCTGGGCCCCAAGCTCTGGAACTCCCTCCCTAAACCTCTCCGCCTCTCTCTCCTCCTTCAAGATGGTCCTTAAAACCGACCTTTGTGACCGAGAGTCACCCACCCCCACCCTGCCCTAATATCTCCTTCTGCGGCTTGTCACCAAATTCTGTTTGACAACGCTTCTGTGATGTGCCTTAGTACATTCTACAGCACCAACAACAAAAACAGCTTGTATTTATATAGCACCTTTAACAGTGCGAAACGTCCCAAGGAGCTTCACAGGACTGTTATGACATAATAATTTGACAGCGAGCTGCATAAATAGAAATTAGTGCAGGTGACCAAAAGCTGTGTCAGAGAGGTTGGTTTAAAGGAGCGTCTTGAAGGAGGAAAGAGAGGTAGAGAGGCGGAGAGGTTTAGGGAGGGAGTTCCAGAGCTTGGGGCCCAGGCAACATAAGGCACGGCCACCGATGGTGGAGCGATTATAATCAGGGATGCTCAGGAGGGCAGAATTAGAGGAGCGCAGACATCTCGGGGTATGTGGGGCTGGAGGACATTACAGAGATAGGGAGGGGGCGAGGGCCATGGAGGGATTTGTAAACAAGGATGAGAATTTTGAAATGGAGGCATTGCTTAACCGGGAGCCAATGTAGGTCGGCGAGCACAGGGGCTGATGGGTGAGCGGGACTGGGTGCGAGTTAGGACACGGGGTCAGCGAGCACAGGGGGTGATGGGTGAGCGGGACTCGGTGCGAGTTAGGACACGGGGTCAGCGAGCACAGGGGGTGATGGGTGAGCGGGACTGGGTGCGAGTTAGGACACGGGGCAGCGAGCACAGCGGGTGATGGGTGAGCGGGACTGGGTGCGAGTTAGGACACGGGGCAGCGAGCACAGCGGGTGATGGGTGAGCGGGACTGGGTGCGAGTTAGGACATGGGGCAGTGAACACAGGGGGTGATGGGTGAGCGGGACTTGGTGCGAGTTAGGACACGGGTCAGCGAGCACAGGGGGTGATGGGTGAGTGGGACTCGGTGTGAGTTAGGACACAGGGTCAGCGAGCACAGGGGTTGATGGGTGAGCGGGACTCGGTGCGAGTTAGGACACGGGGCAAGCAAGCACAGGGGGTGATAGGTGAGCGGGACTCGATGCGAGTTAGGACACGGGTCAGCGAGCACAGGGGGTGATGGGTGAGCGGGACTCGGTGCGAGTTAGGACACGGGTCAGCGAGCACAGTGGGTGATAGGTGAGCGGGACTCGATGCGAGTTAGGACACGGGTCAGCGAGCACAGTGGGTGATAGGTGAGCGGGACTCGATGCGAGTTAGGACACGGGTCAGCGAGCACAGGGGGTGATGGGTGAGCGGGACTGGGTGCGAGTTAGGACACGGGGGCAACGAGCACAGGGGGTGATGGGTGAGCGGGACTCGGTGCGAGTTAGGACACGGGGCCAGCGAGCACAGGGGGTGATGGGTGAGCGGGACTCGGTGTGAATTAGAACACTGGGGCAGCGAGCACAGGGGTTGATGGGTGAGCGGGACTGGGTGCGAGTTAGGACATGGGGCAGTGAACACAGGGGGTGATGGGTGAGCGGGACTTGGTGCGAGTTAGGACACGGGTCAGCGAGCACAGGGGGTGATGGGTGAGTGGGACTCGGTGTGAGTTAGGACACAGGGTCAGCGAGCACAGGGGTTGATGGGTGAGCGGGACTCGGTGCGAGTTAGGACACGGGGCAAGCAAGCACAGGGGGTGATAGGTGAGCGGGACTCGGTGCGAGTTAGGACACGGGGCAAGCAAGCACAGGGGGTGATAGGTGAGCGGGACGCGATGCGAGTTAGGACACGGGTCAGCGAGCACAGGGGGTGATGGGTGAGCGGGACTCGGTGCGAGTTAGGACACGGGGCAAGCAAGCACAGGGGGTGATAGGTGAGCGGGACTCGGTGCGAGTTAGGACACGGGGCCAGCGAGCACAGGGGGTGATGGGTGAGCGGGACTCGGTGCGAGTTAGGACACGGGCCGGCCGAGTTTTGGATCACCTCTAGTTTACGTAGGGTAGAATGTGGGAGGCCGACCAGGAGTGCGTTAGAGCAGACAAGTCTGGAGGAGCAGAACCACGGATGAGGGCTTCAGCAGCGGATGAGCTGAGGCAGGGGGCGGAGACGGGCGATGTTACGGAGGTGGAAATAAGCGGGTTCTTAGTTATGCTGCGGATATGTGGCCGGAAGCTCATTCCGGGGCCATATATGACCGCAAGGTTGTGAACAGTCTGGCTCAGCCTCAGACAGGAGATGGGGGAAGGGATGAAGCTGGTGTCTGGGAGCTATATCGATGCAAGTTGTTGATTATAGCTCCCCAAGTGGCGGGATTAGGAAGAGCAACCTGTAAGCTGGGGCGCGTGCATCAAAAGGCCCCAGTTTGTCGGGAGTGGGCTGAGCGCAGGCGGTTGGGAGGGGAGCAGTGGGAGGGGGGTGGTTGCGGGGGGGGGGCAGTGTGGGTGTTTAAATTCTCCTCAGTTGCGAAGAGCGCCCGCTTTCAATCTGTGAGCAGCATTCACAAGGACGCAGGCGAACAATGCACTGAAGGGAGAGCAGGCCCCTTGACACCCCATCGGCAGTTGTGGGCTTGCCCACTTAAATTGCGAATGGCGGCCTTGCGGCAATGGAAACCGCAGGACCGTTGTCAGCAGGGCCTCCTCACACTTGGCTCAGGAGCACTTTCCGTCTTCCTCCCGATTGAGCGAACCTCGAACGATCATTCCTGCCTTTTGCTCCCAACAGTTCTGACAGCGTCTCGCACAACCTGCCTTCAAAAGAATCGGGCGGGGAGAGATACGGGCCTTGAAATGGGAATCATATCGAGACTTTACAGCGTGGAAGGAGGCCATTTCGGCCCATCGTGTCCGCGCCGGCCGACCAAGAGCCACCCGGCCTAATCCCACTTTCCCGCTCTCGGTCCGTAGCCCTGTCGGTTACAAGTGCACATCCAAGTACTTTTTAAATGTGGTGAGGGTTTCTGCCTCTACCACCCTTTCAGGCAGTGAGTTCCGCCCCAGACCCCCTCCACCCTCTGGGTGAAGACATTTCCCCTCAAATCCCCTCTAAACCTCCCCCCAATTACTTTAAATCTGTGCCCCCCCCTGGTTGTTGACCACTCTGCCAAGGGAAACAAATCCTTCCTATCCACTCTATCCAGGCCCCTCATCATTTTATACACCTCAATCAGGTCTCCCCTCAGCCTCCTCTGTTCCAAAGAAAACAACCCCAGCCTATCCAATCTCTCCTCATCGCTAAAATTCTCCAGTCCGGGCAACATCCTGGTAAATCTCCTCTGTCCCCTCTCCAGTGCAATCACATCTTTCCTGCAATGTGGAAGACTTGAAAGAAAATAGTTCCAAAGTTAAGGTGAGCGACACAGTCTGGATATCCCCACCTGATCCCTTAAGTTGAGGAATAAGTTACAATTTCACTGAATGTTGCAAGAAATTATGAGAATTTCCTGTTTATTTATATCAGAACAAAAGAACATGAGAATTAGGAGCAGGAGTTGGCCATTCGGCCCCTCGAGCCTGCTCCGCCATTCAATGAGATCATGGATGATCTTCGACCTCAACTCCACTTTCCTGCCCGATCCCTCGATTTCCTTAATATCCAAAAATCTATCGATCCCAGCCTTGAATATACTCAACGACTGAGCCTCCACAGCCCTCTGGGGCAGAGAGTTCCAAAGATTCACCCCGCTCTGAGTGAAGAAATTCCTCCTCATCTCAGTCCTAAATGGCCGACCCCTTATCCTGAGACTGTGTGACCCCTGGTTCTAGACTCCCCAGACACTTCTCATGAAGAACATTGAACCCATTGCTGATTATCTAGGCCATTATCACATTGCTGTGTGTGGGAGCTTGCTGTGCGCAAATTGGCTGCCGCGTTTCCCACATTACAACAGTGACCACACCCCAAAAGATCTTCATTGGCTGTAAAGTGTTTTGAGACGTCTGATGGTTGAGAAAGGTGCTATATAAATGCAAGTGTTTATTATTTTTGCTGACTTTTGTCAGTGGGTAAAACTCTCGTACTCTGAGTCAGAAGGTTGTGCGTTCAAGTCCCACTCCAGGGACCTGAGCACAAAAATCCAAACCGACACTCTGAGGGAGTGCCGCACTGTCGGGGGGGCAGTACTGAGGGAGTGCCGCACTGTCGGAGGGGCAGTACTGAGGGAGTGCCGCACTGTCGGAGGGGCAGTACTGAGGGAGTGCCGCACTGTCGGAGGGGCAGTACTGAGGGAGCTCCGCACTGTCGGAGGGGCAGTACTGAGGGAGCGCCGCACTGTCGGGGGGGCAGTACTGAGGGAGTGCCACACTGTCGGAGGGGCAGTACGAGGGAGCACCGCACTGTCGGAGGGGCAGTACTGAGGGAGCGCCGCACTGTCGGGGGGGCAGTACTGAGGGAGTGCCGCACTGTCGGAGGGGCAGTACTGAGGGAGCACCGCACTGTCGGAGGGGCAGTACTGAGGGAGCCCCGCACTGTCGGAGGGGCAGTACTGAGGGAGTGCCGCACTGTCGGAGGGGCAGTACTGAGGGAGCGCCGCACTGTCGGAGGGGCAGTACTGAGGGAGCGCCGCACTGTCGGGGGGGCAGTACTGAGGGAGTGCCGCACTGTCGGAGGGGCAGTACTGAGGGAGTGCCGCACTGTCGGAGGGGCAGTACTGAGGGAGTGCCGCACTGTCGGAGGGGCAGTACTGAGGGAGTGCCGCACTGTCGGAGGGGCAGTACTGAGGGAGTGCCACACTGTCGGAGGGGCAGTACTGAGGGAGCGCCGCACTGTCGGGGGGGCAGTACTGAGGGAGCGCCGCACTGTCGGAGGGGCAGTACTGAGGGAGCACCGCACTGTCGGAGGGGCAGTACTGAGGGAGCGCCGCACTGTCGGGGGGGCAGTACTGAGGGAGCGCCGCACTGTCGGAGGGGCAGTACTGAGGGAGCGCCGCACTGTCGGAGGGGCAGTACTGAGAGAGTGCCGCACTGTCGGAGGGGCAGTACTGAGGGATGCCGCACTGTCGGAGGGGCAGTACTGAGGGAGCGCCGCACTGTCGGAGGGGCAGTACTGAGGGAGCGCCACACTGTCGCGGGGGCAGTACTGAGGGAGCGCCGCACTTTCTGGGGGGCAGTACTGAGGGAGCGCCGCACTGTCGGGGGGGCAGTACTGAGGGAGCACTGCAGTGTCGGAGGGGCGGTACTGAGGGAGCGCCGCACTGTCGGAGGGGCAGTACTGAGGGAGCGCCGCACTGTCGGGGGGGCAGTACTGAGGGAGCGCCGCACTGTCGGAGGGGCAGTACTGAGGGAGCACCGCACTGTCGGAGGGGCAGTACTGAGGGAGCGCCGCACTTTCTGGGGGGCAGTACTGAGGGAGCGCCGCACTGTCGGAGGGGCAGTACTGAGGGAGCACTGCACTGTCGGAGGGGCGGTACTGAGGGAGCGCTGCACTGTCGGAGGGGCAGTACTGAGGGTGCGCCGCACTGTCAGAGGGGCCGTACTGAGGGAGCGCCGCACTGTCAGAGGGGCCGTACTGAGGGAGCGCCGCACTATGGGAGGTGCCGTCTGTCAGATGAGGCATTAAACCGAGGCGACGTCTGCTCTCTCAGGCGGACGTAAAAGATCCCACGGCCACTCTTGGAAGAATAGCGGGGGAGGTGTCCTGGGGCCAATATTTATCCCTCAACCAACCTCACCAAAACAGACCATCTGGGTCATTATCACGTCGCTGTGTGCGAGAGCTTGCTGAGCGCAAATTGGCTGCCGCGTTTCCCACAGTGCAACAGTGACCACACTGCAAAGGTACGTCATTGGCTGTGAAGCGCTTTGGGACGTCCTGAGGTGGTGTTAGGCGCTATAGAAATGCAAGTCTTTCTTTGCAGTTATGCTCATATCCTGCAGTTGTTTAGACGAATTCATTGTGCCTGATCTCTTTACCTAATATATTAGTTATGCTAATCTGTCTGCACTTAACGCCAAGCATTCTAAAGTGACTGATTGCGCAGTGAGGGACTTCAGTTATGGGAATAGCTTCTTCTGATCCTTAATGTTAATAAAAAGGTCAGCATAAATATCAATTTGTTTTTTATAGACCTGTTACTGACTTCGGCAACATTCATTTTTTGGGGTTATTCATTCCTGGGATGTGGGCGTCGCTGGCAGGGCCCAGCGTTTATTGCCCGTCCCTAATCGCCCCTTGAGAAGGAGGTGGTGAGCCGCCTTCTTGAACCGCTGCAGTCCCATATGGTGAAGGTGCTCCCACAGTGCTGTTAGGGAGGGAGTTCCAGGATTGTGACCCAGCGACGATGAAGGAACGGCCGATATATTCCCAAGTCGGGATGGTGTGTGACTGGGAGGGGAACGTGGAGCTGGTGGTGTTCCCATGCGCCTGCTGCCCTTGTCCTTCCAGAGGGTAGAGGTCGCGGGTTTGGGAGGGGCTGCCGAAGAAGCCTTGGCGAGTTCAGTGTGGAAGCAGACTATTATTGGGCGTGAGGCTAAGTATTCACACTTAGCTCACACAGCGCTGCATAGTGATAGTAAAAAAAACACACTTTGCGGGGCGTAGTGCAAAAGATCTGCTGACAGGTTGCGAAACCATCGAGAGAGAAAAAAGTTTGAAAAGGAATTAAATGCCGATGGAAGCAAAAGTGAACCACTTTTTGCAGTGATGTTGGTCGAGGGATAAATATTGGCCCCAAGACACCGGGGCGAACTCCACTGCTCTTCGTCCAATCGTGGCCCCGGGATCTTTCAGGACGCGCTTATTTGTACTGTGAAAATGGCCGCCATGCCACACCCTTTGTCTCTGATTGGTCCCCTTGGAGGATAAGCCACACCCTGAAGTTTCGCAGGGATGTGTAACTGGAACCGCCCATCCCAAGGGCTCACTGACTTTGCAAATTGTCACTCGGTCCACTTTGACTTCTTGAAGCGACAGAGGACAGAGCTCCCCAGAAGACAGCAAGGTCCAGCCAAAGTGTCTTACCCCAGTACAAGTGCCTGCCTCCCCCAGCCGAAGTGCTTCCTTACATCGGCATTAGAGCATGGCCTTACCCACCCCCCTCCTCACCGCGCAGCCCCCCCCCCACACCCACCACATTGTGTACGGATTGTTAACAGGTTTATTGGGTATGAAGTGAATAGTGCCAGTGTCGTGACTTCTGGATCTCATCCACTCCAACAATGTCCCTTGTAGGGGGTTGGAAGAACGTGATCCGTCTTCCCCGAGTTCCCTATCTCCCCTCCGCACTGCCACCCCCCTCACCCGTGTCTCTCTTCCCCACCCACTACCCATGTCTCTACCCCCTGCCCCGTCTATCTCCCCCCGCCCCAGTCTCTGTCTCTCTCTCTCCTAGTCTCTCTCTCTCTCTCTCTCTCCCCCAGCCTCTCTCTCTCCCTCTGTCCCAGCCTCTCCCTCTCTCCCAGTCTGTCTCTCTCTCTCTCCCAGTCTCTCTCTCTCTCCCCCAGCCTCTCTCTCTCTCTCTCTCCCCCCCAGCCTCTCTCTCTCCCTCTCTCCCAGCCTCTCTCTCTCTCCCAGTCTCTCTCTCTCTCCCCCAACCTCTCTCTCTCTCTCTCTCCCAGTCTCTCTCTCTCTCTCTCCCCCAGTCTCAAGGGGCGGAGCTTGACAGACGCATGTGCAGAAAAAACACAGCACAAATAGTTACTCCCGCCTTTTACATTCGACTGAGAGGGTTGACGGGGCCTCGGTTTAACGTCTCATCAGAAAGACGGCCCTTCTGACAATGTGGCACTCACTCAGTACGGAGGGGCAGTACTGAGGGAGCGCCGCACTGTCGGAGAAGCGGTACTGAGGGAGTGCCGCACTGTCAGAGGGGCAGTACTGAGGGAGCGTCGCACTGTCGGAGGGGCAGTACTGAGGGAGCGCCGCACTGTCGGTGAGGCAGTACTGAGGGAGTGCCGCACCGTCGGAGGGGCAGTACTGAGGGAGCGTCGCACTGTCGAAGGGGTGGTACTGAGGGAGCGCCGCACTGTCGGAGGGGCAGTACTGAGGGAGCGCCGCACTGTCGGAGGGGCAGTACTGAGGGAGCGCCGCACTGTCGGAGGGGCAGTACTGAGGGAGCGTCGCACTGTCGGAGGGGCAGTACTGAGGGAGCGCTGCACTGTCGGAGGGGCAGTACTGAGGGAGCGTCGCACTGTCGGAGGGGCAGTACTGAGGGAGCGCTGCACTGTCGGAGGGGCAGTACTGAGGGAGCGCCGCACTGTCGGAGGGGCAGTACTGAGGGAATGCCGCACTGTCGGAGAGGCAGTACTGAGGGAGCGCCGCACTGTCGGAGGGGCAGTACTGAGGGAGCTCCGCACTGTGGAAGGGGCAGTACTGAGGGAGTGCCGCACTGTCGGAGGGGCAGTACTGAGGGAGCTCCACACTGTGGAAGGGACAGTACTGAGGGAGTGCCGCACTGTCGGAGGGGCAGTACTGAGGGAGCTCCGCACTGTGGGAGGGGCAGTACTGAGGGAGCTCCGCACTGTGGGAGGGGCAGTACTGAGGGAGTGCCGCACTGTCGGAGGGGCAGTACTGAGGGAGGGCCGCACTGTCGGAGGGGCAATACTGAGGGAGTGCCGCACTGTGGGAGGGGCAGTACTGAGGGAGCTCCGCACTGTGGGAGGGGCAGTACTAAGGGAGCGCCGCACTGTTGGAAATTATAAAATGTAGTGAGCTGTGGAGGCAGTGAATTTCTGTTAGCTTTGCTCGGGTCTGTGGACAACAGCAGCTGCATTGACTGGGGCAATTCTTCCACCTCTCATTGTGGAGCGGAGCATAACAGCGAATAAATTGAATGCATTTCTCCTCCAATTGAGGCAGCAAGTCACGCTGCAGATTTTAATAAACGCTAAGCGCGATCCGACCCGTGAATCGCAATCTCGACATCTGGGCAGACAAAGCCCAAGTTGCTCTGCTTGATTTGACTGCTGCCCACAATGCACTAGGAGTTGGCGCCTGTCATCGCTCCCGATGCCAAGCACAGCCTCTTGCCAAGATCCGTCTTCGCAAACACGTCGCCCTTTTTTTTTTCCTTTCTTCTCAAAAGAAATGCTTTTGCCACCCGATTTATTTTTGACTCTCGACAACTTGACGAATATCAAATTTACGCTCGGTCACACCACCAGGAGATTCGAAGGAACGAAATAATGCTGGCTTGCTCTGACCTGGAGCCAGACATTTACAAGCAACCACCACTCCACGCACTGCCCCCCCCCCCTCCCCCACCCCCAGACGGCCCACCCCACCAGCAGCAATTAACCTCTCATTGACCTCGGGATACCCCGTACCGGCAGTAATTGAAACGGTGCGGCCTTAAAGAAACATGCCATGCCTGCACTTTATCATGATAAAACATGGATTACATCAGATGTACAGCATAGAAACAGGCCATTGGGCCCCACCAGTCCGTGCCGGCGTTTATGCTCCACTCGAGCCTCCTCCCGTCTTTCCTCATCTAACTCTGTCAGCATCACCCTCTATTCCCTTATCCCTCAAACGTTTGTCCAGCCTCCCCTTAAATGCATCGATACTATTCACCTCAACCCCTCCCTGTGGCAGCGAGTTCCACATTCTCACCCCTCTCTGGGTAAAGTGTCGGCCAGGGACTTGAGCACATAAATCTAGGCTGACACTCCAGGGCAGTGCTGAGGGAGTGCCGCATTGTCGGAGGGGCGGTACTGAGGGAGTGCCGCACTGTCGGAGGGGCAGTACTGAGGGAGTGCCGCACCGTCGGAGGGGCAGTACTGAGGGAGCGCCGCACTGTCGGAGGGGCAGTACTGAGGGAGTGCCGCACTGTCGGAGGGGCAGTACTGAGGGACTGCCCACGAGGGAGTGCCGCACTGTCGGAGGGGCAGTACTGAGGGAGCGCCGCACTGTCGGAGGGGCACTACTGAGGGAGTGCCGCACCGTCGGAGGGCAGTACTGAGGGAGCGCCGCACTGTCGGAGGGGCAGTACTGAGGGAGTGCCGCACTGTCGGAGGGGCAGTACTGAGGGAGCGCCGCACTGTCGGAGGGGCAGTACTGAGGGAGTGCCGCACTGTCGGAGGGGCAGTACTGAGGGACTGCCCACGAGGGAGTGCCGCACTGTCGGAGGGGCAGTACTGAGGGAGATGCCGCACTGTCGGAGGGGCACTACTGAGGGAGTGCCGCACCGTCGGAGGGGCAGTACTGAGGGAGCGCCGCACTGTCGGAGGGGCAGTACTGAGGGAGCGCCGCACTGTCGGAGGGGCAGTACTGAGGGAGCACCACACTGTCGGAGGGACAGTACTGAGGGAGCGCCGCACTGTCGGAGGGGCAGTACTGAGGGAGCGCCGCACTGTCGGAGGGGCAGTACTGAGGGAGCGCCACACTGTCGGAGGTGCCGTCTTTTGGATAAGATGCTAAACCAAGGCCCCTTCTGCCCGCTCAGGTGGAAGTAAAAGATCCCAGGGCACTATCGGAAGAAGAGCAGGGGGAGTTCTCCCCGGTGTCCTGGGGCCAATATTTATCCCTCAACCAACAGCACTAAAACAGATGATCTGGGTCATTATCACATTGCTGTGTGTGGGAGCTTGCTGTGCGCAAATTGGCTGCCGCGTTTCCCACATTACAACAGTGACCACACTACAAAGGTACTTCAATGGTTGTGAAGTGCTTTGGGACATCCGGTGGTAGTGAAAGGCGCTATAGAAATGCAAGTCATTCTTTTTCTTTTAAAGAAGTTTCTCCTGAATTCCCCATGGGATTTATCAGTGACTGTCCGATATTGATGGCCTCTAGTTCTGGTCTCCCCCACAAGTGGGAACATCTTCTCTACGTCGAACCGATCAAACCCTTTCATAATCTTAAAGACCTCCATCAGTTCACCCCTCAGCCTTCTAACATTTATAAAACATCAGCAGTCCTCCCCCTGATCACCACCTCGGGGACCCTCCTGGAGAGAATCAGAGAATCACAGAACGGTTACAGCATGGGGGGAGGCCATTGGGCCCATCGAGCCCGTGCCGGCTCTCTGCAAGAGCACCTCAGCCAGTCCCACTCCCCCCCGCCCTTTCCCCGTCGCACTACACAATATTTTCCTTCAGCTACTTATCCAACTCCCTTTTGAAGGCCACGATTGAGTCTGCCTCCACCGCCCTCTCAGGCAGCGCATTCCAGATCCTAACCACTCGCTGCGTAAAAACGTTCCTCCTCGTGTCGTCTTTGGTTCTTCTGCCAATCGCCTTAAATCTGTGTGTCCCTCTGGTTCTCCACCCTTCCACCAATGGGAACAGTTTCTCTCTCTCTCTACTCTGTCCAGACCCCTCGTGATTTTGGAACACCTCGATCAAATCTCCTCTCAACCTTCTCTGCTCCAAGGAGAACAATCCCAGCTTCTCCAGTCTCTCCACGTGACTACAGTCCCTCATCCCTGGGACCATTCTGGTCAATCTCCTCTGCACCCTCTCTAAGGCCTTCACATCCTTCCTAAAGTGCGGTGCCCATAATTGGACACAATACTCCAGTTGGGGCCGAACCAGCGCTTTTTGCAGGTACAGCAAGTGATCAGGAAGGCGAATAGAATGTTGGCCTTTATTGCAAGGGGGATGAAGTATAAAAGCAGGGAAGTCCTGCTACAACTGTACAGGGTGTTGGTGAGGCCACACCTGGAGTACTGCATGCAGCTTTGGTCTCCGTATTTAAGGAAGGATAGACTTGCATTGGAGGCTGTTCAGAGAAGGTTCACTCGGTTGATTCCGGAGATGAGGGGGGTGACTTATGAGGAAAGGTTGAGTAGGTTGGGCCTTTACTCATTGGAATTCAGAAGAATGAAAGGTGATCTTATTGAAACGTATAAGATAATGAGGGGGCTCGACAAGGTGGATGCAGAGAGGATGTTTCCACTGATAGGGGAAACTAAAACTAGGGACATAGGGCTAGAACCTCCACTTTTGTGGTTATCGCCCAATGGCCGATATTTCCAGCGTGGGCGGTAAAAATGGGTTTACAGATCGCCAGCTTCTCGCCCATTCTCAAAACACCCAGTCTCCATTTTTGAAAATGGTTGTTACCGCGAGCGATATAAAATGGGTGGTAACGTTAAGTTTTTTTGACCTTCTGCCGTAAAGTGTGGCCGTCCTTAGCAACAGCATGGCAACGCTCGATTCCCATGATCCTGGAGGTCAAGGGTCACCATGGCATGCGCAGGAGAGGAGACAGAGAGACAGGGTGCTCAGAGGGACTGAAGGCGTGGCTGGGTGTGGCGTGGCTGCTTTGGGAGGAAGGAGGGAGACTTTAGAGCTTCACTGCAAGTAGGCAAACATAAATTAGCTGTTACCAGCCACATATTTGACCGAATTTGCCCTCGAATGGAGAGAGAGGAGGAGGCGACACAGCACGCTGTGGAGACTGACGCTGGAGAGAGCAGTGAGGTGGGAGAGGAGCACATTGGAGGCCGCAAAAGAGCCAGGAGGGTCTCGGACGAGGCCAATGCCTCCCTTCTGCAGGAGGTTGAGTTACGCTGGGGTGATTTGACCCAGGGAGGGCGTGGGCAGCCCGCCCCAAAGGCCTACCTGAAGCTATGGACCGAGATAGCAGAGGTGGTCTCGTCAGCGACCAATGAGGTGCGTGAGGGCAGCCAACGCCGCAAACGATGGAACGACCTTGTGGGATTCGCAAGAGTAAGTATTACATTGATTTACGTGTACTTATGTATTCATATAATTTGATTTGTAACAGTCATTCGTGACGATCAGCAGATGTGAGGTCTTTCACTTTTGCCGGGAATGTTTTACTCAAAGCCTGCGGTCACGGTGCACGTCTTTAGGTAAAGAATGATAATTATCAGAATAATCATGATTACGTCTGTCGGTTATGTGTTGTATCAGTCTCTGTGACACTACCTAGCAATGATATCACGCAATGATCTCAAGCCATGTTGCCCTGTCACCTTTTACAGAAGAAATTATCGACGATGAGGTCCGTGCAGAGGCGAACGGGTGGGGGGGGGGGGACCACCAGTCCCCAGCGACATCACTGAGATGGAGGAGCGGGTGCTCGCACTCGTGGGGAAGCACCCCCGGACAGCCACGGGCGCATCTGCAGAGCCTGAAGTGATGCCACGTGAGTAAAGCTTACACCGTTGTGTGACGTAAAGTCAATAGATGCCACACCCACTCATATCCGAACAATCATATATAATAGATGATTTCTAAAATTGTCATAGAAATAATGCTGGCCGAATGAAAATCATTGCAATACAAATGTGTTGATGGTCATGAAATGCGATGCCTGTGATGATTTTGAGGGCTTTTGTCGTGCATGTGCTGTGTGTAGCGCTGGACTCACCTTGTGACCCTCGCACCCCCTTCTCCTCTAATAACCTCATTCGTGTTTTGCAGCTCAGCCAGCAGCGCGGCCCCAGGCAAGGCCGCAGAGGCCAGAAGGTGGGGGCGCGGGGCAGGAGTCAGCGGGCGATCCGACTACACCTGGGGCTGAGGAGCTCCGATTGTCACCCGTCAATCCGCTGGGTCTGTTCTCCGCGGAGCGCGGACTTCGAAGGACCTGCATCGCCGGGCTTCCAGAAGGAAGCCATTCCACCCCAAGGCCATCTAGTTATGGCCTCCGGTCATTCCCGCCTCCACTCTGGAGGTAGCGGCCCCAAGCACCTCGCCTCAGGGCACGCCGTTTGCCCCCAGGACGGTGCCAACCCCCGTGGACGCGGCAGGTCTGTTCCACGAGCGCCACATGACAGCGGGGAGACGGTACAGTTGTCCCGGAGGACTGTAGACATTGGTGACCAACTCATCGAAGCATTGGGGGGGGCATATCCCGACAGCTGGCCACCATCTCCGGCACCATGACCGGGTTCATTCCGCGGATGGCGGAGGCCCTGGATGCGATAGCCAGGAACACTGCTGCCACAGGTACTCCCAGTGGTCCCCGAGCGCGGCACTCCACCCCTCGGTTCCGCACCACCACTGCGAACGACAGGTGAGAGCAAGGACCAAGATCCTGCTTCTGCATCAGACAATGTTGCCCCCGCGGAACCCCCCCCCCACTCTCGTACCCGTCCAACGACCGCATCTGCCTTCATCCCCCCCGCAATGAGGCACTGCCTGAGGAGCTACTTGGTCAGGCGCCGTGGAGCGAGGAGGGGAAGGGATAGAGGTGGCGAGAAGAAAGAGAGGGTGCGAAGGAAAGTGAGGTGCATGTGCGCAGGTGATGGCTGTGTTATCTCTCCATCTGGGTGTCTGCCAGTTGGTGCAGTGTCTGGGGGCTGGGGACCACGCCCCTGCTTTGCCTTTGTATTCTGTGTTGCTGGACATGTTGAACATGTGATTTATGTCAATGGTGGAAAAGTGGGGGTGTGGACAGGGGTTGGGTGTTATTGGCTGTGATACTTAGGATTTCAGACCAACGTTGGTATAACATTTTTGTTACTGAACATAGACTTTTTGCACATTGTCTCCGATAGCTGCACCGCGACACACTGGTGATTCCTTAACATGAAAGGGTTAAATACAATTAACATTAATCAATGTAAACTTTAACTGGCACCAAGGTGATGGGCACCATTAATGTCTCAGCTACACACACACACACAGCAGTGTGTCAGCGTTGCCACTCACATCAGCGCTCTTTCAGGCAAATCTTTCCGCTATCAGCTCCTCACGTAAGAGTGGGATTTAACAAATGCCAGCCACAGCGCTGGCGTTCGTTCCGGTTAGTTCCACTTTTTGTGGGCAGTTTTTTTGGGCGAGCGGTATTGTGGGCGATATGTGTGCGAGGTTGGTGAAATTGACGCTGGGCGATCTCCTGGGCGGTAGTTACGGTAAATATGCTCTTTACGACAAAAAACAGTGGGCGGGCGTTAATATAGAATCTCGGCGTTAATCCCGTGCGGAAAGTAACGCTGGGCGATAATATGGGCGCTGACTTCGCCCATTCTGATGATTCCACCCTCAAAAAAAGTGGGCGTGCGGTTACATTTTTTCCCGGCGTTAAGCACAAGAGGAAAGTAACACTCGGCAATGAGCTTCCGAAAAATGACCGTCAGTTTCCATTTTGTGGCTCAATGGGCGATATCTGGGTGTTATACGGCATTTCAGCGGTAAAATGGACGTGAAGCATGCAAAAGAAATGCAGATTCTAGCCCATAGTCTCAGTATAAGGGGCCGCCCATTTAAAACCGAGATAGGGAGGAATTTCTTCTCTCTGAGGGTTGTAAATCTGTGGAATTCTCTGCCCCAGAGAGCTGTGGAGGCTGGGTCATTGAATATATTTAAGGCAGAGCTAGACAGATTATTGAATGATAAGGGAGTCAAGGGTGCGGGCAGGGAAGTGGAGCTGAGCCCAAGATCAGATCAGCCGTGATCGTATTGAATGGCAGAGCAGGCTCGAGGGGCCGAATGGCCGACTCCTGCTCCTATTTCTTATGTTCTTATAAAGGTTCATTACAATTTTCTCGCGTTTGTGCTCTATGGGGGAGAAATTTAGGGCGTCATTTGAGGTGAGGATGTGATTGGTCCAAGCTGTGATGGCCACCTTGCTGGGGAGGGCGTCTAACAGTCAGTGCCAGGCCTTGCAGTTGGAGAACGGTCACTTCGGGCAGATATTTGACACCCATGTAACCATAACCTAGCACGAGGTCGAGGCTTGAGGAGAGTATAAGGGAAGAGAGGAGAGACCAATTGAAAGCAACTTCAATCAATACATTCCAATCAACTTCATGGCCATCCAGTCTATTCTTTCCAAATGAATGAGACTTGAAAAGCAGAGAAGTTCTGTAGAACTCTTATCGAACCTTGGTTAGACTGTAGTTGGAGCACTGTGCGCAGTTCTGGTCTCCGTATTAACTGGTAGCCATGTTATGAGAAGCATGTCGAGACACTGGAGAAGGCGCAAACAAGATTTACGAGAATGCTACCAAAACCAGAGGTTATACCCGTCAGGAAAGGATGAACAGGCCGGCTCTCTTTGCTCGAGAAATGAGAAGGCTGAGGGGTGCCCTGATAGAGAACTTTAGGATTATGAAAGGGTTCGATCGGGTAAACGTAGAGAGGATGTTTCCACTGATGGGGGAGAACTCGAGGCCATCAATATCAGACAGTCACTGATAAATCCAATGGGGAATTCAGGAGAAACTTCTTTACCCAGAGAGGGGTGAGAATGTGGAACTCGCTGCCACAGGGAGGGGTTGAGGTGAATAGTATCGATGCATTTAAGGGGAGGCTGGACAAGTATATGAGGGAGAAGGGAATAGAGAGTGATGCTCATGGAGTTAGATGAAGACGGTTGGGAGGGGGCTGGTGTGGACATTAACACCGACACAGACCCGAAGGGCTGAATGGCCTGTGTCTGTGCTGGTAATATTTTGTAATTAAATTCCTTGTACAACTCATTCTAATCTATACACATCTAATCCAAACAGTTCTAATATAATCTATTCCAACATGGTCACATGAAGGACAGTGTTTGAGTAACAGACTCGACTATTCCAACGCATTCCTGGCCGTCCTCCTACATCCTACCCTACGTAAACTAGATCTGATCCAAAACTCGGCTGCCCCGTGTCCTAACTTGCACCGAGTCCCGCTCACCCATCACCCACTGTGCTCACGGCCCCGTGTCCTAACTCGCACCGAGTCCCGCTCACAATTGCCCCCTGTGCTCGCTGCCCCGTGTCCTAACTCACACCAAATCCCGCTCACCCATCTTCCCCTGTGCTCGCTGCCCCGTGTCCTAACTCGCACTGAGTCCCGCTCACCCATCACCCCCTGTGCTCGCTGCCCCGTGTCCTAACTCGCACCGAGTCCCGCTCACCCATCACCCCCTGTGCTCGCTGCCCCATGTCCTAACTCGCACCGAGTCCCGCTCACCCATCACCCCCTGTGCTCGCTGCCCCATGTCCTAACTCGCACCGAGTCCCGCTCACCCATCACCCCCTGTGCTCGCTGCCCCATGTCCTAACTCGCACCAAGTCCCGCTGACCCATCACCCCCTGTGCTCACTGCCCCGTGTCCTAACTCACACCGAGTCCTGCTCACCCATCACCCCCTGTGCTCGCTGACCTACATTGGTTCCCGGTTAAGCAATGCCTCAATTTTAAATTCTCATCCTTATTTTCATATCCCTCCATGGCCCTCGCCCCTCCCTATCTCTGTAACCTCCTCCAGCCCCACAACCCCCAAGATCTCTGCACTCCTCTAACTCTGCCCTCCTGAGCATCCCTGATCATAATCGTACCACCATCGATGGCCGTGCCTTCTGTTGCCTGGGCCCCAAGCTCTGGAACTCCCTCCCTAAACCTCTCTACCTCTCTCTCCTCCTTCAAGATGCTCCTTAAAACCGCCCTCTCTGACCCAGCTTTTGGTCACCTGCGCTCATATCTTGGTGTCAAAGTTTTGTAATGTAATACTCCTGTGAAGCAACGGGATGTTACATTAAAGGTGCTATATAAAATACGTTGTTGTTGTATGACAGCTGTGACTCAGTCAGTAATGTACTGCCCCTCCGACAGTGCGGCGCTCCCTCAGTACTGCCCCTCCGACAGTGCGGCGCTCCCTGAGTACTGACCCTCCGACAGTGCTGCGCTCCCTCAGTAGTGACCCTCCAACAGTGCTGCGCTACCACAGAAAGTTGTTGATGCCAGTTCATTAGATATATGCAAGAGGGAGTTAGATGTGGCCCTTACGGTTAAAGGGATCAAGGGGTATGGAGAGAAAGCAGGAAAGGGGTACTGAGGTGAAGTGAATGATCAGCCATGATCATATTGAATGGTGGTGCAGGCTCGAAGGGCCGAATGGCCTCCTCCTGCACCTATTTTCTATGTTTCTATGTTTCTCTGAACTGCCTCCAAAGTAAGTATATCCTTTCATAGAATCATACAAATTTACTGGGCAGAAGGAGGCCATTTCGGGCCATCGTGTCTGCGCTGGCCGACAAAGAGCCCCACGGCCCTCGGCCAGCAGCCCTGAAGGTTACATATAAACCGATGAACAATGAACAATGGCGGAAAGGCAAAGAGCACCCGGCCCAACCAGTCCGCCCCACACAACTGCGACACCCCTTACACTGAAACATTCTACACTCCACCCCAACCGTAAAGCTGGAAACCAAAACTGCACGCGGTACTCCGGTTGTGGCCTCACCAATACCATGTGTAGCTGTAGCAAGACTTCCCTGCTTTCATACTCCATCCTCTTTCCAAGATTGAGTTGCGATGGTAGAGCTTTTTATTATCAGAGTGCTTCAGGGTCACACAGAGAGAGAGAGAGAGAGAGAGCAAGTGGATGAATAATGTTGGGAAACAATGAGGGTAGAAACGGCAATCTATTCCATCTTACTATGGAGCGGAGTGTCGCACACACACACACACACACACACACACACACACGTGCTTTCTGGGCTACAGCCAAGCCAATTACCATTTTGCATAAACATTAAGGCGGACAATTAGGGAAGCTATTTAACTTGGAGGAGAGGGGAATGAACGACTCGCAGAACAAACAGGGGGAAGGCAGCAGGGGTCTCCATGACATTTGAAATACTGCTAATGAGAGCAGCGAGAGGCGGAGTGCGATGGAAATCAGGCATTGGTGCCCCTCGGGGTCCAATCACACACCGCTCCCCCCCCCCCCCCCCGTTCCTTTACCATATATCCGTCACCAGCTCCAATGCTTGGGGCCCATGAAACGCGCCAATTAATTCAGGGCCCGGCGGGATCGAGCCCGCAGCAGGAGCCGGTGGGGGAGGAGGTTCTGGATATTCAGTCGGCAAGTTTCGAGCGCAGTCGGTAACAGATAATGTCTCACGCGGATCTCGTCGCAGTCTAGACGTTCCTGTGGTGCCAGACAATTGGTTTATAGCTCTGTGCAAAGTGGTGCTGACTCAAGTGATCCAAGGCGCTTTACGGCAGGGAGGCAGTGGCGGGGGAAAGGGAGGGGAGTTGCAGACACATAGATCCTTAAAATGATCAATAAAAGGTAATGGAATATTGGCCGTTTTACAAAGAGACAGAAAGACTTGCATTTATATAGCGCCTTTCACGACCACCGGACGTCCCAAAGCGCTTCGCAGCCAATGAAGTACTTTTGGAGTGCAGTCGCCGTTGTATTGTGGGAAATGCAGCAGCCAACTTGCGCACAGCAAGCTCCCACAAACAGCAATGTGATAATGACCCAGATCATCTGTTTTTTCTGTTATGGTGGTTGAGGGATACACATTGGCCCCAGGACACCGGGGATAACTCCCCCGCTCTTCGTCGTAATAGTGGCGGTGGGATCTTTTATATCCACCTGAGATCAGACGGGGCCTCGGTTTAACGTCTCATCTGAAAGACGACACCTCCGAAGGTGCGGCGCTCCCTCAGCACTGCCCCTCCGACAGCGCAGTACGGCGCTCCCTCAGCACTGCCCCTCCGACAGTGCGGGGCTCCCTCAGCACTGCCCCTCCGACAGTGCGGGGCTCCCTCAGTACTGCCCCTCCGACAGCGCAGTACGGCGCTCCCTCAGCACTGCCCCTCCGACAGCGCAGTGCGGGGCTCCCTCAGCACTGCCCCTCCGACAGTGCGGGGCTCCCTCAGTACTGCCCCTCCGACAGCGCAGTACGGCGCTCCCTCAGCACTGCCCCTCCGACAGCGCAGTACGGCACTCCCTCAGTACTGCCCCTCCGACAGCGCAGTACGGTGCTCCCTCAGCACTGCCCCTCCAACAGCGCAGTACGGCGCTCCCTCAGCACTGCCCCTCCGACAGCACAGTACGGCACTCCCTCAGTACTGCCCCTCCGACAGCGCAGTACGGTGCTCCCTCAGCACTGCCCCTCCAACAGCGCAGTACGGCGCTCCCTCAGTACTGCCCCTCCGACAGCGCAGTACGGCGCTCCCTCAGCACTGCCCCTCCGACAGCGCAGTACGGCGCTCCCTCAGCACTGCCCCTCCGACAGCACAGTACGGCGCTCCCTCAGCACTGCCCCTCTGACAGTGCAGCGCTCCTCCCTAAAGGACTTGAGTGAACCAGATGGGTCTTTACGACAATCCAGTGGTTTTGCGATCACCCTTACTGCTGCTGGCTTTTTAATTCCAGATTTATTGAACTGAATTTAAATTCCCCAGCTGCCGTGGTGGGATTCGAAGTCATGTCTCCGGATTAATAGGCTAGGCTTGGGGATTACTGGTCCAGTAACTATAACCACCATGCTACCGTACACCTGCTTATTCCATATCCCTTGACACCCTTATGCCGCACAAATCTATCAGTCTTTGTCTTGAAAACTTGTCTCCCAACAACCAGACATTTTTTGGGGGGAGAGAGTTGCAGATTCCCACCACCCCTTGCATGACGAATTGTTTCCTGACCTCACCCCTGAATGGCCTGGCTCTGATTTTAAGAAGATGTCCACCTCCTTTTTAATTTACCCCCGTCGGACGACATACGTTCTGTCTACCCGAGCGAACACCTTTAACTTTTTAAACACTTCGATTCGATCAGCCCTCAACCTTCTGAACACAAGGGAATACAACAACTACTTGTATTTATAGAGCGCCGTTAACGTAGCGAAACATCCCCAGGCGCTTCACAGGAGCATTATGAGATTTAGAAAATTGACACCGAGCCGCAGAAGGAGAAATTAGCGCAGGTGACCAAAAACTGGGTCGAAGAGGTAGGTTTTCAGGAGCGTCTTGAAGGAGGAGAGAGAGGTAGAGAGGCGGAGAGGTTTAGGGAGGGAGTTCCAAAGCTTGGGGCCCAACAACAGAAGGCACGGCCACCGATGGTGGAGCGATTATAATCAGGGATGGTCAGGAGGGCAGAATTAGAGGAGGGCAGACATCTCGGGGGGTTGTGGGGCTGGAGGAGATTACAGAGATAGGGAGGGGGGCGAGGGCCATGGAGGGATTTGTAAACAAGGATGAGAATTTCGAAATCGAGGCGTTGCTTAACCGGGAGCCAATGTAGGTCAGCGAGCACAGGGGTTGATGGGTGAGCGGGACTCGGTGCGAGTTGGGACACGGGGCAGTGAGCACAGGGGTTGATGGGTGAGCGGAACTCGGTGCGAGTTAGGACACGGGGCAGCGAGCACAGCGGGGTGATGGGTGAGCGGGACTCGGTGTGAGTTAGGACACGGGGCAGCGAGCACAGTGGGTGATGGGTGAGCGCGACTTGGTGTGAGATCGGACATGGGACAGAGAGCACAGCGGGTGATGGGTGAGTGGGACTTGGTGCGATTTAAGATACGGGGCAGCCGAGTTTTGGATCACCTCTAGTTTACGTAGGGTAGAATGTGGGAGGCAAGCCAGGAATGCGTGGAATAGTCATGTATGGAGGTAACAAATGCAGGGATGAGGGTTTCAGCAGCGGATGAGCTGAGGCAGGGGCGGAGACGGGCAATGTTACAGAAGTGGAAATAGGCGGGTCTTAGTTATGCTGCGGGTATGTGGCCGGAAGCTCATTTAAGCGTCAAATATGACACCAAGTCTTGTATATGCAAAGTGTCCACATATTCCAAACCATTTATCCCCGGTATCATTCTGGTAATCTGCACTGCTCCCACTCCGAGACCAATATATCCATCCTGCCCTGGTTTCTTCACCTACGTTTCTCAATGGATATAATTGTTGGTGCAAGTGGTTTATCACTTGGCTCAGGACATCGTGACATAGCATCACAGTGTAGCACAGAAGGGGGCCATTGGGTCCAGGACGGTCAAGTCTAAGTCATTGATGTACATCAGAAACAGCAGTGGTCCGAGTATTGAGCCCTGGGGAACACCACTGTCCACCTCTCTCCAGTCCCAACTGCAGCCAATCACCACAGCTCTCTGTGTTCCATCCCTTGGCTAGTTTTTGTATCATTGCCGCGATCGTCCCTTTCATCATCCGGGCGTCAATTTTGCATAAAAAGGCAGACTTGCATTTATATAGCGCCTGTCACACCCACCGGATGTCTCAAAGCGCATCGCAGCCAATGAAGTACTTTTGGAGTGCGGTCACTGTTGCAATGTGGGAAATGCAGCAGCCAACTTGGGCACAGCAAGCTCCCACAAACAGCCACGTGATAATGGCCCAGGTAATCTGTTTTTGTTTTGTTGGTTGAGGGATTAATATTGGCCCCAGGACACCGGGGAGAACTCCCCCTGCTCTTCTTCGAAATAGTGGCCGTGGGATCTTTTATGTCCACATAAGAGAGCAGATGGGATCTCTGTTTAATGTCTCATCTGAAAGATGGCACCTCTGACAGTGCGGCACTCCCTCATACTGCCCCTCCGACAGTGCGGCGCTCCCTCAGTACTGCCCCTCCAACAGTGCGACGCTCCCTCAGTACTGCCCCTCCGACAGTGCAGTATGGCAGTACGGCGCTCCCTCAGTACTGCCCCTCCGACAGTGTGGCACTCCTTCAGTACTGCCCCTCTGACAGTAAGGCTCTCCCTCAGTACTGCCCCTCCGACAGTGTGGAGCTCCCTCAGTACTGCCCCTCCGACAGTGCGGCGCTTCCTCAACACTGCCCCTCCGACAGTGCGGTACTCCCTCAGTACTGCCCCTCAGACAGTGCGGCACTCCCTCAACACTGCCCCTCCGACAGTGCGGTACTCCCTCAGTACTGCCCCTTCGACATTGCGGCACTCCCTCAGAACTGCCCCTCCGACAGTGTGGCGCTCCCTCAGTACTGCCCCTCCGACAGGGCGGCACTCCCTCATTACTGCCCCTCCGACAGGGCGGCACTCCCTCAGAACTGCCCCTCCGACAGTGTGGCGCTCCCTCAGTACTGCCCCTCCGACAGCGCGACGCTCCCTCAGTACTGCCCCTCCGACAGTGCAGTATGGCAGTACGGCGCTCCCTCAGTACTGCCCCTCCGACAGGGCGGCACTCCCTCATTACTGCACTGGGAGTGCTCGCCTCGATTTCTGCGTTGAAGTCCCTGGAGTGGGACTCGAACCCACGAGCCTCGGTTGACAACCCTAAGATGTGGCCCTTGATCAAGCGCCTTGCCAAAGTCCATTTCGGCCGCATCCATCTCACTGCCCTCATCCACCCTCTACGTTACCTCATCAAAAACACTTCATCAAGTTCCTTGAGTTGGGCATGATGCCAATCCCGGCTGTTTTTTCCACCATCACTTGCGGAAGACAGAATCGCCTGAGATTTCTTAGCAAGGAACGTTTTTTTTTTAAACAAGGCACCAGGTTTACTTTTTAATTTCTTGTGGGAATACGATTAATCTAGCTCGGTGCCATCTAGATTGCTTTCGCACTCTCTGGGCTCCACATAGTTTATTGGAAAATTTTATTTTTAACCTGTCTTCAAAATGGAATCTGATTTTTTTTTAATGAACCATTGTTTTTCTTGAAGTATCTGCTTCCCAGGCAAACTTGATCCCAGGCCGACTGACATGCCAATCCCAATGGAGAACACTGGAGGTGTAACCCTGTGGGAACTCAACCTCGGTTGATACGGTGGTTAAAAAGGCACGCGGAATACTTGCCTTTATTAGCCGAGGCATAGAATACACCAGCAGGGAACTTAAGGCTTGAACTGTATAAAACACTGGTTAGGCCACAGCTGGAGTACTGCGTGCAGTTCTGGTCACCACATTACAGGAAAGATGTGATTGCACTGGAGAGGGTGCAGAGGAGATTTACGGGGATGTTGCCTGGACTGGAGAATTTTAGCGATGAGGGAAAGATTGGATACATAGAAATGTAGAAACATAGAAAATAGGTGCAGGAGTAGGCCATTCGGCCCTTCGAGCCTGCACCACCATTCAATGAGTTAATGGCTGAACATGCAACCTCAGTACCCCATTCCTGCTTTCTGGCTATACCCTTTGATTCCCCTAGTAGTAAGGACCACATCTAACTCCTTTTTGAATATATTTAGTGAACTGGCCTCAACTACTTTCTGTGGTAGAGAATTCCACAGGTTCACCACTCTCTGGGTGAAGAAATTCCTCCTCATCTCGGTCCTAAATGGCTTACCCCTTATCCTTAGACTGTGACCCCTGGTTCTGGACTTCCCCAATATCGGGAACATTGGGATAGGCTGGGGTTGTTTTCTTTGGAACAGAGGAGGCTGAGGGGAGACCTGATTGAGGTGTACAAAATTATGAGGGGCCTGGATAGAGTGGATGGGACGGACCTGTTTCCCTTGGCAGAGGGGTCAACAACCAGGGGGCACAGAATTAAAGTAATTGGGGGGGGAGGTTTAGAGGGGATTTGAGGGAAAATGTCTTCACCCAGAGGGTGGTGGGGGTCTGGGGCGGAACTCACGGCCTGAAAGGGTGGTAGAGGCAGAAACCCTCACCACATTTAAAAAGTACTTGGATGTGCCTGTAATATATGCACCTATGAATGTGCCCACTGGTTTGCAGAGCTATTGCCTGGACTCCTGGGCCGCCTGTATTTTCTGCGGTCTGGAGGAGTCTGTGTTCCACGTGTTTGTTGAATGTGTGAGGTTGCAGCCCCTCTTCCATTATCTGAAGGGGCTGCTCCTCAAATTCTGGTTGCACTTCAGTCCCACGCTCCTGATCTTTGGGCACCCTGTGCGGAGGGGAGCGGGCAGGTCCGAGGGCCTCCTCGTAGGACTGCTCCTGGACCTGGCCAAGGGGGCCATCAGCTGGTCCAGGCAGCGGGCGGTCGAGGGGAGTCGTTCAGCCCGACTGCCCGCCTCTCTCCCGCGGTTACATCCGAGCCAGGGTGTCCCTGGAGATAGGAGCACGCGGTGTCCACCGGTACGCTCGCGGCCTTCCGCGAGAGGTTGGCGCCGGAGGGATTGGAGTGCACCCTCACCCCCCGGCAGCCAAATTTTAATTTAATTTGGTAAAGTTCCCATGTTCATTTGGATTTGTGAGTTCTAGTGCCTGTAAAAAAAAAAGGGGGCACTTGATTTTAAAATTCCGACAAAAATAGTTGTAGAGCTGTTGAGTGGGGAGGGGCTTAGCCAGTCACGTGATGTTCACAAGACTCAATAAAACCCCAGCCAGTTGGGTTCGGGGATGAGGTATGCAGTTGTGAGCCAGGTGGATGAAGCGGTAATGTGTCGTGTGATTGTTAAACCTTTTGCTAATAAACCGACTTGTTCTTCATCGCATTGGCCCTGAAATTCCAGTCGCAGGTTTCTTTCGGACGAACGCCTCCGATTGGAGAATTTTTCCGAAAGTACCGGCTGGCCCCGGAGGAGCGCGGGATTCCGGTGAGGAGGCCTTCTCTTCCCGCATGCTCCCATCCTCCAGGTTCCCACGGAGACGGTGCAGTCACATGTGACTGCTCAGCCAATCAGGTACAGTATTCCACAGGTTGCCATTAATAGCAATGAGATCTCCGTATCTATCAGTTCACATCGCTATTAATGAAAAAAAACACAAACGCACTAAACACCATAATAACAAATAAAAAACACATAATTAAAATTAATTGAAATTAAAGTCTTCGGAAAAAAAATGTTTTTCCGATTTTTATAAAAAGTTTCGCAATTAGGGTTAAAAATAAACATACTGTCGTGGGAAGGGTTTTCAAAACAATAAAATGTGTTTTTAAAATTTTATTTTATAATGTTTTTTGGGCGTTTTAAAACTCTTACGGCTGTAAAAGTTGGCTGTGCTTTTATCAGGAGCAAGGGTTCTGAGGACATTTGCCGGCCAAGATATGGGTAAATCCCGCAATCTTACCCGTGCAAATGTCCACGCTCCTGAGATGCATTGGATCTGTCAGGCTCCAGCTCGACAGGTCGGAAAAGCCGGTTTTCAGCACACGTGCATTGTGCGTTGGAAAAACGGCTTTTGCGATGTCTTCCCGGGTCCCTGCACACTCCGTACACATGCCATACGGACCCAGAGGAGGCCGGGATTCCTGGGCCAATGTGTTGCCATGAATGCTTAAGCAAAGATCATCATCATCATAGACAGTCCCTCGGAATTGAGGAAGCTTTGCTTCCACTCTTAAACAGTCCAATACGGGAGCCACAGTCCCTGTCACAGTTGGGACAGATAGTGGTTGAGGGACGGGGTGGGTGGGACTGGTTTGCCGCACGCTCCTTCCGCTGCCTGCGCTTGATTTCTGCACGCTCTCGGCGACGAGACTCGAGGTGCTCAGCGCCCTCCCGGATGCACTTCCTCCACTTAGGGTGGACTGGTCTTTGAGCCCAGGGACTCCCAGGTGCCGGTGGGGATGTGCACTTTATCAGGGAGGCTTTGAGGGTGGTCCCTTGTCACGTTTCCTCTGCCCAGCTTTGGCGCGCTGGCCGTGTAGGAGTTCCGAGCAGAGCGCTCGCTTTGGGAGTCTCGTGTCTGGCACATGCGAACAATGTGGCCCGCCCAGCGGAGCTGGTCGAGTGTCAGAACCCTTGAAGCAAATACATTAAAGTGTCCTTAAAGAGCCGTTACCTACAGGGATTCTAGTGAGGTGCAGTTCACCTCCATACGCACATAAAGCACGCCTTTATATTGAATGTTGCCTCTTGAGACACAACCAAATGAGGCCTCCCTGCACAATGGGCCAGAGGTGTTGGTTGAGTGTTTCAGAAAACAAATTCCAGGGTCTAGCTCATCAGTATTGCATCCAGTCCTTCCTCTGTACCTTCTTCTAAAACTTGAGGGAATACTTTATAACAAATCCCTTCTATTTTACTTTCTTTGCAAAACCCCTTCTGTGGAATAATAGTCCCATAATCCCAAAGGACAACAACATCTGAAAGTGGAATGACAAGACGGAAAGTCACGCATTTCTATAGTGCATTTCACGACCACCGGATGTCCCAAAGCGCCTAACAGCCAATAAAATACTTTCTTGAAGTGCAGTCACTGTTGTAATGTGGGAAACGCGGCAGCCATTTTGCGCACAGCAAGCTCCCACAGACAGCAAGATGTTAAAGACCCAGCTCATCCGTTGTTGGTTGAGGGATAAATATTGGCCCCAGGATACCGGGGAGAACGCCCCTGTTCTTCTTCCAATAATCGCCACGATGTCTTTTACGTCCCCCTGAGAGAACAGATGGGGCCTCGGTTTAACGTCTCATCTGAAAGATGGCACCTCCGACAGTGCAGCTCTCCCTCAGTACTGCCCCTCCGACAGTGCGGGGCTCCCTCAGTACTGCCTCTCTGACAGTGTGGCGCTCCCTCAGTACCACCCTTCCAACAGTGCGACGCTCCCTCAGTACTGCCCCTCCGACAGTGCGGCGCTCCCTCAGTACCGCCCTTCCAACAGTGCGACGCTCCCTCAGTACTGCCCCTCCGACAGTGCGGCGCTCCCTCAGTACCGCCCTTCCAACAGTGCGACGCTCCCTCAGTACTGCCCCTCCGACAGTGCGGCGCTCCCTCAGTACTGCCCCTCCGACAGTGCGGCGCTCCCTCAGTTCTGCCCCTCCGACAGTGCGCCGCTCCCTCAGTATTGCCCCTGTGACAGTGCGGCGCTCCCTCAGTACCGCCCCTCCGACAGTGCGGCGCTCCCTCAGTATTGCCCCTGTGACAGTGCGGCGCTCCCTCAGTACCACCCCTCCGACAGTGCGGCGCTCCCTCAGTACTGCCCCTCCCGACAGTGCGGCGCTCCCTCAGTACCGCCCCTCCGACAGTGCGGCGCTCCCTCAGTACTGCCCCTCCGACAGTGCGGCGCTCCCTCAGTACCGCCCCTCCGACAGTGCGCCGCTCCCTCAGTATTGCCCCTGTGACAGTGCGGCACTCCCTCAGTACCGCCCCTCCGACAGTGCGGCGCTCCCTCAGTATTGCCCCTGTGACAGTGCGGTGCTCCCTCAGTATTGGCACTGGGAGTGTCGGGCTGGATAATGGGCTCAACTCTCCGGAGTGGGCCGCGAACCCGTGGCCTTCTGACCTGGAGGCAAGTGCGCTGCAATAACAACAGCAACAGCTTGCATTTATATCGCGCCTTTAAAAGTCGTCAAACATCCCATGGCGCTTCACAGGAGCGATTGTGAGACAAAATCTGATGCTGAGCCACACAAGGAGATGTTGGGCCAGAGCTTGGTCAGAGAGGTCGGGTTTTAAGGAGCGTCTTAAAGGAGGAGAGAGAGGCGGAGCGGTTTAGGGAGGGAGTTCCAGAGCTTGGGGGCCCCAGGCAGCTGAAGGCAATGGCCACCGATGGCGGAGCGATGGAAATCGGGGGATGGGCATCGATCGCGGATGGACCTCAGCTGACACAAAGGGATGAAAAACATCTGTGGCTCAGCAACCTTAGGAAGCACGCAAGAAGAAATATTTTCATCAATCAGAGCCTTTGCGGCGGATTCTGTCTCGTCTGAATGTTGACAGGGAGGAAATACCATTGATTTTCGCTCCGACTGCAAAATGGCCATGCTGTCAGAGCTACCAAATTAGGAGTTCCCGTGGGTTAGCCGTCTTGAGAGGGCCCCATCACTTCGCATTACTAATTGCATTGGGAAAGTGACGCTTTTTATCTCTTATCTGCAACACTCGGCCAATTTAAGAGAGTTTAAGGAGCTTAACTTTCAGTTTCATCACAGAGACATGAACCCACGTGTAGTCCAATCATCCCGGGCTCCATCAATGTGGCCTACCAATCAGCCGTTGTCAGAAAGACCATTTTTCTTGCCGTTTAATATATCCCAGGTCTGTCGTTGCATATAACATACACTGTCCAGTCTATTATATACAATATACTTGCAGTGCCATTAACTTGTGTACAATCGATGTGGCAATGGCCCACCACGGATTTGAGCATTAACCCGTGCAGGGCCAGTGGAAATTCAACCCCCTGCCGTGCTCCGTGTTAGCCCATGCTCAGTGGGTGGCACCCTGGCCTCTGAGCCAGTAGGTTAGTGGCTTCACGGGCCCACTCCAACAGACTCGGCTGACATTCCTGAGGAATTGAGGGAGCGCCGCACTGTCTGAGGGGCAGTGCTGAGGGAGTGCCGTACTGTGCGGTCGGAGGGGCAGTACTGAGGGAGCGCCGCACTGTCGGAGGGGCGGTACTGAGGGAGCGCCGCACTATTGGAGGGGCAGTGCTGAGGGAGTGTCGTACCGCACAGTCGGAGGGGCAGTACTGAGGGAGCGCCGCACTGTCGGAGGGACGGTACTGAGGGAGTGTCGTACCGCACAGTCGGAGGGGCAGTACTGAGGGAGTGCCGCACTATCGGAGGGGCGGTACCGAGGGACCGCCGCACTGTCGGAGGGGCGGTACTGAGGGAGCGCCGCACTATCGGAGGGGCGGTACCGAGGGAGCGCCGCACTGTCGGAGGGGCAGTACTGAGGGAGCGCCGCACTGTCGGAGGGACGGTACTGAGGGAGCGCCACACTATCGGAGGGGCGGTACCGAGGGAGCGCCGCACTGTCGGAGGGGCAGTACTGAGGGAGCGCCGCACTATCGGAGGGGCGGTACTGAGGGAGCACCGCACTGTCGGAGGGGCAGTACCGAGGGAGCGCCGCACTATCGGAGGGGCGGTACCGAGGGAGCGCCGCACTATCGGAGGGGCGGTACCGAGGGAGCGCCGCACTATCGGAGGGGCGGTACCGAGGGAGCGCCGCACTGTCGGAGGGGCGGTACTGAGGGAGCGCCGCACTATCGGAGGGGCGGTACCGAGGGAGCGCCGCACTGTCGGAGGGGCAGTACTGATGGAGCACCGCTCTCTCAGAGGGGCAGTACTGATGGAGCGCCGCACTGTCAGAGGTGCCGTCTTTCGGATGAGACATTAAACCGAGGCCCTGTCTGCTCTCTCAGGCGGACGTAAAAGATCCCATGGGCACTACTGGAGGAAGAGCAGGGGAGTTCACCCCGGTGTCCTGGGGCCAATATTTATCCCTTAATCAGCATTGGGAATGGTAGCATAGTGGTTATGTAGTGGTCCAACAATCCAGAAACAGGGACTAATGATCCAGGGACATGAGTTCAAATTCTATCATGGCAGCTGGGGAATTTAAATTCAGCCGATTAAATAAAGCTAAAATAAAAAGCTAATATCAATAACGGTGACCATGAAATGAATGGACTGTCATAAAAAAACCATCTGGTTCACTAATGGCCTTCAGGGAAGGAAATCTGCCGCCCTTACCCGGTCTGGCCGGTATGTGACTCCAGACCCACAGCAATGTGGTTGGCTCTTAACTCTCCTCTGAAATGGCCCAGCGAGACACTCAGTTGTATTCGAGAAGGCAGCTCACCACCACCTTCTCAAGGGGCAATTAGGGATGGGCAATAAATGGTGGGCCTTGCCAGCGATGCCCACATCTTGTGAATAAATTTATCAAAAACCGAGGCCCCGTCTGCTCTCTCAGGTGGACATAAAAGATCCCACGGCCACTATTTCGAAGAAGAGCAGGGGGAGTTCTCCCCGGTGTCCTGGGGCCAATATTTATCCCTCGATCAACATCACTAAAACAGATGATCTGGGCCATTGTCACGTTGCTGTGTGTGGGAGCTTGCTGTTCGCAGATTGGCTGCTGCGTTTCCCACACTGCACCAGTGACGGCACTCCAAACAAGTGCTTGATTGGCACTTTGGGACGTCCGGTGGTCGTGAAAGGCGCTATATAAATGCAAGTCTTTCTATTCTCCTGCCCTGCTGTGTTTTATCCTGTCGGCCAGGACAATTGATGGATGTGCGCCTCCCATTCCCTTGTCTCGTTGTCTTTCATTCGTCCACTCAGCGGCAACTTTTCCAATCTCCCCCTATCCTTCGCAATTGGTCTTTCTGTGACACCCCGCCAGTAATTGATCCTTTCACAAAGGTATAAAAGTTGGCTGGATTCTCATCCTTGTTTACAAATCCCTCCATGGCCCTCGCCCCCTCCCTATCTCTGTAATCTCCTCCAGCCCCACAAACCCCCCGAGATCTCTGCGCTCCTCTAATTCTGCCCTCCTGAGCATCCCTGATTATAATCGCTCCTCCATCGGTGGCCGTGCCTTCTGTTGCCTGGGCCCCAAGCTCTGGAACTCCCTCCCTAAACCTCTCCACCTCTCTCTCCTCCTTTAAGACGCTCCTTAAAACCTCCCTCTTTGACCAAGCTTTTGATCACCTGTCCTATTATCTCCTTATGTGGCTCAGGGTCAAATTTCGTTTGATAATCGCTCCTGTGACGTTTGGGACATTTTAGGCATGACATAAAAACGCATTGTTGTTGGATAGTCTAGGCTGGTTTAGTTTAATGCTCAAGGTCTTGTTGGGAAAATAAATATTTGAGCACATGGGTTGCCCTGATTTCTGTCTCCAATGTTTTAGCTGGGACATGAACACTAAGATACATTGGATAAATACTTGAAGGGATATAATATGCATCATCATCACATTATAAGCAGTCCCTCGGAATTGAGGAAGGCTTGCTTCCACTCTTAACATGAGTCCTTAGGTGGCTGAACAGTCCAATACGAGAACCACAGTCCCTGTCACAGGTGGGACAGACAGTGGTTGAGGGAAGGGGAGGGTGGGACTGGTTTGCCGCACGCTCCTTCCGCTGCCTGAGCTTGGTTTCTGCACGCTCTCGGCGACGTGACTCGAGGTGCTCAGCGCCCTCCCGGATGCACTTCCTCCACTTAGTGCGGACTGGTCTTTGGGCCAGGGACTCCCAGGTGTCGGTGGGGATGTCGCACTTTATCAGGGAGGGGTGTCCCTTGTAACGTCTCCTCTGCCCACCTTTGGCTCGTTGGCCGTGTAGGAATTCCGAGTAGCGCGCTTGCAGAATATGCAGGGATATGGGAGAAAGAGCGGAGGGAGGAGGCGGGGAGCAGGAATGGGACTAATTGGAGAGCTCTTTCGGAGAACCAGCATGGGCTCGCTGGGCCAAAGGGCCTCCTTCTGCGCTGTATCAATCGATGATTCTATACCAACACTGCAATCTTTTGTTTTATGATTCCTTCACGGGATGTAGGCGTTGCTGGCAAGGCCGAGCATTTATTGCCCGTCTCTAATGAATCTGCCTGCACTAAAGTGTGACTGCATTACTGGAGCTCACACAAAACAATTATTTTTATCCCAATCACGTTTGCGTTCCGCCACTGTGATTTTTACATGAACAGTAATACTGAGAAGGTGCAATATCACGGCATAGCTGTTAACACAATAAATTACTGAGTGAACAAAGTGGGTCAATTTGAGTGCTTTTGGAAGGTTAGATGGTGAGACAGGAACGGGTTTAAACCACCTCTTCATTTTATTGACCTGTCCATCTTGTTAATCCCAATTTCACGAAAGGTATCCATCAACATCCTTGCTTGAGTATCTTCGCGAGAGAATGAGAGGGGATCTCATTGAACCGTATAAAATTCTGACTGGGTTGGACAGACTGGATGTGGGGAGGATGTTTCCTCGGGCTGGGAAGTCTAGAGCAAGGGGTCACAGTCTCAGGATACGGGGTGGGAAATTTAGGCCCGAGATGAGGAGAAATGTTTTCACTCAGAGGGTGGTGAACCTGTGGAATTCTCCACCACAGAAGGCTGTGGAGGCCAAGTCACTGAATATATTTAAGAGGGAGATAGATAGATTTCTGGACACAAAAAACATCAAGGGGTATGGGGAAAAAGCGGGAATATGGTGTTGAGATAGAGGATCACCCATGATCATATTGAATGGCGGTGCAGGCTCAAAGGGGCCGAATGGCCTACTCCTGCTCCTATTTTCTCTGTTTCTATCTCTGCATCCATTCCCACCACTCGATCTCTTATTGAAATGTACAAGATTTCCGAGGGGGCTGGACAGGGTAGATGCAGAGAGGATGGTTCCCCTCGTGGGGGAATCGAGAACTCGGTGGCAGAGTTTCAGAATAAGGGGCCGCCCATTTAAAACTGAGATGAGGAGGAATTTCTTCTCTCAGAGGGTTGTAAATCTGTGGAATTCGCTGCCTCAGAGAGCTGTGGAGGCTGGGTCATTGAATAAATTTAAGGCAGAGATAGACAGCACCAGAGACAGAGCAGGAGACAGTGCTTTACAGCCAAATTGGTTGTTCATTTTGGAGTGTACTCACTGTTGTAATGTGGGAAACGCGGCAGCCAATTTGAGCACAGCAAGCTCTCACAAACAGCAATGAGATAATCACCCAGATCATCTGTTTTAGTGTTGGTTGAGAGATAAATATTAGCCCCAGGACACCAGGGAGAACTCCCCATGCTCTTACATAAGAACATAAGAAATAGGAGCAGGAGTCGGCCATTCGGCCCCTCGAGCCTGCTCCGCCATTCAATGCGATCATGGCTGATCCGATCAGGGACTCAGCTCCACTTCCCTGACCACACCCTTGACGCCCTTATCGCTCAAAAATCTGTCTATCTCCGCCTTAAATATATTCAATGACCCAGCCTCCACAGCTCTCTGGGGCAGAGAATTCCACAGATTTACAACCCTCTGAGAGAAGAAATTCCTCCTCATCTCAGTTTTAAATGGGCGGCCCCTTATTCTGAGACTATGCCCCCTCGTTTTAGTTTTTCCCACGAGGGGAAACATCCTCTCTGCATTTACCGTGTGGAGCCCCTTCCTCCTCGAATAGTGGTTGTGGAATCTTTTACATCCACCTGAGAGAGCAGATGGGGCCTTGGTTTAACCTCCCATCCGAAAGACAGTGCCGAGCTCCCTCAGTACAGGCCCTCCGACAGTGCGGCACTCCCTCAGTACTGGCCCTCCGACAGTGCGGCACTCCCTCAGTACTGGCCCTCCGACAGTGCGGCACTCCCTCAGTACTGGCCCTCCGACAATGCGGCGCTCCCTCAGTACTGGCCCTCCGACAGTGCGGCACTCCCTCAGTACTGGCCCTCCGACAATGCGGCGCTCCCTCAGTACTAGCCCTCTGACAGTGCGGCGCTCCCTCAGTACTGCCCCTCCGACAGTGCGGCGCTCCCTCAGTACTGCCCCTCCGACAGTGCGGCGCTCCCTCAGTACCGCCCCTCCGACAGTGCGGCGCTCCCTCAGTACTGCCCCTCCGACAGTGTGGTGCTCCCTCAGTACTGCCCCTCCGACAGTGCGGTGCTCCCTCAGTACTGGCCCTCCGACAATGCGGCGCTCCCTCAGTACTGGCCCTCCGACAGTGCGGCACTCCCTCAGTACTGGCCCTCCGACAATGCGGCGCTCCCTCAGTACTAGCCCTCTGACAGTGCGGCGCTCCCTCAGTACTGCCCCTCCGACAGTGCGGCGCTCCCTCAGTACTGCCCCTCCGACAGTGCGGCGCTCCCTCAGTACTGCCCCTCCGACAGTGCGGCGCTCCCTCAGTACCGCCCCTCCGACAGTGCGGCGCTCCCTCAGTACTGCCCCTCCGACAGTGTGGTGCTCCCTCAGTACTGCCCCTCCGACAGTGCGGTGCTCCCTCAGTACTGCCCCTCCGACAGTGCGGCGCTCCCTCAGTACTGCCCCTCCGACAGTGCGGGGCTCCCTCAGTACTGCACTGGGAGTGTCGGCCTGGATTATGGGCTCAAGGCCGTGGAGTGCGCATCTGACCCACGACCTTCTGACTAAAGCAATATAAAAGCAGGCGAACACAATCATTGTGCAACCAATTTGAGATCTAGTGGTTGTAAAAATGAATCATAGAGATAAGCAATCTGAACTATCCATTGTCAGAACGCCTGTGGCTTTTGTGCTTCTATAAGCAATCAATTAAATCCGGGCTGCTGTCTTCTTGCAGATAAACTTCTCCGAAAACCCTGGAATGGAATAATCGTATCTAGTCACTGGACAAGGGCAGCAGGCGCATGGGAACACCACCACCTCCACGTTCCCCTCCCAGTCACACACACACACCATTCCGACTTGGAAATATATCGGCCGTTCCTTCATCGTCGCTGGGTCACAATCCTGGGACTCCCTCCCTAACAGCACTGTGGGAGCACCTTCACCACACGGGACTGCAGCGGTTCAAGAAGGCGGCTCACCACCGCCTTCTCAAGGGGCGATTAGGGACGGGCGATAAACGCTGGGCCTTGCCAGCGACGCCCGAATGATGACATGCCTTTATGTAGCGCCTTTAACGTAGTAGAATGTCCGAAGGCGTGTCACAGTAGGGTTAGCAAACAGAATTTGACACCGAGCCACAGAAGGAGATATTAGGACAGGCGACCAAAAGCTTGGTCAAAGAAGTAGTTTTTAAGGAGCGTCTAGAAGGAGGAGAGAATGAATAATGAATATCCCAAGAATTTATTTTTCAAAAAGCACAACTCCGAAAGTCAGCTGTTCACAACATTTAATCCGACCTGAAGCTCCCAGTGCAATACTGAGGGAGTCCCACACTGTCGGAGGGGCAGTACTGAGGGAGTCCCACACTGTCGGAGGGGCAGTACTGAGGGAGTCCCACACTGTCGGAGGGGCAGTACTGAGGGAGTCCCACACTGTCGGAGGGGCAGTACTGAGGGAGTCCCACACTGTCGGAGGGGCAGTACTGAGGGAGTCCCACACTGTCGGAGGGGCAGTACTGAGGGAGTCCCACACTGTCGGAGGGGCAGTACTGAGGGAGCGCCGCACTGTCGGAGGGGCAGTACTGAGGGAGCGCCGCACTGTCGGAGGGGCAGTACTGAGGGAGCGCCGCACTGTCGGAGGGGCAGTACTGAGGGAGTCCCACACTGTCGGAGGGGCAGTACTGAGGGAGTCCCACACTGTCGGAGGGGCAGTACTGCGGGAGCGCCGCACTGTCGGAGGGGCAGTACTGCGGGAGTGCCGCACTGTCGGAGGGGCAGTACTGGGGGAGTGCCGCACTGTCGGAGGGGCGGTGCTGAGGGAGCGCCACACTGTCGGAGGGGCGGTGCTGAGGGAGCGCCGCACTGTCGGAGGGGCAGTACTGGGGGAGTGCCGCACTGTCGGAGGGGCGGTGCTGAGGGAGCGCCGCACTGTCGGAGGGGCACTAATGAGGGAGCGTCTCACTGTCGCAGGGGCGGTGCTGACGGAGCGCCGCACTGTCGGAGGGGCAGTACTGACGGAGCGCCGCACTGTCGGAGGGTTGTTACTGAGGGAGCGCCGCACTGTCGGAGGGGCAGTACTGAGGGAGCTCAAACTGTCGGAGGGGCAGTACTGAGGGAGTGCCGCACTGTCGGAGGGGCGGTGCTGAGGGAGCGCCGCACTGTCGGAGGGGCGGTGCTGAGGGAGCGCCACACTGTCGGAGGGTTGTTACTGAGGGAGCGCCGCACTGTCGGAGGGGCAGTACTGGGGGAGAGCCGCACTGTCGGAGGGGCAGTACTGAGGGAGCGCCGCACTGTCGGAGGGTTGTTACTGAGGGAACGCCGCACTGTCGGAGGGGCAGTACTGGGGGAGTGCCGCACTGTCGGAGGGGCAGTACTGAGGGAGCGCCGCACTGTCGGAGGGGCAGTACTGAAGGAGCGCCGCACTGTCGGAGGGGCAGTACTGAAGGAGCGCCGCACTGTCGGAGGGGCAGTACTGAGGGAGCGCCGCACTGTCGGAGGGGCGGTACTGAGGGAGCGCCGCACTGTCGGAGGGATGGTACTGAGGGAGCGCCGCACTGTCGGAGGGACGGTACTGAGGGAGCGCCGCACTGTCG
This sequence comes from Pristiophorus japonicus, assembly GCF_044704955.1. Taxonomy (NCBI): domain Eukaryota; kingdom Metazoa; phylum Chordata; class Chondrichthyes; family Pristiophoridae; genus Pristiophorus; species Pristiophorus japonicus. The sequence continues at coordinate 11,718,240 of NC_092003.1, read as the reverse complement.
GAGGGGCGGTACTGAGAGAGCACCGCACGGTGGGAGGGGCCAGAATTGGAGGAGCACAGAGATCTGGGCGGGCTTTGGCAGCTGGAGGAGGTTACAGAAATAGCGAGGGGCATGGCCGTGGAACAAATTGAAGGCATCCCTGATTATAATCGCTTCGCCAACGGTGGCCATTGCCTTCTGTTGCCTGGGCCCCAAGCTCTGGAACTCCCTCCCTAAACCTCTCCGCCTCTCTCTCCTCCTTTAAGGCGCTCCTTAAAACCCACCTCTCTGACCAAGCTTTTGGTCAACTGCGCTAATTTCTGCTTCTGCGGCTCGGGGTCAAATTGCTTTCTCCCATCATCCTCCTGTGAAGCGCCCTGGGACGTCTCACCAGGTTACAGGCGCTGTAGGAATACAAGTTGTTGTTGTATTACCACGTTAAAGTTGCGACGTAAATTGCGGCTTGTTTCTGCGCGTGAGCTTCAGCTTCCCAACCACGACCCTCGCGCAGGAGCACGGCGGGCTGTCCCACACACCCCGCGGGAAGGTAGGCCGTCCTCGTGCCACCCGCCGCCCCGCCCCGAGCAGCCACAGAGCAGCGGGTGCCCTCCACCACCTCTGCCGGTCACCCCCCCCCTCGGCTCTGTCCGGTGGTTTCGCCAACCCCGGAGCGAAGGTGATTAAAAAAGTAATATGGCGGAGTCCGCTCGCCCGGCAAGAAATGGCCCCATCAGCTCGCTGCGGACCAGCAGTAATGGACAGGGAGTCGGTGCGGGGGAGGGGGGGGGGGGGGCCGGGGCGGGGGGGGAGGGGGGCGGGGTCGAGCGGAGGACGAGAGCTTGTGCCCAGATCCTGAGCAGGGCGCATTAGCTGAAGAACGAGATCAAAGGTTAAAAGCCATTAGTCGCCCAGGGCATCCACAACAAAGGCCAGCTCAGCACTCGGCTCTCCATCACCGCCGTTCAATCACACTGAGGCGCTCACCCAGCGGTGTCACTCATCCCGATATGGCTGGGGTTTCGGGGGGGGGTGGGGGGGGGGGGGGAAGAAAGATCCGCGCAGAGACAATGCCATTAGCGGGAGGGTTGCGCGGGCAATTTATCATCCGCGGCAGCCCAGGCCTTCACAGGCCGGGCCTTCGCGGCAGGCGCTCAGCACTGACAGAAGGAAGCACGTTGAAGCACGATTCAGGCCCATTATCAGTCATTGAAGAGGGGGCCGCCCACCCACTGCTTAGATAATGGGAAACTGGCACGGCACTGTGAGTCCCGAGGCTCTTGCGCCCGGGAACGCAGTTGCTTCCTCGCCACGCAGGCCGAAGCCAGAGCTCTCCGCTCCCGTCCGGAGGTTTCGTCGCAGCCAGGCTGGAGCAGATCACGGGCACGGCGCCCTGGCGCGCCGCGATCTGGTCAGGGTCCCGGGAGATGCGTGGGGGGGCCGGACAGTCACTGGCAGGTTTCTCTTTCGGTTCGTTCCTGGGGCGCGGACGTCGTCGGCAAGGCCCGGCGTTTAGCGCCCCGCCCCTAATCGCCCCCCCGCCGGTAAGGTGGTGGTGAGCCGCCTTCTCGCACCGCTGCAGTCCTGCGTGGGCAAGGGTTGGGTGTTATCGAAACCTCGAAAATAGGCGCAGGAGCAAGCCGTTCGGCCCTTCGAGCCTGCACCACCATTCAATAAGATCAGGGCTGATCATACAACCTCAGTACCCCTTTCCTGCTTTCTCTCCATACCCCCCTGATCCCTTTAGCCGTAAGGGCCATATCTAAGCCCCTATTGGCTGTGTCACTTATGGTTTTTAACCAATAAGGGAATTAAGGGTTACGGGGAGGGGGCGGGTAAGTGGAGCTGAGTCCACGGCCAGATCAGCCATGATCTTGTTGAATGGCGGAGCAGGCTCGAGGGGCTAGATGGCCTACTCCTGTTCCTAATTCTTATGTTCTTATGTTCTTATGATTTCAGACCAATGTTGGTATTAAACTTCTGTGATTGAACGTAACCTTGTTGCGCATAGTCTCAGATAGCTGGACCGTTACACACTGGTGATTCCGTACCGTGAAAGGTTTAAATACAACTTAACATCAATCAACGTAAACTTTAACTGGCACCAAGGTGATGGGCACCATTGATGTCTGAGCTCACTACGGTGTGTCAGCGTTGTCACTCACATCAGCGCTCTTCCAGGCAAATCTTTCCTGTTAAGTTCAGAATAACCCCTCGAGACTGTGTTGTAATGTCAAACCATCGTGACCATGGTCTCTTTAATTTAACTCCAAAGTGAGGCAGCAGTGTGGTGGAGTCACCTTGTATACCTGCTTGCTCCAGGGTGCACAGGTGACCCATCGCTCCCCCACAGGCGTGCCCCCGAGTGGCAAGTCTTACACACTGGTGAGGTTCACATACATAACAGTTCCGATATCAGTTGCTCACGTAAGAGCGGGATTTAACAAATGTCAGCCACACGGCGGGCGTCCGTCCCGGTTGGTTCCACTTTCTGTGGGCGGGTTTTTCGAGCGAGCAACATTCTGGGCGACATGTGGGCGAGGCGGTAAAATTGACGGCGGGCGATCTCCGTGGCCGCTAGTTTGGGTAAATATGCACTTTACGACAGAAAACCGTCGACGGGCGCTAACATTGAATCTCGGCGTTAATTCCGCGCGGAAAGTAACGCTGGGCGATAATATGGGCGTTGACTTCGCCCATTCTGCTGATTCCGCCTCCCCAAAAAATGGGCGGGCCGTAATATTGTTCCTCGCCGTTAAGCACACGGGGAAAGTAACACTCGGCGATAAGTTTCCTAAAAAAGCCCGCCAGTTTCCTTTTTGCAACAAAATGGGCGATATCTGGGCAATATACGTCATTTCAGCGGTAAAATGGGCGTTAAGTGGGCGTTAAGCAGACAAAAAAAGTGCAAGTTCTAGTCCCAAGTCTTCCTTTCCCGTAAATTCAAGAGTACCACCAAAAGAACAAAGGAGGAAGTTAGAAATTCTATTTTTCAAACTGGACTTATTAAAATATTGAATGCTTTACCACACGATCAAAGCATCATATGACAGGGAAGTGGAGAAGCACTTGAAAGGTGCAATATAAAACGATGTGTGCAAGGGACAGGAAATGGGATAAGATTACATTCGATTAGATGGAATAAGGTTAGATGAGTTGAGATTAGATTAGGTGCAATTAGGGAGCGCAAATTGAGAGCTTGCTGCAGGGCAAAAGGCTTCCCTCTGTGGTCAAATGTCAGCTGTGGTTCAGTAGGTAGTACCCTCACTGCTGGGTCAGAAGGTCATGGGTTCAAGTCCCACTCCAGGCACACGAGCACAAAAATCCAGGCTGCCGCTCCCAGTGCAGTGCTGGGGGAGCCCCGCACTGTCGGAGGGGCAGTGCTGAGGGAGCGCCGCACTGTCGGAGGGGCAGTGCTGAGGGATCGCCGCACTGTCAGAGGGGCGGTACTGAGGGAGCGCCGCACTGTCGGAGGGGCGGTACTGAGGGAGCGCCGCACTGTCGGAGAGCCAGTACTGGGGGAGCCCCGCACTGTCGGAGGGGCAGTACCGAGGGAGCCCCGCACTGTCGGAGGGGCAGTGCTGAGGGAGCCCCACAATGTCGGAGGGGCAGTGCTGGGGGAGCCCTGCACTGTCGGAGGGGCAGTACTGAGTTGGCGCCGCACTGTCGGAGGGGCAGTGCTGAGGGAGCCCCGCACTGTCGGAGGGGCAGTACTGTGGGAACGCCGCACTGTCGGAGGGGCAGTGCTGAGGGAGCTCCGCACTGTCGGAGGGGCAGTACTAAGGGAGCGCCGCACTGTCGGAGGAGCAGTACTGAGGGAGCGCCGCACTATCGGAGGGGCAGTACTAAGGGAGCCCCGCACTGTCGGAGGGGCAGTACTGAGGGAGCGCCGCACTGTCGGAGGGGCAGTGCTGGGGGAGCCCCGCACTGTCGGAGGGGCAGGGCGAAGGGAGCGTTGCACTTGGGGAAGGGCAGTACTGAGGGAGTGCCGCACTGTCGGAGGGGCAGTGCTGAGGGAGCGCCGCACTGTCGGAGGGACAGTAATGAGGGAGCGCCGCACTGTCGGAGGGGCAGTAGTGAGGGAGCGCCGCACTGTCGGAGGTGCTGTCTTTTCGATGGGACATTAAACCGAGGCCCCGTCTATCCTGTCAAGTGGACATGAAAGATCCCACGGCAATATTTATCCCTCAATCAGCATCACTAAAACAGATGATCTGGGTCATTATCACATTGCTGTGTGTGGGAGCTTGCTGTGCGCAAATTGGCGTTTCCCACATTACAACAGAGACTACACTCCAAAAATACATCATGGGTCGTAAAGCGCTTTGGGGCGTCCTGAGGCGGTGAAAAGATATTATTTAAATGCGGGAGTTCTTTGTCCACTCTATCTGACATATTTATGAATGAACTGGTTGACTTCAGAATGCTTCTCCTCCTAATGTATGGGGAGTATCTGTGATTATGTGGCAGGACATTAAATACTGCACCAGTTTCATTTGAACCTTACCAAGGGGTAATTGGACCCGTGATCTCAGCCAAGATTTTCTGAGCATCTTTCCCAGATTTACAAGAGGGACAATTTCTATTAATTGTCACGCTACCCACCACCTTCAACACTCACTCCCTCCACCACCGGCGCCCCCTGGCTGCAGTGTGCACCGGCTACAAGACGCACTGCAGCAACTCGCCAAGGCTTCTTCGGCAGCACCTCCCAAACCAGCGACCTCTACCCACCCAGAAGGACAAGGGCAGCAGGCGCATGGGAACACCACCACCTGCAAATGATACCATTTAGTTTACATTTCCTCTCACCATACTATCTACCGATATATATCAGGGGTGGTACTGAGGGAGGGCCGCACTGTCGGAGGGGCAATACTGAGGGAGCGCCGCACTGTCGGAGGGGCAATACTGAGGGAGCGCCGCACTGTCGGAGGGGCAGTACTGAGGGAGCGCCGCACTGTCGGAGGGGCAGTACTGAGGGAGCGCCGCGCTGTCGGAGATGCCGTCTTTCGGATGAGACGTTAAACCGAGGCCCCGTCTGCCCTCTCAGGCGGATATAAAAGATCCCACTGCCACTATTTAGAAGAAGAGCAGGGGGAGTTCTCCCTGGTGTCCTGGGGCCAATATTTATCCCTCAACCAACATCACTAAAACAGATGATCTGGGTCATTATCACATTGCTGTGTGTGGGAGCTTGCTGTGCGCAAATTGGCGTTTCCCACATTACAACAGTGACTACACTACAAAAGTGCTTCATTGGCTGTAAAGCGCTTTGGGACATCCGGTGGTCCTGAAAGGCGCTATATAAATGCAAGTCTTTTCTTTATTCCATTCCCCACAAGCCGGTTGCGAGCTATCTGAAACACCCCTGAGTTGAAGGAAGAGTTGGTGGGGAACTATGGGCTGAGTTACTCGATGGTGAGTCAGCAGTTTGTATGTCATTGTCTCCCACGGGGCATGATTTCACTGCAAGGGGAATGGGAGGCACGTTATGCTGGGTCACCATCTGTTCCCTGACTGAGATGCTGGTCCAACTCCGTGGGGTGCCACACTTGGCCTGCAACTTTCTGCCGAGAGACCTCAGCTCCTCTCCATCACCCTAACCTGGACCCAACTAAGTCGCACGCTCCTCAATCAGCCTGCCTCCATTTTAGCCCAGTTCCTCCTGCGCAAAGCTCGGAGTCCTGGGGGGGTTCACCATTGGCCAGAAACGGAACTGGTCCAACCGTGGCCACAAGAGCAAGTCAGAGGCTGGGCATATTGCAGAGAGAGTCTCGCCTACTGACTCCCCCAAAGCCTTTCATAGAAACACAGAAAATAGGGGGCAGGAGTAGGCCATTCGGCCCTTCGAGCCTGCACCGCCATTCAATATGATCATGGCTGACCCTCTATCTCAACACCATATTCCCGCTTTTTCCCCACACCCCTTGATGCCTTTTGTGTCCAGAAATCTATCCATCTCCCTCTTAAATATAGTCAGTGACTTGGCCTCCACAGCTTTCTGTGGTAGAGAATTCCACAGGTTCACCACCCTCTGAGTGAAAACATTTCTCCTCATCTCGGTCCTAAATTTCCTACCCCGTATCCTGAGACTGTGACCCCGTGTTCTAGACTTCCCACCCAGGGGAAACATCCTCCCCGCATCCAGTCTATCCAACCCAGTCAGAATTTTATACGTTTCAATGAGATCCCCTTCATTCTTCTAAACGCTAGTGAATACAGGCCTCGTCGATCCAATCTCTCCTCATACAACAGTCCTGCCATCCCAGGAAGGAGTCTGGTGAACCTTCGTTGCACTCCCTCTGTGGCAAGTATATCCTTTCTTAGGTAAGGAGACCAAAATTGCAAACAATACTCCAGGTGCGGTCTCACCAAGGTCCTGTATAACTGCAGTAAGACATCCTTGCTCCTGTCCTCTCGCAATGAAGGCCAACATACCACCATCTACAAGCCACAAGTCAGGAGTGTGATGGAACACTCTCCACTTGCCTGGATGAGTTGCAGCTCCAACAACACTCGAGAAGCTCGACACCATCCGGGACAAAGCAGCCCCGCTCGATGGGCCACGCTACCCACCACCTTCAACACTCACTCCCTCCACCACCGGCGCCCCCTGGCTGCAGTGTGCACTGTCTACAAGACGCACTGCAGCAACTCGCCAAGGCTCCTTCGACAGCACCTCCCAAACCCGCGACCTCTACCCCCTAGAAGGACAAGGGCAGCAGGCGCATGGGAACACCACCACCTCCACGTTCCCCTCCCAGTCACACACACACACACACCATCCCGACTTGGGAATATATCGGCCATTCCTTCATCGTCGCTGGGTCACAATCCTGGAACTCCCTCCCTAACAGCACTGTGGGAGCACCTTCACCACACGGACTGCAGCGGTTCAAGAAGGCGGCTCACCACCACCTTCTCAAGGGGCGATTAGGGACGGGCAATAAACTCCGGGCCTTGCCAGCTCCGCCCACATCTCGGGAACGAATAAAACCATTCCAACCAGCATGCAACAATGAGTCAGGACCTGTAGCTGGTGAGACATAGAGGTAAACAACGAATAAAAGAATTGAACTGAATTGCCAATTGACTAGTTGGCACTTTTTTGAGATATTAAATATTAAATCATCCTAAATTCATTTTCAAATGTGTTTCTGCCATTCAAACGAGTTCTCCGGAGTGCTTTCAATAATTCAGTTTAGCAAGCACTTAGCAATTCTTTACTGATGTGTTTAAAATGTGGAAAGCCATCCGATTTATTTTCTTCTGTGTGCTTGAGCGGCCCACTCAGAGTGTTGAGGTGTGCAACGGTTGGACATCAGAGCCACAATGCGTTCGTCTCTCTCAGTGTCAGCTGTGGTTCAGTGGGTAGCACTCTCGCCTCTGAGTCTGAAGGTTGTGGGTTTAAGTCAAGCACAAAAAAATTCTAGGCTGACACTCCCAGTGCCAGTACTGAGGGAGTGCCACACTGTCGGAGGGGCAGTGCTGAGGGAGCGCCGCACTGTCGGAGGGGTAGTACTGATGGAGTGCCGCACTGTCAGAGAGGCAGTACTGAGGGAGCCCCGCACTGTCGGAGGGGCAGTACTGAGGGAGCACCACACTGTCGGAAGGGCAGTACTGAGGGAGCGACACACTGTCGGAGGGGCAGTACTGAGGGAGCGCCGCACTGTCGGAGGGGCAGTGCTGAGGGAGCGCCGCACTGTCGGAGGGACAGTGCTGAGAGAGTGCTGCACTGTCGGAGGGGCAGTACTGAGGGAGTGCCACGCTGTCGGAGGGGCAGTACTGAGGGAGCGCTGCACTGTCGGAGGAGCAGTACTGAGGGAGCGACACACTGTCGGAGGGGCAGTACTGAGGGAGCACCGCACTGTCGGAGGGGCAGTACTGAGGGAGCACCGCACTGTCGGAGGGGCAGTACTGAGGGAGCGCCGCACTGTCGGAGGGGCAGTACTGAGGGAGCGCCGCACTGTCGGAGGGGCGGTACTGAGGGAGCGCCGCATTGTCGGAGGGGCAGTACTGAGGGAGCGCCGCACTGTCGGAGGTGCTGTCTTTCGGATTAAATATTAAACCGAGGCTCCGTGTGCTTTCAGGTGGATGTAAAAGATCCCAGGACACTATTGGAAGAAGAGCAAGAGAGTTCTCCCCAGTGTCCTGGGGCCAATATTTATCCTTCGATCAACATAACAAAAAAACAGATTACAAGAGCAAAATACCGCAGTTGCTGGAACCTGCAATAAAAACAGAAAACGCTGCAAATCTCAGCAGGTCAAGGAGAGAGAAACAGAGTTAACGTTTTGGACCGATGACCCTTCGTCAGAATTGGAGAGTGTTCGGAAAGAATGGATTCTGAACAAGCACTGAAAGGGGGAGGGGAGGAGAGAACAACAGGGAAGGTCTGTGATAGGGTGGAAGGCAAGAGAGATTAGAGAGGCAAAAGGGAAGGTGTCCCGAAAGTTATAAAAACATTATTTATAAAAAACCCAAGTTATCTGGGTCATTATCACGTGGCTGTTTGTGGGAGCTTGCTGTGCGCAAATTGACTGCCGCATTTCCTACATAACAACAGTGACCACACTCCAAAAGTACTTCATTGGCTGTAAAGCGCTTTAAGACGTCCAGTGGTCGTGAAAGGCGCTATATAAATCCAAGTCGTTCCCATTCGAAATGTTCTCACCTCTTTTCTGAAGGCACTGACTCTCACTGGGATCGGGTTCCAACGATCCCAACAAGTCCCGGTTACTTTGCCGAAGTCATCAACAACAATTTGCAATTATATAGTGCCTTTAACGTAGTGCATAAGGAGATATTAGATTACGTAATGAAGGCTTTGGTCAGAGAGGGAGGTTTTAAGGAGCATCTTAAAGGAGGAGAGGGAGGCGGAGAGGTTTAGGGAGGGAGTTCCAGAGCTTGGGGCCCAGGCAACAGAAGGCACGGCCACCGATGGTGGAGCGATTATAATCAGGGATGCTCAGGAGGGCAGAATTAGAGGGGCGCAGAGATCTCGGAGGGTTGTGGGGCTGGAGGAGGTTACAGAGATAGGGAGGGGCGAGGGCCATGGAGGGATTTGAAAACGAGGATGAGAATTTTGAAATCGAGGCGTTGCTTAATCGGGAGCCAATGTAGGTCAGCGAGCACAGGGGGTGATGGGTGAGCGGGACTCGGTGCGAGTTAGGACACGGGGGCAGCGAGCACAGGGGGTGATGGGTGAGCGGGACTCGGTGCAAGTTAGGACACGGGGGCAGCGAGCACAGGGGGTGATGGGTGAGCGGGACTCGGTGCGAGTTAGGACACGGGGGCAGCGAGCACAGGGGGTGATGGGTGAGCGGGACTTGGTGCGAGTTAGGACACAGGGCAGCCAATTTTTGGATGGGCTGAAGTTTATGAAGGCCAACCTTAACATGCGAACGTTGACAAGCTATTCGACTGTGGGTGGCATCAACCCAAGCCTGACATCCCCACACCTGATTGCTTCACTGAATGTTAATCGAGAGTAGAATCCTTTTTTTTTCATTCATACATGGGATGTGGGCATCGCTGGCAAGGCCCAGCGTTTATCGCCCGTCCCTAATCGCCCCTTGAGAAGGTGGTGGTGAGCCGCCTTCTTGAACCGCTGCAGTCCGTGTGGTGAAGGTGCTCCCACAGTGCTGTTGGGGAGGGAGTTCCAGGATTGTGACCCAGCCACGATGAAGGAACGGCCGATATATTTCCAAGTCGGGATGGTGTGTGGGTGTGACTGGGAGGGGAACGTGGAGGTGGTGGTGTTCCCATGCGCCTGCTGCCCTTGTCCTTCTAGGCGGGTAGAGGTCGCGGGTTTGGGAGGTGCTGCCGAAGAAGCCTTGGCGAGTTGCTGCAGTGCATCTTGTAGACGGTGCACACTGCAGCCAGGGGGCGCCGGTGGTGGAGGGAGTGAGTGTTGAAGGTGGTGGGTAGCATGGCCCATCAAGCGGGCTGCTTTGTCCCGGATGGTGTCGAGCTTCTCGAGTGTTTTGGAGCTGCAACTCATCCAGGCAAGTGGAGCGTGTCTCTTGTCGAATTGTACATTGCTCCAAAGTTTTGCCACCAATTCAATGCGCCAGGCGGGAGCAGCACATTCACTGGGACTCTGGTTGTCTGCCTGACACCGTACAACACTGAATTGTGCATGAGTGCAACAAGGCATCACTGAGCATGGTTTATCCGATCTGTGTCAGCACACAAGCAGTCGATCACAATGCAACATGTATCATCCCATCCCAGGGAGGTGTCAGCAGTGCCTCAGTGCCTCTGAGTCAACAGGTCGTATTTCAAGCCCCCACTCCAGAGACTTGAGCACCTAATCCAGGCCGTCACTTCCAGTGCAGTACTGAGGGAGCGTCGCACTGTCGGAGGGGCAGTGCTGAGGGAGCGCCGCACTGTCGGAGGGGCAGTACTGGGGGAGCCCCGCACTGTCGGAGGGGCAGTGCTGAGGGAGCGCCGCACTGTCGGAGGGGCAGTACTGAGGGAGCGCCGCACTGTCGGAGGGGCAGTACTGAGGGAGCGCCGCACTGTCGGAGGGGCAGTACTGGAGCCCCGCACTGTCGGAGGGGCAGTGCTGAGGGAGCGCCGCACTGTCGGAGGGGCAGTACTGAGGGAGTGCCGTACTGTCGGAGGGGCTGTACTGAGGGAGTGCCGCACTGTCGGAGGGGCTGTACTGAGGGAGTGCCGCACTGTCGGAGGGGCAGTACTGAGGGAGCGCCGCACTGTTGGAGGGGCAGTACTGAGGGAGTGCTGCACTGTCGGAGGGGCAGTACTGAGGGAGCGCCGTACTGTCAGAGGGGCAGTACTGAGGGAGTGCCACACTCTCAGAGGGGCAGTGCTGAGAGAGCACCGCACTGCTGGAGGGGCAGTACTGAGGGAACCCTGCACTCTCAGAGGTGCTGTCTTTCAGATGAGACGTTAAACCGAGGCCCCATCTTCACCTCTCAGGTGGAAGTAAAAGATCCCACAGCCACTATTTCAAAGAGCAGGGGGAGTTCTCCCCAGTGTCCTGGGCTAAGATTTATCCCTCTATCAACATAACAAAAACAGATGATGTGGGTCATTATCACATTGTTGTTTGTGGGAGCTTGCTGTGCAGAAATTAGCTGCAGCCTTTGATAAGAATATAAGAATAAGAAATAGGAGCAGGAGTAGGCCATACAGCCCCTCGAGCCTGCTCCGCCATTTAATACGATCATGGCTGATCCGATCATGGACTCAGCTCCACTTCCCCGCCCGCTCCCCATAACCCCTTATTCCCTTATCAGTTGAAAAACTGTCTATTTCTGTCTTCAATTTATTCAATGACCCAGCCACCACAGCCTCTGAGGCAGTGAATTCCACAGATTTACAACCCTCTGAGAGAAGAAATTTCTCCTCATCTCAGTTTTAAATGGGTGGCCCCTTATTCTAAGATTATGCCCCCTAGTTCTAGTCTCCCCCATCAGTGGAAACATCCTCTCTGCATCCACCTTGTCAAGCCCCCTCATAATCTTATACGTTTCGATAAGATCATCTCTCATTCTTCTGAATTCCAATGAGTAGAGGCCCAACCTCCTCAACCTTTCCTCATAAGTCAACCCACTCATCCCCAGAATCAAGCGAGTGAACCTTCTCTGAACTGCCTCCAAAGCAAGTGTATCCTTTCTTAAATATGGAAACCAAAACTGCACGCAGTACTCCAGGTGTGGCCTCACCAATACCCTGTATAACTGTAGCAAGACTTCCCTGCTTTTATACTCCATCCCCTTTGCAATAAAGGCCAAGATTCCATTGGTCTTCCTGATCACTTGCTGTACCTGCATAGTATCCTTTTGTGTTTCATGCACAAGTTCCCCCAGGTCCCGCTGTACTGCGGCACTTTGCAATCTTTCTCCATTTAAATAATAACTTGCTCTTTGATTTTTTTCTGTCAAAGTGCATGACCTCACACTTTCCAACATTATACTCCATGTGACAATTATTTTCTCCACTCACTTAGCCTGTCTATGTCCTTTTGCAGATTTTTTGTGACCTCCTCACATATTGCTTTTCCTCCCATCTTTGTATCGTCAGTAAACTTGACTACGTTACACTCAGTCCCTTCTTCCAAGTCGTTAATGTAGATTGTAAATAGTTGGGGTCCCAGCACTGATCCCTGCGGCACCCCACTAGTTACTGGTTGCCAACCCGAGAATGAAACATTTGTCCCGACTCTCCGTTTTCTGTCAGGTCGCCAATCCTCTATCCATGCTAATATATTACCCCCAACCCCATGAACATTTATCTTGTGCAGTAACCTTTTATGTGGCACCTTGTCAAATGCCTTCTGGAAGTCGAAATATACCACACTCGCTGGTTCCCCTGTATCCACCCTGTTCGTTACATCCTCAAAGAATTCCAGCAAATTTGTCAAACATGACTTCCCCTTCATAAATCCATGCTGACTCTGCCTGACCGAATGTTGCTTTTCCAAATGTCCTGCTACTGCTTCTTTAATAATGGAGTCCAACATTTTCCCAACCACAGATGTTCGGCTAACTGGTCTACAGTTTCCTGCTTTTTGTCTGCCTCCTTTTTTAAATAGGGGCGTCACATTTGCAGTTTTCCAACACTGCTGGGACCTCCCCAGAATCCAGGGAATTTTGGTAAATTACAACCAATGCATCCACAATCCCTGCTGCTACTTCTCTTAAGACCCTAGGATGCAAGCCATCAGGTCCAGGGACTATTTCTGCCTTTAGTCCCATTATCTTACTGAGTATCACCTCCTCAGTGATTGTGACAAAGCGCGCTGGGACAAGGTGAGAGCTGCAATATAAACACAAGTCTTTCTTTATTTCTTTCGAATCGTGCTTTCAATCTTGCAAAGAAGGAAAGATTGCTTGTATTTTCCAAGCAGAGTTCATCTTTCCCTGTCTGGTCCCAGAGCAGCAATGAAACAAATGGACCACATCATCTACTTTAGGGGAGGGATAAATATTGGGAGAACAGCGTCTGGCTCAAAGCAACACTGCCACATCATTGGTACGAGACGGGATAAATCACGCCTCAAGACATTGCACTGATGGGCGAATGTTGACGTGTGTTGAATAAAGGAAGGCCGAGCAGTTTGTACGCACTGGTTCGTCCCTCGATCAGTCCTTCCGCTGGTTGCGGAGTCAGGGGCTCGGGGGGGAACGGCACACTCCAAAATTCAGAGCCAGGCCTTCCACGGCGTGAAGTTAGCAAACACTCCTCCACACAAAGGGTGGAACTCTCTTCCGCAAACGGCGACTGGCTGATGCTAGAAAAGAAAGACTTGCATTTATATAGCGCCTTTCACGACCACTGGGACGTCTCAAAGCGCTTCACAGCGCATGAAGTACTTTTGGAGTGCAGTCGCTGTTGTAATGTGGGCAAGCCAATTTGAGCACAGCAAGCTCCCACACACAGCAATGTGATAATGATCCAGATCATCTGTTTTTTGTTATGTTGATTGAGGGAGACATATTGGCCCCAGGACACCGGGGAGAACTCCCCCTGCTCTTCTTTGAAATAGTGGCCGCGGGATCTTTTACATCCACCTGAAAGCAGACGGAGCCTCGGTTTAATGTTTAATCTGAAAGACAGCACCTCCGGCAATGCAGCGTTCCCTCAGTACTGCCCCTTCGACAGTGTGGCGCTCCCTCAGTATTGCCCCTCCGACAGTGTGGCGTTCCCTCAGTATTGCCCCTCCGACAGTGCGACACTCCGTCAGTACTGCCCCTCTGACAGTGCGGCGTTCCCTCAGTACTGCCCCTCTGACAGCGCAGTACGGTGCTCCCTCAGTATTGCCCCTCCAATAGTGCAGCGCTCCCTCAGTATTGCCCCTCCAACAGTGCAGCGCTCCCTCAGTACCGACCCTCTGACAGTGTGGCGCTCCCTCAGTATTGCCCCTCCAACAGTGTGGCGCTCCCTCAGTATTGCCCCTCCAACAGTGCGGCGCTCCCTCAGTATTGCCCCTCCAACAGTGTGGCGCTCCCTCAGTATTGCCCCTCCAACAGTGTGGCGCTCCCTCAGTATTGCCCCTCCGACAGTGCGCCGTTCCCTCAGTACTGCCCCTCTGACAGCGCAGTACGGTGCTCCCTCAGTACTGCCCCTCCGACAGCGCAGTACGGCGCTCCCTCAGTACTGCCCCTCCGACAGCGCAGTACGGTGCTCCCTCAGTACTGCCCCTCCGACAGCGCAGTACGGCGCTCCCTCAGTGCTGCCCCTCCGACAGCGCAGTACTCCTTCAGTACTTCAACTGGGAGTTTGAGCTGAAGTCCCTGGAGTGGGACTTTGAACCCACAACCTGTGACTCAGAGGCGAGGGTGCTGCCCACTGAGCCACGGCTGACACCGATAATCATCGATAAATGTCTGCAGGATCTGGGAAAATCCCACCTGATCTCTGCCTTCACCCAGTAACGCAGAGATTCCAAGAATATGGCTTGATTTTAGGCTCCAAACCCATAAAATGTTGGAAACAGCTGAATTGATGGCGTATCAATTGCAATTGCAATCGTTCCATGTCCCTGTGGCCCTGAATGCATTGCTCTCCAAGTCTTGCGTGCTCTGCTCGATATCTCTGTGGAGCTAATTTTTATCTGGGTGTCCCTCACCTTCAACAACTCCTGCTTGACACGTGACGTAGGAGAACTTTCTTTTAACCGCAGCGAGTTGTTGTGATCGGGAACGCGCTGCCTGAAAGGGCGGTGGGAGCAGATTCAATCCTGACTTTCAAACAGTGGAATTGGGTAAATACTGGAAGGCGAAAAAAATTGCCGGGCTGTGGGGAAAGAACAGCGGGGGGAGTGGGACTGATTGAATCGCTCTGTCACAGAGCTGGCACAGGCACAATGGGCCCAATGGCCTCCTTCCGTGCTGTAAGAATCTACCATTCTGATCTCAAAGGGGCCCTTTCGATGGAACGTGAGATCATTTCTTCCATCTACGCAATTGTTAACAGGGAAGCTCACTGAGAATTTATGGCCTTCAGCAGGATCGTATTCCCACACTGTGTGATATGTGTGCGCGCACTAGATCCGTGCAGCAGAGCTGGTCTCCAGTCGTCCTGGTTAACCCTTGCCCCTGGACCAAGACCTCGCTCTGTCAAGCCCGTGTGGTGGCTGGTGTGCAACGGCCACCCCACGTAAAAAAAATTCACCCACAGGCATCTTCCACCCTTCAGGATGTAGTTCGGGATCCGGAATATTAGGTCCCTCACTGAAACACCTGTGAACTTTTTTGGCTTGGAAGCAAGTCATCCTCGATTCGAGGGACTACCTATGACGATGGTTCCAAGTGTGATTGACCCTAAACAATTTACAAGCAGAGGAACATAAGAATTAGGAGCAGGAGTCGGCCATTCGGCCCCTCGAGCCTGCTCCGCCATTCAATGAGATCATGGCTGATCTTCGACCTCAACTCCACTTTCCCGGCCGATCCCTCGATTCCCTTAGTATCCAAAAAGCTAGCGACCTCAGCCTTGAATATACTCAACGACTGAACCTCCACAGCCCTCTGGGGCAGAGAATTCCAAAGATTCACCACCCTCTGAGTGAAGAAATTCCTCCTCGTCTCAGTCCTAAATGGCCGACCCCTTATCCTGAGACTGTGTGACCCCCTGGTTCTAGACTCCCCAGCCCGGGGGAAACACCCTCCCTGCCTCTACCCTGTCAAGCCCCCTCGGAATCTTCTAAGCTCCGCGAGAGTATTGGCCCATCTTTCTGTCACATCATGTTTTATCAAATATTAGATTCGGGGAAAAAAAGACACGAACTTCGTAAGTATATCAGATAGTCCCCTGCACACAACTATGGCTTATAGTCCCTTGAGTTTTGAAGATTGAGGTGTCGGTGATCTGACCAAGGTGTTTATAATGTTAATCGGATTCGATGGGGTAGATAGGGAGATAACGTTTTTGTCTGTGGGGAATTAAGAACAAGGGGGCTTAATCTTAAAATTCGATCAAGGCTACTTACAATCCTAAAGGAGGTGCATGAACAAAGAGACCTGGGGGTATATGTACACAAATCGTTGAAGGTGACAGGGTAAGTTGAGAAAGCGGTTAAAAAAGCTTACAGGATCCTGGGCTTCATGTATAGAGGCATACAGTACAAAAGCAAGGAAGTTATGATGAACCTGTATAAAACACTGGTTCGGCCCCAACTGGAGTCTTGTGTCCAATTTTGGGTGCAGAGGAGATTGACCAGAATGGTCCCAGGGATGAGGGACTGTAGTTACGTGGAGAGACTGGAGAAGCTGGGGTTGTTCTCCTTGGAGCAGAGAAGGTTGAGAGGAGATTTGATCGAGGTGTTCCAAAATCATGAGGGAGTCTGGACAGAGTAGATCGAGAGAAACTGTTCCCATTGGTGGAAGGGTGGAGAGAACCAGAGGGACACACAGATTTAAGGCGATTGGCAGAAGAACCAAAGGCGACACGAGGAGAAACGTTTTTACGCAGCGAGTGGTTAGGATCTGGAATCAATCGTGGCTTTACAAAAGGGAGTTGGATAAGGAGCTGAAGGAACAAAATTTGCCGGGCTACGGGGAAAGGGCGGGAGGGGAGTGGGACTGGCTGAGGTGCTCTTGCAGAGAGCCGGAACGGGCTCGATGGGCCCAATTGGCCTCCTTCCCTGCTGTGACCGTTCTGTGATTCGACGAGACAAATTCCATTGCGCTATTTCACACAACGGGGAGTGGGGAATCTGGAACTCCCCCGCCCCCAAAAGGCTGTGTGTCCTGGGGGTCAATCGGAGTTTTCAAGACCGAGATCACAAGATGTTTGTTGGGTAAGGATAGCGAGGGATATGCGGGCCAAAATTGATGCCTTTTTATTGCCCCGTTCGCGCCTCCGGGGGGCGCTAATGAGCGCCATGGCGTTTTCACCCAGGGGAAGCGTTGATTGCGTCTCCGGGGAAATTGCCCCGGGGGTTTGGCGGGTGCCAGTTCCAGGATTTGCGGCCCGCGCTAGTGTACGCTCGCCGATGATGTGGGCCTCCGTGTTCTTTCGTCGGAACTCGCGTCGACCGAGCGCCATCCCGTCGAGCAGCCCAGTGCAGCCCGTTTGACCGCGTCCCAGGAGGCCCGGCGGCTGCCCATCTCCCGGTAATGGAAGGGGAAAGGGGGCGTTGAAGCGCGTCTTCGATCCGCGGAGCGCCCGGGTAGCGCTGGTCTGCTCCGCGGGGCGCTGGACAGAGCCGGAGACAGAGGGGGAGATGGAGGGGGAGACAGCGGAGGTGACAGAGGGGGAGACAGAGGGAGAGACAGAGGGGGAGACAGAGGGGCAGACAGAGGGGGAGACAGAGGGGGAGACAGAGGGGGAGACAGAGAGGGAGACAGAGGGGGAGACAGTGGGGGAGACAGAGGGGGAGACAGAGGGGGAGACAGTGGGGGAGACAGAGGGGGAGACAGTGGGGGAGACCGTGGGGGAGACAGAGGGGGAGACAGTGGGGGAGACAGTGGGGGAGACAGTGGGGGAGATAGAGGGGGAGACAGAGGGGGAGACAGAGGGGGAGACAGCGGGGGAGACAGAGCTCCGTATCCTTGGAGGGGCACACATTCCCAATTCTGTCTCGGGGGCGGGAGTTCCGGGCCGGACCATAAAAGTCCCAGCCCCAGGAGATTACCGCCCCTAATCGGGGCATGGGGCAAGTTCAGCCCCATGGAGTTGACGAACAGATGAGCTGTGATCTGACTGAACGGCAGGACAGGCTCGAGGAGCTGAACGGCCTCCTCCTGTTCCTGCGCTCTGATAAGTGACCGGCGCTGGGAACGGACTCTGGGAGCGAAAGAATTCCTGGGTTGATTCAGGAAAGAGGAGGCCGCAAGGGGAGGCACTGTACGTTTGACATGAGCATGTTAGGTTGGCAGGATGGTTGATGTATTTGTTGCTGAAATCCAAAGTAAACTACAAAAGAATTGTTAGCTCTGGTTGATAAATAATCCATGGAGACATGCGGGCCAGCGCGTGGTTTGAAGAAAGGTGTGTTAATCGACGGGGAAACAAAACAGCAAGGCAGTAATGCTTGGTCCGTCAATATTTAATGAGCAGAATCAGTACAATTCTTCTCTGCACCATGAGAAGATTGCTTCTATTGTTTGCCGAGCTTTGTGAGGAAGATCTCGGGAAGAGCCTGAGTTAATGGTTGGTATTGTCTCGTCCAGCAAGGTGTATCTCATCTGGGACATGTGTATGAAACGCAGTCGGCAACCTATTGCAGGAAAAGTCCCGCCCCATCCCTGTCTCTGTAACCTTCTCCAACCCTATAACATCTCCAATTCTGCTCTCGTTGCGTATCCCAGTCTCCCGTCACGCCACCATCGGTGGCCGTGCCTTCAACTGGCAAGGCCCCAAGCTCTGGAACTCCCTCCCTATACCTCTCCAACTCTCCACACGGTAATGCATTTCCTTCATGGGTTCTTTGCTCCAGCATTCATAGCAACACATGTTAGATGTGGCCCTTATGGCTAAAGAAATCAAGGGGTATGGAGAGAAAGCAGGAATGGGGTACTGAAGTTGCATGATCAGCCGTGATCATATTGAATGGCGGTGCAGGCTCGAAGGGCCGAATGGCCGACTCCTGCACTTATTTTCTATGTTTCTGTGTTGCTATGAAGAACGAGTTGGTTTATTAACAAAGGTTAAACAATCACACGACACATTACCGGTTCATCCACCAGGCTCACAACTGCATACCTCATCGTGGATCCCCCAAACCCAACTGGCTGGGGTTTTATTGAGTCTTGTGAACATCACGTGACTGGCTAAGCCACTCCCAGCTCAACAGCTCTACCAACCTGTGAGCACACTCACCGGTGCGTACATGACTTGGATGAAGGGACCGAGTGTAATGTAGCCAAGTTTGCTGATGATACAAAGATGGGAGGAAAAGCAATGTGTGAGGAGGACACAAAGAATCTGCAAAGGGACATAGACAGGCTAAGTGAGTGGGCAAAAATTTGGCAGATGGAGTATAATGTGGGAAAGTGTGAGGTTATCCACTTTGGTAGAAATAATAGGAAAGCAAATTATAATTTAAATGTGGAAAAATTGCAAAGTGCTGCAGTACAGAGGGACCTGGGGTACTTGTGCATGAAACACAAAAGGTTAGCATATAGGTACAGCAAGTGATCAGGAAGGCCAGTGGAATGTTGGCCTTTATTGCAAGGGGGATGGAGTATAAAAGCAGAGAAGTCCTGCTACAACTGCACAGGGTATTGGTGAGGTCACCCCTGGAGTATTGCGTGCAGTTTTGGTTTCCATATTTACAAAAGGATATACTTGCATTGGAGGCAGTTCAGAGAAGGTTCACTCGGTTGATTCCGGGGATGAGGGGGTTGACTTATGAGGAAAGGTTGAGCAGGTTGGGCCTCTACTCATTGGAATTCAGAAGAATGAGAGATGATCTTATCGAAGATTATGAGGGGGGCTCGACAAGGTGGATGCAGAGAGGATGTTTCCACTGATGGGGGAGACTAGAACTAGAGGGCATGATCTTAGAATAAGGGGCCGCCCATTTAAAACAGAGATGAGGAGGAATTTCTTCTCTCAGAGGGTTGTAAATCTGTGGAATTCGCTGCCTCAGAGAGCTGTGGAGGCTGGGGCATTGAATAAATTTAAGACAGAAATAGACAGTTTCTTAAACGATAAGGGAATAAGGGGTTATGAGGAGCGGGCGGGGAAGTGGAGCTGAGTCCATGATCGGATCAGCCATGATCGTACTAAATGGTGGAGCAGGCTCGAGGGGCCGTATGGCCGACTCCTGCTCCTATTGCTTATGTTCTTATGTTCTTATTACAAACACCAATCACCTCTCTACCCCTCTCCCCTCCTTTGAGACACTCCGTTTTGACCAAGCTTTGGGTCCCCTGCCCTAATATCTCCTTATGTGGCTCGGTGTCAAATTATGTTTGGGATGTTTAACTATGTTAAAGGTGCTATCGAAATGCAAGTTGAATGTTGCTGATGATCACATTGTTGATGATGATGATGATGGGTTAGGATTACCATGCTGAGCAATTACTTCTCATGGGCTGCAGTTGAAAGATGTCACGTGGGACAATATATTTCATGGTGCAGCTTATTATCTGATCAGTTTAGTTTTAAAAATTCATTCAGGGAATGTGGACATCGCCAGAATCTTATTCCGGGGAGGTTATAGGCTGGGCAGTGGGACCAAGCGAGAGTCAAACCACCTCCCCTTGACATTCAACAGCATTCCCCCACCACCAACATCCTGGGGGTCACCATTGACCAGAAACTTAACTGTACCAGGCACATAAATACTGTGGCCACAAGAGCGGGTCAGAGGCTGGGTATTCTGCGATGAGTGTCTCACCTCCTGACTCCCCAAAGCCTTTCCACCATCTACAAGGCACAAGTCAGGAGTGTGATGGAACACTCCCCACTTGCCTGGATGAGTGCAGCTCCAACAACACTCGAGAAGCTCGACACCATCCAGGACAAAGCAGCCCGCTTGATGGGCACGCTACCCACCACCTTCAACACTCGCTCCCTCCACCACCGGCGCCCCCTGGCTGCAGTGTGCACCGTCTACAAGACGCACTGCAGCGACTCGCCAAGGCTCCTTCGGCAGCACCTCCCAAACCCGCGACCTCTACCCCCAGAAGGACAAGGGCAGCAGGCGCAAGGGAACACCACCACCTCCACGTTCCCCTCCCAGTCACACACACACACCATCCCGACTTGGAAATATATCGGCCGTTCCTCCATCGTCGCTGGGTCACAATCCTGGAACTCCCTCCCTAACAGCACTGTGTGGGAGCACCTTCACCACACGGACTGCAGCGGTTCAAGAAGGCGGCTCACCACCACCTTCTCAAGGGGCGATTAGGGACGGGCAATAAATGCTGGGCCTTGCCAGCGACGCCCACATCCCAGGAATGTATATAAAAAAAGTACTGTCACACTAGTGCCATCATAGAAACGTAGAAAATAGGAGCAGGAGTAGGCCATTCGGCCCTTCAAGTCTGCACCGCCATTCAATATGATCATGGCTGATCCTCTATCTCAACACCATATTCCTGCTTTTTACCCATACACCTTGATCCCTTTTGTTTCTAGAAATCTACTTATCTCCCTCTTAAATATATTCAGTGACTTGGCCTCCACAGCCTTCTGTGGTAGAGAATTCCACAGGTTCACCACCCTCTGAGTGAAAACATTTCTCCTCATCTCGCTCCTAAATTTCCTACCCCGTACCCTGAGACTGTGACCCCTTGTTCTAGACTTCCCAGCCCCGGGGAAACATCCTCCCCGCATGCAGTCTGTCCAACCCCGTCAGAATTTTACACGTTTCAATGAGATCCCCTCTCATTCTTCTAAACTCTGGTGAATACAGGCCTCGTCGACCCAATCTCTCCTCATACAACAGTCCTGCCATCCCAGGAATCAGTCTGGTGAACCTTCGCTGCACTCCCTCAATGGCAAGTATATCCTTCCTTAGGTAAGGAGACCAAAACTGCACACAATACTCCAGGTGCGGTCTCACCAAGGTCCGGTATAACTGTAGTAATACATTTAACTAAATAATTCGGTTCTGTCTTCACGAAAGATGTTGTATTGTGGCTATTTCTGTGTGCTTCAGCAGGGGGTGGGACAGAGTGGAAGGGGGCTTTCATCATTGGCAGTCCCTCGGAATCGAGGAAGACTTGCTTCCACTCTAAAAGTGAGTTCTCAGGTGGCTGAACAGTCCAATACAGGAACCACAGTCCCTGTCACAGGTGGGACAGACAGTCGTTGAGGGAAGGGATGGGTGGGACTGGTTTGCTGCACGCTCCTTTCGCTGCCTGCGCTTGGTTTCTGCACGCTCTCGGCGACGAGACTCGAGGTGCTCAGCACCCTCCCGGATGCACTTCCTCCACTTCGGGCGGACTGGTCTTTGGGCCAGGGACTCCCAGGTGTCGGTGGGGATGTTGCACTTTATCAGGGAGGCTTTGAGGGTGGTCCCTTGTAACGTTTCCTCTGCCCACCTGGGGCTCGCTTGCCGTGTAGGAGAGCGCTCGCTTTGGGAGTCTCGTGTCTGGCGTGTGGACAATGTGGCCCTGCCCAGCGGAGCTGGTCGAGTGTGGTCAGTGCTTCGATGCTGGGGATGTTGGCCGGATCGAGAACACTGACGTTGATGCGTCTGTCCTCCCAGGGGGCTTCACTCTTCAATGGGCAGTGCCGTCTCCGTTCGGGGAAATCATGAAACCTGACTCTTGCAGGGCTGAAGTAGCAAGAGTCTAGCTAATGGCCTTATCTTTGTGCAGAAGAAGGAAAAAAATAATCGTTTGCTCACATCCTGCAAAGTTTTACTGGAAAAAGCAGCCTCTTATTGATTTGGTGGATAACTCATTATCTGTCCCTTGCCTCCCTGAAAAACGAGACCATTTTATTGCGTTATTCTTGCTTTAACCCCTCCCCTCGTCCTTATATTGTATTAATAGTTTGCTATTGCCGTTCTGTGGGATGTCTGAGTGGACGGAATGAGCCTGGTCTTGCTCCCCGCCCACTTTTGTTGTCATCGCGGCTGCCGACAATGGACTCCACCGGTTTTGAGGGAGGGTGTGAAGGCTTTGGAGAGAGTACATGTGACATTTACGAGCATGGTCCCCGGGGATGAGGGATTACAGTTACGAGGAGGGACCGGAGGAGCTGCGGTTGTTCTCCACTCCAGAGACTTGAGCACATAACTCTAGGCCGACACTCCCAGTGCGGTACTGAGGGAGTGCCGCACTGTCGGAGGGGCAGTGCTGAGGGAGTGCCGCACTGTCGGAGGGGCAGTACTGAGGGAGCGCCGCACTGTCGGAGGGGCAGTACTGAGGAAGCGCCGGACTGTCGGAGAGGCAGTGCTGAGGGAGTGCTGCACTATCGGAGGGGCAGTACTGAGGGAGCGGCGCACTGTCGGAGGGGCAGTGCTGAGGGAGTGCCGCACTGTCGGAGGAGCAGTGCTGAGGGAGTGCCGCACTGTCGGAGGGGCAGTACTGAGGGAGCGCCGCACTGTCGGAGAGGCAGTGCTGAGGGAGTGCCGCGCTATCGGAGAGGCAGTGCTGAGGGAGTGCTGCGCTATCGGAGGGGCAGTACTGAGGGAGCGCCGCAATGTCGGAGGGGCAGTACTGAGGGAGCGCCGCACTGTCGGAGGGGCAGTACTGAGGGAGTGCCGCACTGTCGGAGGTGCTGTCTTTCGGATGAAACATTAAACCGAGGCCCCGTCTGCCCTCTGAGGTGAACGTAAAAGATCCCACGGCCACTATTGGAAGAAGAACAGGGAAGTTCTCCCCGGTGTCCTGGGGCCAATATTTATCTCTCAATCAACACCACTAAAACAGATGATCTGGGTCATTATCACATTGCTGTGTGTGGGAGCTTGCTGTGCGCAAATTGGCTGCCGCGTTTCCCACATTACAACAGTGACTGCACTCCAAAAAAGTGTTTCATTGGGTGTAAAGCACTTTGGGACGTCTGGTGGTCGTGAAAGGCGCTATAGAAATGCAAGTCTTTCTTTCCTTAACATCCAGCTGAGCACATAGATATTCAGATTGACCCTTGGCTTAAGAATACTTGGTAATGCCGCACTCTCTCCGTATGGCGCTGGTATTGCCAACCTGGGTTCTGCACACAATCTTCTGGAGAGGAGTGTGTCGCCAAAAGTTTTGAGTCCTCAACATACAGCAAGAGGCTGGTACAGAGGCCGGGGCTGGGGGCACGTTGATGCAGAGAGGATGTTTCCCCTCATGAGGGAATCTAGAACTCGGGGGCATAGTTTCAGAATAAGGGGCCGCCCATTTAAAACTGAGATGAGGAGGAATTTCTTCTCTCGGAGGGTTGTAAATCTGTGGAATTCTCTGCCCCAGAGAGCTGTGGAGGCTGGGTCATTGAATATATTTAAGGCAGAGATAGACAGATTTTTGACTGATAAGGGAGTCAAGGGTTATAGGGAGCGGGCGGGGAAGAGCAGACATCGACGCCGAGATCCAACACCGCCTCCAGTGCGCCAGTGCAGCCTTCGGCCGCCTGAGGAAAAGAGTGTTTGAAGACCAGGCCCTCAAATCTACCACCAAGCTCATGGTCTACAGGGCTGTAGTGATACCCGCTCTCCTGTATGGCTCAGAGACATGGACCATGTGCAGCAGACACCTCAAGTCGCTGGAGAAATACCACCAACGATGTCTCCGCAAGATCCTGCAAATCCCCCGGGAGGACAGACGCACCAACGTTAGCGTCCTCGACCAGGCCAACATCCCCAGCATTGAAGCACTGACCACACTCGACCAGCTCCACTGGGCGGGCCACATTGTTCACATGCCCGACACGAGACTCCCAAAGCAAGCGCTCTACGCGGAACTCCTTCACGGCAAACGAGCCATAGGTGGGCAGAGGAAACGTTACAGGGACACCCTCAAAGCCTCCCTGATAAAGTGCAACATCCCCACCGACACCTGGTAGTCCCTGGCCAAAGACCAGTCTGCCCTAAGTGGAGGGAGTGCATCCGGGAGGGCGCTGAGCACCTCGAGTCTCGTCGCCAAGAGTGTGCAGAAATCAAGCGCAGGCAGCGGAAGGAGCGTGCGGCAAACCAGTCCCACCCACCCCTTCCCTCGACCACTGTCTGTCCCACCTGTGACAGGGACTGTGGTTCTCGTATTGGACTGTTCAGCTACCTAAGGACTCATGTTAAGAGGCGAAGCAAGCCTTCCTCGATTCCGAGGGACTGCCTATAATGATGAGGAGGAGTTGAGGCCAGGATCGGGTCAGCCATGAATGGTGGAGCAGGCTCGAGAGGCCAAATGGCCGACTCCTGCTCCTATTTCTTATGTTCTTATGCTCAAAGAGACAGACTCTCTCAATCTGTGAAACAAAATGCGGATTTTAGGAACAGTGGAAAGTCCAAGTGCCTGATCCATTTTAAGAAAAAATAATCAATGTCAAATGTTCCCAAGTCCCTTCTCAGTGTGTCTCTGAATACCTTCTCGCTCGAGAAACATATCCAATTGCCTCTTAAAACCCACTTATCCTGTTTGCTTCATAAGCATTCAAGACAGCTTAATTTTAAAAGTATGGATCTATCATATTATTTACATTGATTGTATCTGTCACATTATATACTTGAGATATTATTTTAACTCGGTTTCCAATTTAGTATTATCCAAAAATAGAACGAAACGCTTGCATTTTATATAGTACCTTTCATGATCTCAAGATATCACACAACAATTCAGAGCCAATTAATTACTTTTGCAGTGCAGTCACTGTTGTCATGTGGGAAACGCGGCAGCCAATTTGTGCACAGCAAGCTCCCACACACAGCAATGTGATAATGACCCAGATCATCTTCGAAATAGTGCCATGGGATCTTTTACGCCCACCTGAGAGGGCAGACGGGGGCCTTGGTTTAAGGTCTCATTCGAAAGACGGCTCTGATAGTACGGCGCTCCCTCAGTACTACCCCTCCGACAGTGCGGCGCTCCCTCAGTACTACCCCTCCGACAGTGCGGCGCTCCCTCAGTACTGCCTCTCCGACCGTGCGGCGCTCCCTCAGTACTGCCCCTCCGACAGTGCGGCGCTCCCTCAGTACTGCCCCTCTGACAGTACGGCGTTCTCTCATTACTGCCCCTCCGACAGTGCGGCGCTCCCTCAGTACTGCCTCTCCGACCGTGCGGCGTTCTCTCAGTACTACCCCTCCGACAGTGCGCCGTTCTCTCAGTACTGCCCCTCCGACAGTGCGGCGCTCCCTCAGCACTGCCCCTCCAACAGTGCAGAGTTCTCTCAGTACTGCCCCTCCGACAGTGCGGCGCTCCCTCAGTACTGCCCCTCCGACAGTGCGGCACTCCCTCAGTACTGCCCCTCCGACAGTGCGGCGCTCCCTCAGTACTGCCCCTCCGACAGTGCGGCACTCCCTCAGTACTGCCCCTCCGACAGTGCGGCGTTCTCTCAGTACTGCCCCTCCGACAGTGCGGCGCTCCCTCAGCACTGCCTCTCCGACAGTGCGGCGCTCCCTCAGTACTGCCCCTCCGACAGTGCGGCGCTCCCTCAGTACTGCCCCTCCGATAGTGCAGTACGGCGCCCCCTCAGTACTGCCCCTCCGACAGCGCAATACACCGCTCCCTCAGTACTGCCCCTACGACAGTACGGCGCTCCCTCAGTACTGCCCCTACGACAGTGCGGTGCTCCCTCAGTACTGCCCCTACGACAGTGCGGCGCTCCCTCAGTACTGCCCCTCCGATAGTGCAGTACGGCGCCCCCTCAGTACTGCCCCTCCGACAGCGCAATACAGCGCTCCCTCAGTACTACACCTCCGACAGCGCAATACAGCGCTCCCTCAGTACTGCCCCTCCGACCGTGCGGCGCTCTCTCAGTACTGCCCCTACGACAGTGCGGCGCTCCCTCAGTACTGCCCCTCCGACAGTGCAGCACTCCCTCAGCACTGCACTGGGAGTGTCAGCCCAGATTATTTTTGCTCAAGTCCCTGGAGTGAGACTTGAACCCACGACCTTCTGACTCAGAGGCGAGGGTGTTGCCCACTGAGCCACGGCTGATACGAATCCCAAATTGCGTACAGAGCAATGGGCAGTATGCAGGAAGCTGGGGGGAGGATCACGGAATGAAGGAAGTGGAGGGTCCAACTGGACGTATGTGGGTTACATGCTCTTCCTCCTCAGCCCCTCGATGTATTGAAACTGGGACCCCTGCTTCTCTCGCCCCTCTCACTCCCTGCTCCACAGGCTCGCCAACACCTCCCCACTGCTGCATGATCTATCTCATCGTCTCTTCAACCTTGGTACACCGACACCATGGACCTTAGCATTTGGCTGTACTTTCTCAATCAGTAGATCACATGTTACTTGGAAAATAAGCATTTAAATGTGGTGGAGATAGCTGGGAGTATAAATACACCAATCACTAAAAGTTGCGATGCAGGTGAGTAAGGCCATAAAAAGCAAACCAAGAACTAGGGTTTATTTCTGGAGGGATCGAATCGAAACGTACAGAAGTTATGCTAAACCTGTATCGAACCTCGGTTAGACCGCACTTGGAGCACTGCGTACAGTTCTGGTCGCCGTATTATCAAAAGGATATCGAGACACTGGAGAGGGTGCAGAGAAGGTTTTCAAGGACGATACCAGAAATGTGAGGGAATACCCATCAAGAAAGGGTGAACAGGCTGGGTCTCTTTTCTCTCAAAAAAAGAAGGCTGAGGGGTGACCTAATAGAGGTCTTTAAAATGATGAAAGGTTTTGATAGAGTGGCTACAGAGAGAATGTTCCCACTTGTGGGGAAGGGCATAACTAGAGGCCATCGATATAAGATAGTCACCCAGAAATCCAACAGGGAATTCAGAAGAAACTTCTTCAGCCAGAGACCCAGGACACTGGGGAGAACTCCCCCTGCTCTTCTTCAAAATAATGCCATGGGATCTTTTACATCCACCTGAGGGAGCAGACGGGGCCTCGGTTTTAACGTCTCATCCAAAAAACGGCAATTCCGACAGTGCGGCGTTCCCTCAGTACTGCCCTCCGACAGTGCGGCGCTCCCTCAGTACTGCCCCTCCGACAGTGCGGCGCTCCCTCAGTACTGCCCCTCCGACAGTGCGGCGCTCCCTCAGTACTGCCCCTCCGACAGTGCGGTGCTCCCTCAGTACTGCCCCTCCGACAGTGCGGCGCTCCCTCAGTACTGCCCCTCCGACAGTGCGGCGCTCCCTCACTACTGCCCCTCCGACAGCGCAGTATAGCGCTCTCTCAGTACTGCCTCTCCGACAGTGCGGCGCTCCCACAGTACTGCCCCTCCGACAGTGCGGCGCTCCCTCAGTACTGCCCCTCCGACAGTGCGGCGCTCGCTCAGTAAAGCCCCTCCGACAGTGCGGCGCTCCCTCATTACTGCCCCTCCGACAGTGCGGCGTTCCCTCAGTACTGCCCCTCCGACAGTGCGGCGCTCCCTCAGTACTGCCCCTCCGACAGTGCGGCCCTCCCTCAGTACTGCCCCTCCGACAGTGCGGCCCTCCCTCAGTACTGCCCCTCCGACAGTGCGGCGCTCCCTCAGTACTGCCCCTCCGACAGTGCGGCCCCCCCTCAGTACTGTCCCTCCGACAGTGCGGCCCTTTACTGCAAAATAAAGCAGGTAGTTCGGCCAGCTTCCTCAGGATGTAAGGTGGTTGAGACAACAGAGAACAGGCTCCTCCTCTCTCTGGCCTTGTCAGCCCTCGTGTGTAATCAGCCCATACTGGGGTGAGGGGATGGGGGAGGAAGAGAACTCTCAAAGAGCCTCGACGAAATTCTCCGCACACAGGGGAATCAAATGCTATCATTTCCAGCAGTCAACCATCCCTCACCTTTAACGAGCGAAAGAGGAACGGATTATTGAAGTAATGGTTCGTACAGAGTATGGCAGTCTTCGACTCAACAAGGTGTGAAATGGTAATCAAGCCTTGCTCCAGCTTCAGTCTGTCCTCAGCCTCTGCTCTGTCCCCATGATCTGCATTTCGCCGTTAACCCTTTGAAGGCCGAATTTCGCTTGCACCTTGACCCACTGTGCAAGAATTTGCTGAACATTAAGGGGATGATCCTGGAGCATTGAACCCGCAGGAAGTCAAATTCAGTATCACACACTCCCAGGGCAGGTACAGGGGGTTAGATACAGAGTAAAGCTCCCTCTACACTGTCCCATCAAACACTCCCAGGGCAGGTACAGCACAGGGTTAGATACAGAGTAAAGCTCCCTCTACACTGTCCCATCAAACACTCCCAGGGCAGGTACAGCACGGGGTTAGATACAGAGTAATGCTCCCTCTACACTGTCCCATCAAACACTCCCAGGGCAGATACAAGGGGTTAGATACAGAGTAAAGCTCCCTCTACACTGTCCCATCAAACACTCCCAGGGCAGGTACAGCACGGGGTTAGATACAGAGTAAAGCTCCCTCTACACTGTCCCATCAAACACTCCCATATTGGTGTCATGGCCAATATTTATCCTCAATCAACATTGCTATATTTGTGGACTTGTATTTACTCTGTACAACCACCAGAGGACTCATCTCCTGGAGTCCCTAGGGATTCCATAATCCCTTGGGAGCACAGGTATTTAAGGAGGCTTCACAGGTTGGAGAGACACTCTGGACTCTGCAATAAAAGACTTAGGTCACACTTTACTTTGAGCTCACAGTGTTCAGTCTGACTCTTTCTCCATACACAACAACTGGCGACGAGATACAGATAGCGAACCCAAAGATGCAGAGAACAGTGGGCATCCTGGAGAAATTTTCGGAGGGAGATGATTGGGAAACTTTTGTGGAGCAACTCGACCAATACTTCGTGGCCAACGAGCTAGATGGGGAAGAGAGCGCTGCCAAACGAAGGGTGATCCTCCTCACCGTCTGTGGGGCACCAACGTATGGCCTCATGAAGAATCTGCTCACTCCAGCGAAACCCACGGAGAAATCGTACGATGATTTGTGCACACTGGTCCGAGAGCATTTGAACCCAAAGGAAAGCGTTCTGATGGCAAGGTACCGGTTCTACACCTACAAAAGGTCTGAAGGCCAGGAAGTGGCGAGTTATGTTGCCAAGCTAAGACTCCTTGCAGGACATTGTGAATTTGAAAGACACTTGGAGCACATGCTCAAAGGCTTTTTCGTATTTGGCATTGGCCACAAAACCATACTTCGCAAACTTTTGACTGTCGAGACCCCAACCTTGAGCAAGGCCATAGCGATAGCCCAGGCGTTCATTGCCACCAGTGACAATGCAAAGCAAATCTCTCAGCACACAACTGCTGCTACAAGTACTGTGAACAAAGTGATGTTGTTTTCGAATCGTAATGTACAGGGCAGGTCACACATACCTGCAGCTGCACGTCTGCAGATGTCTCAGAGTCCACCATCAAGGCTGATGAATGCAAGGCCATTAACACCTTGTTGACGCTGCGGGGGTGATCATCGTTTTCATTCATGCCGATTCAAAGAGTACGTTTGCAAGGGCTGTGGAACAATGGGAACCTCCAACGAGTGTGCAGGCAAGCTGCAAAGCCTGTTAAACCTGCAACCACTATGCTGCAGAGAAGGACAGATCCACGGAGGATCACAATGAACCAGAGCCTCAAATCGAGGAGGCAGCGGTACATGGGGTGCACACATTCACCATGAATTGTCCCCCGATAATGCTGAATGTTGAACTAAATAGACACCCGGTGTCAATGGAGCTGGGCACAGGGGCGAGCCAGTCCATCATGGGCAAAAAGACTTTCGAAAGGTTGTGGTGCAACAAGGCCTCAAGGCCAGTCTTAACTCCAGTTCGCACGAAACTAAGCATTTACATTAAAGAACTGATTCCTGTAATTGGCAGTGCTACTGTAAAGGTCTCCTATGATGGACTGGTGCATAAGCTACCACTCTGGGTGGTGCCGGGCGATGGTCCCACGCTGCTCGGCAGGAGCTGGCTGGGAAAGATATGCTGGAACTGGGACGACGTCTGAGCGCTATCACTCGCTGACGACACTTCGTGTGCCCAGGTCTTAAACAAATTTCCTTCGCTGTTTGAACCAGGCATCGGGAAATTCCAAGGAGCAAAAGTGCAGATCCACCTAATTCCGGGGGCGCGACCCATCCATCACAAGGCGAGAGCAATACCGTACATGATGAGAGAAAGGGTAGAAATCGAGCTAGACCGGCTGCAACGAGAGGGCATCATTTCACCGATCGAGTTCAGCAAGTGGGCCAATCCGATTGTCCCAGTCCGCAAGGGAGACGGCACTGTCAGAATCTGTGGCGATTACAAAGTAACTATCAATCGTTTCTTCTTGCAGGACCAATACCCACTACCAAAGGCCGACGACCTCTTTGCAACGCTGGCGGGAGGAAAGATATTCACAAAGCTGGATCTGACTTCAGCCTACATGACGCAGGAACTGGAGGAAACATTGAAGGCCCTTACCTGCATCAAATACACAAAGGTCTTTTTGTTTATAATAGATGCCCATTTGGAATCCGATCAGTGGCGGCGATATTCCAGAGAAACATGGAAAGTTTACTGAAGTCGGTCCCGCACACTGTGGTCGTCCAGGACGACATCTTGGTCACAGGTCGGAACACAGTCGAGTACCTGCAGAACCTGGAGGAGGTTCTTAGTCGACTCAACTGCGTGGGGCTCAGGTTAAAACGCTCGAAGTGCGTTTTCCTGGCACCTGAAGTGGAGTTCCTGGGAAGGAGGATTGCAGCGGACGGCATCAGGCCCACCAACGTGAAGACGGAGGCAATCGAGAACGCACCAAGGCCACAGAACGTGACGGAGCTGCGATCGTTTCTGGGATCCTGAACTACTTTGGTAACTTCTTACCGGGTCTCAGCACACTGCGAGAACCCACTACATGTTTTACTACGAAAAGGGGGAGAATGGGTTTGGGGCAAAAGCCAAGAAAATGCCTATGTAAAAGCGAGAAAATTGTTATGCTCAAACAAATTGCTTGTGTTGTATGATCATGTAAGCGTTTGGTACTAGCATGTGATGCGTCGTCATATGGTGTCGTGTGTATTGCAACAAGCTAATGATTTCTGGAAACTGCAACCAGTTGCTTATGCATCCAGGAGTCTGTCTCAGGCTGAGAGAGCCTACAGCATGATTGAAAAAGAAGCGTTAGCGTGTGTCTATGGGGTAAAGAAAATGCATCAATACCTGTTTGGGCTAAAACTACAACTACGCCATCCGCCACAGGCCAAGCACAGAAAACCGCTCTCAGTAGGCTGCCATTGCCCACCATGGGGTGGAAATGGCGCAGCCCGCAGATCTAGCCATGGTTATGGAAGCATTTGAGAGTGAGCAATCACCCGTCACTGCCCGGCAGATCAAAACCTGGACGAGCCAGGACCCCTTATTATCTCTAGTCAAAAGCTGTGTGCTTCACGGGAGCTGGTCCAGTGTCCCAGTGGAAATGTAGGAAGAGATAAAGCCATTCCAGCAGTGCAAAGATGAAATGTCTATACAGGCAGACTGCCTCCTGTGGGGCAATCGAGTAGTGGTCCCCAAGAAGGGCAGAGACACCTTCATCAGTGACCTCCACAGTACCCACCCAGTCATCGTAATGATGAAAGCGATAGCCAGATCCCATGTGTGGTGGCTCGGTATCGATACGGACTTAGAGTCCTGCGTTCACAGATGTAATACATGCTCGCAGTGAAGCAATGTGCCCAGGGAGGCACCGCTAAGTTTATGGTCGTGGCCCTCCAAACCGTGGTCTAGGGTTTACATTGACTATGCAGGCCCGTTCTTGGGTAAAATGTTCCTTGTGGTTGTAGACGCGTACTCCAAGTGGATTGAATGTGAGATAATGTCGGCTAGCACGTCCGCTGCCACCACTGAAAGCCTGCGGGTCATGTTTGCCACTCACGGCTTACCCGATGTCCTGGTGAGCGACAACGGGTCATGTTTTACCAGTGCTGAGTTCAAAGAATTCATGACCCGTAACGGGATCAAACATGTCACATCTGCCCCGTTTAAACCAGCGTCCAATGGTCAGGGAGAGAGAGCAGTGCAAACCATCAAGCAAGGCTTGAAGAGGGTAACTGAAGGCTCACTGCAGACTCGCCTATCCCGAGTCCTGCTTAGCTATCGCACGAGACCTCACTCGCTCACTGGGATCCCACCTGCTGAACTGCTCATGAAACGAGCACTTAAGACAAGGCTCTCGTTAGTTCACCCTGATCTACATGAACAGGTAGAGAGCAGGCGGCTTCAACAAAGTGCATACCATGATAGCGCAAATGTGTCACGCGAGATTGAAATCAATGATCCTGTATTTGTATTAAATTATGGACAAGGTCCCAAGTAGCTTCCCGGCACTGTCGTGGCCAAAGAGGGGAGCAGGATGTTTCGGGTCAAACTTTCAAATGGACTCATTCACTGGAAACACTTGAACCAAAACAAACTCAGATTCACGGACTATCCTGAGCAACCCACCTTGGACCCTACCTTTTTTGATTCCCCCAACACACACACCAGTGGCAACTGGCACCACGGTTGACCACGAAGCAGAACCTGTCATCCACAGCAGCCCTGCAGGGCCCAACACACCAGGCAGCCCAGCAAGGCCAGCTGCACAGCAGCCCAGCGAGGGCCCAACAAATGATTCAACAACACCAGCTTTCACACCGAGACAATCAACCAGGGCAAGAAGGGCAGGACATTGTAAATAGTCACACTATTGACTTTGGGGCGGGGGGGGGAGTGTTGTTATATATGTGGACTTGTATTTACTCTGTACAGCAACCAGAGGACTCATCCCCTGGTGTCCCTAGGGATCCCATAATCCCTTGGGAGCACATGTATTTAAGGAGGCTTCATAGGTTGGAGAGGTACTCTGGAGACCTGCAATAAAAGACTACGTTCACACTTTCCTTTGAGCTCACAGTGTTCAGTCTGACTCTTTCTCCATACACAACAAACATAACAAAAAAACTGATGATCTGGGTCATTATCACAGTGCTGTGTGTGGGAGCTTGCTGTACGCAAATGGGCTGCCGCGTTTCCCACATTGCAACAGCGACTACACGCCAAAAGTACTTCATTGGCTGTAAAGGGCTTTGGGACATCCTGAGGTCCTGAAGGGGGCTATATAGATGGAAGTCTTTCTTCCTTTACTTTGCCTGAGATTGGGTTGGATGTCA
The DNA here is from genome assembly GCF_044704955.1 of Pristiophorus japonicus. NCBI lineage: Eukaryota > Metazoa > Chordata > Chondrichthyes > Pristiophoridae > Pristiophorus > Pristiophorus japonicus. The sequence goes on along the minus strand of NC_092003.1, from coordinate 11,684,630 downwards.
AACTAGGTCCGAGATGTGAATGGCCAATGTCTACCCCCTGTCACAGCAACAAATCCTTCCCCTCTGTAAAGCATGCACATGTGAGTATGCTCAGAGGCTTGTAGAGCTGTGGCATTCACAAGACTCAATAAAACCCCGGCCAGTTGGGTTCGGGGGATGAGGTATGCAGTTGTGAGCCTGGTGGATGAACCGGTAATGTGTCGTGTGATTGTTAAACCGTTGCTAATAAACCGACTAGTTCTTAATAGCAACGTGTTGCTACGAATTCTTAAGCAAAGGACCCACGAAGCAAATACATTGTACCCTCCCCCACTTATGATGCACCCCGTAAGCATAGGTCCTGTCCAGTACAAGAGCGGAATATTAAGCAGAGCTGGAGAAGCACAGAACATTTCTTAATTTAAAAGCTTTTGTATTTTTCCAGTAGTTCAGCTTATCTGATGGACACTCTTAAATTCATTCTTTCTCCCTCATTATCTCCTGCTCCTCATCCCATGTAAGCTGCTGACTGGCGTATGTGTGATTTCATGCACTTAACGAGATGGCAGACGAGGCAGAGTAAGATCGGACTGATACCAGGCTGCAATCGTCAACCAACGCAACAGCGAATCATAGAAATTTTACGGCACGGAAGGAGGCCGTTTCGGGCCACCGTGTCCGCTCCGGCCGACCAAGAGCCACCCGGCCTAATCCCACTTTCCAGCTCTCAGTCCGTAGCCCTGCAGGTTACGGCACTTCAAGTGCACATCCAAATGTGGTGAGGGTTTCTGCCTCTTCCACCCTTTCAGGCAGTGAGTTCCGCCCCAGACCCCCACCACCCTCTGGGTGAAGACATTTCCCCTCAAATCCCCTCTAATCCTCCCCCCAATTACTTTAAACCCATGCCCCCTGGTTGTTGTCCCCTCTGCTAAGGGAACTCTATCCAGGCCCCTCATCATTTTATACACCTCAATCAGGTCTCTCCAAAGAAAACAACCCCAGCCTATCCAATCTTCACTCATAGCTAAAAGTCTCCAGTCCTGGCAACATCCTCGTAAATCCCCCTGTACCCTCTCCAGTGCAATCACATATTTCCTATAATGTGGTGACCAGAACTGCACGCAGTACTCCAGCTGCGGCCTAACTAGTGTTTTATACAGTTCAAGCATAGAAACATAGAAAATAGGTGCAGGAGTAGGCTATTCGGCCCTTCGAGCCTGCACCACCATTGAATAAGAACATGGTTGATCATTCAACCTCAGTACCCCTTTCCTGCTTTCTCTCCATAACTCTTGATCCCTTTAGCCATAAGGGCCATATCTAACTCCCTCTTGAATATATCCAATGAACTGGCATCAACAACTCTCTGCGGTAGGGAATTCCACAGGTTAACAACTCTCTGAGTGAAGAAGTTTCTCTTCATCTCGGTCCGAAATGGCTTACCCCTTATCCTTAGAATGTGATCCCTGGTTCTGGACTTCCCCAACATCGGGAACATTCTTCCTGCATCTAACCTGTCCAGTCCCATCAGAATTTTATATGTTTCTATGAGATCCCCTCTCATCCTTCTATACTCCAGTGAATACAGGCCCAGCCAATCCAGTCTCTCCTCATATGTCAGTCCTGCTATCCCGGAAATCAGTCTGGTGAACCATCGCTGCACTCCCTCAATAACAAGAGCGTCCTTCCTCAGATTAGGAGACCAAAACTGAACACAATATTCCAGGTGTGGCCTCACCAAGGCCCTGTACAACTGCAGTAAGACCTCCCTGCTCCTATACTCAAATCCTCTCGCTATGAAGGCCAACATGCCATTTGCCTTCTTCACCGCCTCTGTATCTGCATACCAACTTTCAATGACTGATGTACCATGTCACCCAAGTCTCGTTGCACCTCCCCTTTTCCGAATCTGCCACCATTCAGGTAATATTCTGCCTTTGTGTTTTTGCCCCCAAAGTGGATAACCTCACATTTATCCACATTATACTGCATCTGCCATGCATTTGCCCACTCACCTAACCTGTCCAAGTCACCCTGCAGCCTCTTAGCGTCCTCCTCACAGCTCACACCACCACCCAGCTTAGTGTCATCTGCAAACTTGGAGATATTACACTCAATTCCTGCATCTAAATCATTAATGTATATTGTAAATAGCTGGGGTACCAGCACTGAGCCCTGCGGTACCCCACTAGTCACTGCCTGCCATTCTGAAAAGGACCCGTTTATCCCGACTCTCTGCTTCCTGTCTGCCAATAGTTCTCTATCCACGTCAGTACAATACCCCCAATATCATGTGCAATAAGGACTTGGGGGTGAACCGAGAGAGAGCCAAGCCAAAGCATAGACAAGGTGCAAGGACTTTGGGAACTCAAGTCTTGGGCCAGAGCACACAATGCAAAGACCAGTGGCACAAGACTTAGGGGAGAGTGTTGTTGTGTATGTATAATATAAGTATACTCCCTGTACGCTTAATGTACAGTTACATAAGACTACTGGATGTATCTTCACACCATATCTACTATGCTTGTACCACCAGAGGGTGCAACTGGTGAGGGTTCGGGTTAGGGTTAGGGTTAAGGTTAACCTCCCTGCTCTTGCATTCTATGCCTCGGCTAATAAAGGCAAGTATGACGTATGCCTTCTTAACCACCTTATCTACCCTGCCTGCTACCTTCAGGGATCTGTGGACCTGCACTCCAAGGTCCCTTTGTTCCTCTACACTTCTCAGTGTCCTACCATTTAATGTGTATTCCCTTTGCCTTGTTAGCCCACCCCAAATGCATTACGTCACACTTCTCTGGATTGAATTCCATTTGTCACAGTTCTGCCCCCCTGACCAGTTAAACAAACTTGCAGCAATACAGTGTGTTTCATATCATCAAGAAACCCTGAAAATCTTCACTGACAATTAGGTTTCCGAACCACAGAGGTTAGACAGACACAACTCAGGAAACCTTTTTTACCCCAAACCTACTGTCTCTCATGATGGAGCATTAGTTTAAAACTGTTAGCGGCGACTGGAGATAAACCGTGGCAGATTTTTGTTAAAGGAAGCTTTTTGGAGCATGGAATCCTTTGCCATAGGGAGTGGCTGAGGTGGATGCCAATGCATCCTTTAGGCAGAAAATTGGATAAGTAGAGTACAGGAAGATACAGGGCTATGGGGAGAGAGCGAGGCAGTGGGATTAGTTTGGGGATTGATACAGGGTTATGGGAAGAGCGAGGGGCAGTGGGATTAGTTTGGGATTAATACAGGGTTAGAGGGAGAGAGCGGGGCAGTGGGATTAGTTTGAGGATTGATACAGGGCTATGGGGAGAGAGCAGGCCAGTGGGATTAGTTTGGGATTGATACCGGGCTATGGGGAGAGAGCGGGGCAGTGGGATTAGTTTGGGGATTGATACAGGACTATGGGGAGAGAGCGGGGCAGTGGGATTAGATTGGGATTGATACAGGGCTATGGGGAGAGAGAGGGGCAGTGGGATTGGTTTGGGATTGATACAGGGCTATGGGAAGAGAGTGGGGCATTGGGATTAGTTTGGGGATTGATACAGGGCTATGGGGAGAGAGCGGGGCAGTGGAATTAGTTTAGGGATTTATACAGAGCTATGGGGAGAGAGTGGGGCAGTGGGATTAGTTTGGGGATTGAGACAGGGCTATGGGGAGAAAACGGGGCATTGGGATTAGATTGGAATTGATACAGGGCTATGGGGAGAGAGTGGGGCAGTGCGATTAGTTTGGGTATTGATACCGGGCTATGGGGAGAGAGTGGGGCAGTGGGATTAGTTTGGGGATTGATACAGGGCTATGGGGAGAGAATGGGGCAGTGGGATTAGTTTGGGATAGATACAGGGTTATGGGGAGAGAGCGGGGCAATGGGATTAGTTTGGGGATCGATACAGGGCTATGAGGAGAGAGCGGGGCAGTGGGATTAGTTTGGGATTGATACATGGCTATGGGGAGGGAGCGGGGTTTGGGATTGATACATGGCTATGGGGAGGGAGCAGGGCAGTGGGATTAGTTTGGAGATTGATACAGGACTATGGGGAGGGAGCGGGGCAGTGGGATTAGTTTTGGATTGCTACAGGGCTATGAGGAGAGAGCGGGGCAGTGGGATTAGGTTGGGGATTGATACAGGGCTATGGGGAGAGTGTGGGGCAGTGGGATTAGATTGGGATTGATACAGGGCTATGGGGATGGAGTAGGGCAGTGGGATTCATTTGGGTATTGATACTGGGCTGCGGGGAGAGAGTGGGGCAGTGGGATTAGTTTGGGAACTGAAACAGGGCTATGGAGAGAAAGCGGGGCAGTGGGATTGGTTTGGGATTGATACAGGGCTATGGGGAGAGAGTGGGGCAGTGGGATTAGTTAGGGATTTATACAGAGCTCTGGGGAGAGAGTGGAACAGTGGGATTCATTTCGGGATTGATACAGGGCTATGGGGAGAAAGCGGGGCAGTGGGATTAGATTGGGATTGATACAGGGCAATGGGGAGAGAGTGGGGCAGTGGGATTAGTTTGGGGATTGAAACAGGGCGATGGGGAGAGAGCGGGGCAGTGGGATTAGTTTGGGATTGATACAGGGTTATGGGGAGAGAGTGGGACAGTGGGATTAGTTTGGGATTTATTCAGGGCTATGGGGAGAGAGTGGGGCAGTGGGATTAGTTTGGGATTGATACATGGTTATGGGGAGAGAGTGGGGCAGTGGGATTAGTTTGGGATTGATACCGGGCTATGGGGAGAGAGTGGGGCAGTGGGATTAGTTTGGGAATTGATACAGGGCTATGGGGAGAGAGTGGGACAATGGGATTAGTTTGGGATTTATACATGGCTATAGGGAGGGTGCGGGGTTTCGGATTGATACATCGCTATGGGGAGGGAGCGGGGCAGTGGGATTAGTTTGGGGATTGATACAGGGCTATGGGGAGAGAGCGGGGCAGTGGGATTAGTTTGAAATTGATACGATGCTATGGTGAGAGTGCAGGGCAGTAGGATTAGCTTGGGTATTGATACCAGGCTCTGGGGAGAGAGCGGGGCAGGGGATTAGTTTGGGATTGATACAGGGTTATGGGGAGAGAGTGGGGCAGTGGGATTAGTTTAGCATTGATACAGGACTATGGGGAGAGAGTGGGGCAATGGGATTAGTTTGGGGATTGATACAGGGCTATGAGGAGAGAGCGGGGCAGTGGGATTAGTCTGGGGATTGATACAGCGCTATGGGGAGAAAGCGGGGCAGTGGGATTAGATTGGGATTGACACAGGGCTATGGGGAGAGAGCGGGGCAGTGGGATTAGATTGGGGATTGATACAGGGCTATGAGGAGAGAGCGGGGCAGTGGGATTAGTTTGGGATTGATACAGGGTTATGGGGAGAGAGTGGGGTTTGGGATTGATACATGGCTATGGGGAGGGAGCAGGGCAGTGGGATTAGTTTGGAGATTGATACAGGACTATGGGGAGGGAGCGGGGCAGTGGGATTAGTTTTGGATTGCTACAGGGCTATGAGGAGAGAGCGGGGCAGTGGGATTAGGTTGGGGATTGATACAGGGCTATGGGGAGAGTGTGGGGCAGTGGGATTAGATTGGGATTGATACAGGGCTATGGGGATGGAGTAGGGCAGTGGGATTCATTTGGGTATTGATACTGGGCTGCGGGGAGAGAGTGGGGCAGTGGGATTAGTTTGGGAACTGAAACAGGGCTATGGAGAGAAAGCGGGGCAGTGGGATTGGTTTGGGATTGATACAGGGCTATGGGGAGAGAGTGGGGCAGTGGGATTAGTTAGGGATTTATACAGAGCTCTGGGGAGAGAGTGGAACAGTGGGATTCATTTCGGGATTGATACAGGGCTATGGGGAGAAAGCGGGGCAGTGGGATTAGATTGGGATTGATACAGGGCAATGGGGAGAGAGTGGGGCAGTGGGATTAGTTTGGGGATTGAAACAGGGCGATGGGGAGAGAGCGGGGCAGTGGGATTAGTTTGGGATTGATACAGGGTTATGGGGAGAGAGTGGGACAGTGGGATTAGTTTGGGATTTATTCAGGGCTATGGGGAGAGAGTGGGGCAGTGGGATTAGTTTGGGATTGATACATGGTTATGGGGAGAGAGTGGGGCAGTGGGATTAGTTTGGGATTGATACCGGGCTATGGGGAGAGAGTGGGGCAGTGGGATTAGTTTGGGAATTGATACAGGGCTATGGGGAGAGAGTGGGACAATGGGATTAGTTTGGGATTTATACATGGCTATAGGGAGGGTGCGGGGTTTCGGATTGATACATCGCTATGGGGAGGGAGCGGGGCAGTGGGATTAGTTTGGGGATTGATACAGGGCTATGGGGAGAGAGCGGGGCAGTGGGATTAGTTTGAAATTGATACGATGCTATGGTGAGAGTGCAGGGCAGTAGGATTAGCTTGGGTATTGATACCAGGCTCTGGGGAGAGAGCGGGGCAGGGGATTAGTTTGGGATTGATACAGGGTTATGGGGAGAGAGTGGGGCAGTGGGATTAGTTTAGCATTGATACAGGACTATGGGGAGAGAGTGGGGCAATGGGATTAGTTTGGGGATTGATACAGGGCTATGAGGAGAGAGCGGGGCAGTGGGATTAGTCTGGGGATTGATACAGCGCTATGGGGAGAAAGCGGGGCAGTGGGATTAGATTGGGATTGACACAGGGCTATGGGGAGAGAGCGGGGCAGTGGGATTAGATTGGGGATTGATACAGGGCTATGAGGAGAGAGCGGGGCAGTGGGATTAGTTTGGGATTGATACAGGGTTATGGGGAGAGAGTGGGGCAGTGGGATTAGTTTGGGATTGATTCGGGGCTATGGGGAGAGAGCGGGGCAGTGGGATTAGTTTGGGATTGATACAGGGTTATGGGGAGAGAGTGGGGCAGTGGGATTAGTTTGGCATTGATACAGGACTATGGGGAGAGAGTGGGGCAATGGGATTAGTTTGGGGATCGATACAGGGCTATGAGGAGAGAGCGGGGCAGTGGGATTAGTCTGGGGATTGATACAGCGCTATGGGGAGAAAGCGGGGCAGTGGGATTAGATTGGGATTGATACAGGGCTATGGGGAGAGAGCGGGGCAGTGGGATTAGATTGGGGATTGATACAGGGCTATGAGGAGAGAGCGGGGCAGTGGGATTAGTCTGGGGATTGATACAGCGCTATGGGGAGAAAGCGGGGCAGTGGGATTAGTTTGGGTATTGATACTGGGCTATGGGGAGAGAGTGGGGCAGTGGGATGAGTTTAGAGATTGATACAGGGCTATGGGGAGAGAGCGGGGGCAGTGGGATTAGTTTGGGATTGATACAGGGTTATGGGGAGAGAGTGGGGCACTGGGATTAGTTTGGGATTGATACAGGACTATGGGGAGAGAGCGGGGCAGTGGGATTAGTTTGGGGATCAATACAGGGCTATGAGGAGAGAGCGGGGCAGTGGGATTAGTCTGGGGATTGATACAGCGTTATGGGGAGAGAGCGGGGCAGTGGGATTAGTTTGGGATTGATGCATGGCTATGGGGAGGGAGCAGAATTTGAGATTGATACATGGCTATGGGGAGGGAGCGGGGCAGTGGGATTAGTTTGGAGATTGAGACAGGGATATGGGGAGGGAGCGGGGTAGTGGTATTAGTTTTGGATTGATACAGGGCTATGGGGAGAGAGCGGGGCAGTGCGATTCGTTTGGGAATTGATACAGGGCTATGGGGAGAGTGCGGGGCAGTGGGATTAGTTTGGGGATTGATACAGGGCTATGGGGAGGGAGTGTGGCAGTGGGATTAGTTTTGGATTGATACAGGGGCTATGGGGAGAGAGTGGGGCAGTGGGATAAGTTTGGGGATTGATACAATGCTATGGGGAGAGAGCGGGCCAGTGGGATTAGTTTGGGATTGATACCGGGCTATGGGGAGAGAGTGGGGCAGTGGGATTAGTTTGGGATTGATACAGGGTTATGGGGAGAGAGTGGAGCAGTGGGATTAGTTTGGGATTGATACCGGGCTATGGGGAGGGAGCGGGGCAGTGGTATTAGTTTGGGATTGATACAGGGCTATGTGGAGAGAGTGGGGCAGTGGGATTAATTTGGGTATTGATACCAGGCTATGGGGAGAGAGTGGGGCAGTGGGATTAGTTTGGGAATTGATACAGGGCTATGGGGACAGAGCGGGGCAGTGGCTTTAGTTTGGGATTGATACAGGGTTATGGGGAGAGAGCGGGGCAGTGGGATTAGTTTGGGATTGATACATGGCTATGGGGAGGGAGCGGGGCAGTGGGATTAGTTTGGGGATTGATACAGGGCTATGGGAGGAGAGAGGGGCAGTGGGATTAGTTTGGGATTGATACGATGCTATGGTGAGAGAGCAGGGCAGTAGGATTAGTTTGGGTATTGATACCGGGCTATGGGGAGAGAGCGGGGCAGTGGGTATGTTTGGGATTGATACAGGGCTATGGGGAGAGAGTGGGGTAGTAGGATTAGTTCGGCATTGATACAGGATTATGGGGAGAGAGTGGGGCAATGAGATTAGTTTGGGGATCGATACAGGGCTATGAGGAGAGAGCAGGGCAGTGGGATTAGTCTGGTGATTGATACAGCGCGATGGGGAGAGCACGGGGCAGTGGGATTAGTTTCCGATTGATTCATGGCTACGGGAGGGAGCGGGGTTTGGGATTGATACATGGCTATGTGGAGAGAGTGGGGCAGTGGGATTAGTTTGGGTATTGATACCAGGCTATGGGGAGAGAGTGGGGCAGTGGGATTAGTTTGGGAATTGATACAAGGCTATGGGGACAGAGCGGGGCAGTTGTATTAGTTTGCGATTGATACAGGGTTATGGGGAGAGCGCGGGGTTTGGGATTCATACATCGCTATGGGGAGGGAGCGGGGCAGTGGGATTAGTTTGGGATTGATACAGGGCTATGGGGAGAGAGTGGGGCAGTAGGATCAGTTTGGCATTGATACAGGATTATGGGGAGAGAGTGGGGCAATGAGATTAGTTTGGGGATCAATACAGGGCTATGGGGAGGGAGTGTGGCAGTGGGATTAGTTTTGGATTGATACAGGGGCTATGGGGAGAGAGTGGGGCAGTGGGATAAGTTTGGGGATTGATACATGGCTATGGGGAGAGAGCGGGACAGTGGGATTAGTTTGGGATGGATACAGGGTTATGGGGAGAGAGGGGAGCAGTGGGATTAGTTTGGGATTGATACAGGGTTATGGGGAGAGAGTGGAGCAGTGGGATTAGTTTGGGATTGATACCGGGCTATGGGGAGAGAGCGGGGCAGTGGTATTCGTTTGGGATTGATACAGGGTTATGGGGAGAGAGCGGGGCAGTGGCATTAGTTTGGGATTGATACATGGCTATGGGGAGGGAGCGGGGTTTGGGATTCATACATCGCTATGGGGAGGGAGCGGGGCAGTGGGATTAGTTTGGGGATTGATACACGGCTATGTGGTGAGAGCGGGGCAGTGGGATTAGTTTGGGATTAATACAGGATTATGGGGAGAGAGTGGGGCAATGAGATTTGTTTGGGGATCGATACAGGGCTATGAGGAGAGAGCAGGGCAGTGGGATTAGATTGGGATTGATACGATGCTATGGTGAGAGAGCAGGGCAGTAGGATTAATTTGGGATTGATTCGGTGCTATGGGGAGAGAGTGCGGCAGTGGGATTAGTTTGGGGATTGTTACAGGACTATGGGGAGAGAGCGGAGCAGTGGGATTAGTTTCGGGATCAATACAGGGCTATGGGGAGAAAGCGGGGCAGTGGGATTAGATTGGGATTGATACAGGGCTACGGGCAGAGAGTGGGGCAGTGGGATTAGTTTGGGTATTGATACTGGGCTATGGGGAGAGAGTGGGGCAGTGGGATGAGTTTAGAGATTGATACAGGGCTATGGGGAGAGAGCGGGGGCAGTGGGATTAGTTTGGGATTGATACAGGGCTATGGGGAGAGAGTGGGGCACTGGGATTAGTTTGGGATTGATACAGGACTATGGGGAGAGAGCGGGGCAGTGGGATTAGTTTGGGGATCAATACAGGGCTATGAGGAGAGAGCGGGGCAGTGGGATTAGTCTGGGGATTGATACAGCGTTATGGGGAGAGAGCGGGGCAGTGGGATTAGTTTGGGATTGATGCATGGCTATGGGGAGGGAGCAGAATTTGAGATTGATACATGGCTATGGGGAGGGAGCGGGGCAGTGGGATTAGTTTGGAGATTGAGACAGGGATATGGGGAGGGAGCGGGGTAGTGGTATTAGTTTTGAATTGATACAGGGCTATGGGGAGAGAGCGGGGCAGTGCGATTAGTTTGGGAATTGATACAGGGCTATGGGGAGGGAGTGTGGCAGTGGGATTAGTTTTGGATTGATACAGGGGCTATGGGGAGAGAGTGGGGCAGTGGGATAAGTTTGGGGATTGATACAAGGCTATGGGGAGAGAGCGGGCCAGTGGGATTAGTTTGGGATTGATACAGGGCGATGGTGAGAGAGCAGGGCAGTAGGATTAGTTTGGGTATTGATACCGGGCTATGGGGAGAGAGCGGGGCAGTGGGTATGTTTGGGATTGATACAGGGCTATGGGGAGAGAGTGGGGTAGTAGGATTAGTTTGGCATTGATACAGGATTATGGGGAGAGAGTGGGGCAATGAGATTAGTTTGGGGATCGATACAGGGCTATGAGGAGAGAGCAGGGCAGTGGGATTAGTCTGGGGATTGATACAGCGCGATGGGGAGAGCGCGGGGCAGTGGGATTAGTTTCCGATTGATTCATGGCTACGGGAGGGAGTGGGGTTTGGGATTGATACATGGCTATGTGGAGAGAGTGGGGCAGTGGGATTAGTTTGGGTATTGATACCAGGCTATGGGGAGAGAGTGGGGCAGTGGGATTAGTTTGGGAATTGATACAGGGCTATGGGGACAGAGCGGGGCAGTTGTATTAGTTTGCGATTGATACAGGGTTATGGGGAGAGCGCGGGGTTTGGGATTCATACATCGCTATGGGGAGGGAGCGGGGCAGTGGGATTAGTTTGGGATTGATACAGGGCTATGGGGAGAGAGTGGGGCAGTAGGATCAGTTTGGCATTGATACAGGATTATGGGGAGAGAGTGGGGCAATGAGATTAGTTTGGGGATCAATACAGGGCTATGGGGAGGGAGTGTGGCAGTGGGATTAGTTTTGGATTGATACAGGGGCTATGGGGAGAGAGTGGGGCAGTGGGATAAGTTTTGGGATTGATACAAGGCTATGGGGAGAGAGCGGGACAGTGGGATTAGTTTGGGATGGATACAGGGTTATGGGGAGAGAGTGGAGCAGTGGGATTAGTTTGGGATTGATACAGGGTTATGGGGAGAGAGTGGAGCAGTGGGATTAGTTTGGGATTGATACAGGGTTATGGGGAGAGAGCGGGGCAGTGGCATTAGTTTGGGATTGATACATGGCTATGGGGAGGGAGCGGGGTTTGGGATTCATACATCGCTATGGGGAGGGAGCGGGGCAGTGGGATTAGTTTGGGGATTGATACACGGCTATGTGGTGAGAGCGGGGCAGTGGGATTAGTTTGGGATTGATACGATGCTATGGTGAGAGAGCAGGGCAGTAGGACTAGTTTGGGTATTGATACCGGGCTATGGGGAGAGAGCGGGGCTGTGGGATTACTTTAGGATTAATACAGGATTATGGGGAGAGAGTGGGGCAATGAGATTTGTTTGGGGATCGATACAGGGCTATGAGGAGAGAGCAGGGCAGTGGGATTAGATTGGGATTGATACGATGCTATGGTGAGAGAGCAGGGCAGTAGGATTAATTTGGGATTGATTCGGTGCTATGGGGAGAGAGTGCGGCAGTGGGATTAGTTTGGGGATCAATACAGGGCTATGAGGAGAGAGCGGGGCAGTGGGATTAGTCTGGGGATTGATACAGCGTTATGGGGAGAGAGCGGGGCAGTGGGATTAGTTTGGGATTGATGCATGGCTATGGGGAGGGAGCAGAATTTGAGATTGATACATGGCTATGGGGAGGGAGCGGGGCAGTGGGATTAGTTTGGAGATTGAGACAGGGATATGGGGAGGGAGCGGGGTAGTGGTATTAGTTTTGAATTGATACAGGGCTATGGGGAGAGAGCGGGGCAGTGCGATTAGTTTGGGAATTGATACAGGGCTATGGGGAGGGAGTGTGGCAGTGGGATTAGTTTTGGATTGATACAGGGGCTATGGGGAGAGAGTGGGGCAGTGGGATAAGTTTGGGGATTGATACAAGGCTATGGGGAGAGAGCGGGCCAGTGGGATTAGTTTGGGATTGATACAGGGCGATGGGGAGATAGTGGAGCAGTGGGATTAGTTTGGGATTGATACCGGGCTATGGGGAGAGAGTGGGGCAGTGGGATAAGTTTGGGGATTGATACAATGCTATGGGGAGAGAGCGGGCCAGTGGGATTAGTTTGGGATTGATACGATGCTATGGTGAGAGAGCAGGGCAGTAGGATTAGTTTGGGTATTGATACCGGGCTATGGGGAGAGAGCGGGGCAGTGGGTATGTTTGGGATTGATACAGGGCTATGGGGAGAGAGTGGGGTAGTAGGATTAGTTTGGCATTGATACAGGATTATGGGGAGAGAGTGGGGCAATGAGATTAGTTTGGGGATCGATACAGGGCTATGAGGAGAGAGCAGGGCAGTGGGATTAGTCTGGGGATTGATACAGCGCGATGGGGAGAGCGCGGGGCAGTGGGATTAGTTTCCGATTGATTCATGGCTACGGGAGGGAGCGGGGTTTGGGATTGATACATGGCTATGTGGAGAGAGTGGGGCAGTGGGATTAGTTTGGGTATTGATACCAGGCTATGGGGAGAGAGTGGGGCAGTGGGATTAGTTTGGGAATTGATACCGGGCTATGGGGACAGAGCGGGGCAGTTGTATTAGTTTGCGATTGATACAGGGTTATGGGGAGAGCGCGGGGTTTGGGATTCATACATCGCTATGGGGAGGGAGCGGGGCAGTGGGATTAGTTTGGGATTGATACAGGGCTATGGGGAGAGAGTGGGGCAGTAGGATCAGTTTGGCATTGATACAGGATTATGGGGAGAGAGTGGGGCAATGAGATTAGTTTGGGGATCAATACAGGGCTATGGGGAGGGAGTGTGGCAGTGGGATTAGTTTTGGATTGATACAGGGGCTATGGGGAGAGAGTGGGGCAGTGGGATAAGTTTGGGGATTGATACAGGGTTATGGGGAGAGAGTGGAGCAGTGGGATTAGTTTGGGATTGATACAGGGTTATGGGGAGAGAGCGGGGCAGTGGCATTAGTTTGGGATTGATACATGGCTATGGGGAGGGAGCGGGGTTTGGGATTCATACATCGCTATGGGGAGGGAGCGGGGCAGTGGGATTAGTTTGGGGATTGATACACGGCTATGTGGTGAGAGCGGGGCAGTGGGATTAGTTTGGGATTGATACGATGCTATGGTGAGAGAGCAGGGCAGTAGGACTAGTTTGGGTATTGATACCGGGCTATGGGGAGAGAGCGGGGCTGTGGGATTACTTTAGGATTAATACAGGATTATGGGGAGAGAGTGGGGCAATGAGATTTGTTTGGGGATCGATACAGGGCTATGAGGTGAGAGCAGGGCAGTGGGATTAGATTGGGATTGATACGATGCTATGGTGAGAGAGCAGGGCAGTCGGATTAATTTGGGATTGATTCGGTGCTATGGGGAGAGAGTGCGGCAGTGGGATTAGTTTGGGTATTGTTACAGGACTATGGGGAGAGAGCGGAGCAGTGGGATTAGTTTGGGTATCAATACAGGGCTATGGGGAGAAAGCGGGGCAGTGGGATTAGATTGGGATTGATACAGGGCTACGGGCAGAGAGTGGGGCAGTGGGATTAGTTTGGGTATTGATACTGGGCTATGGGGAGAGAGTGGGGCAGTGGGATGAGTTTAGAGATTGATACAGGACTATGGGGAGAGAGCGGGGGCAGTGGGATTAGTTTGGGATTGATACAGGGTTATGGGGAGAGAGTGGGGTACTGGGATTAGTTTGGGATTGATACAGGACTATGGGGAGAGAGCGGGGCAGTGGGATTAGTTAGGGGATCAATACAGGGCTATGGGGAGGGAGCAGAATTTGAGATTGATACATGGCTATGGGGAGGGAGCGGGGCAGTGGGATTAGTTTGGAGATTGAGACAGGGATATGAGGAGGGAGCGGGGTAGTGGTATTAGTTTTGGATTGATACAGGGCTATGGGGAGAGAGCGGGGCAGTGCGATTAGTTTGGGAATTGATACAGGGCTATGGGGAGGGAGTGTGGCAGTGGGATTAGTTTTGGATTGATACAGGGGATATGGGGAGAGAGTGGGGCAGTAGGATAAGTTTGGGGATTGATACAAGGCTATGGGGAGAGAGCGGGCCAGTGGGATTAGTTTGGGATTGATATAGGGCGATGGGGAGATAGTGGAGCAGTGGGATTAGTTTGGGATTGATACCGGGCTATGTTGAGAGAGTGGGGCAGTGGGATTAGTTTGGGATTGATACAGGGTTATGGGGAGGGAGCGGGGCAGTGGTATTAGTTTGGGATTGATACAGGGTTATGGGGACAGAGCGGGGCAGTGGCATTAGTTTGGGATTGATACAGGGTTATGGGGAGAGAGCAGGGCAGTGAGATTAGTTTGGGATTGATACATGGCTATGGGGAGGGAGCGGGGCAGTGGGATTAGTTTGGGGATTGATACAGGGCTATGGGAGGAGAGAGGGGCAGTGGGATTAGTTTGGGATTGATACGATGCTATGGTGAGAGAGCAGGGCAGTAGGATTAGTTTGGGGATCGATACAGGGCTATGAGGAGAGAGCAGGGCAGTGGGATTAGTCTGGGGATTGATACAGCGCGATGGGGAGAGCGCGTGGCAGTGGGATTAGTTTCCGATTGATTCATGGCTACGGGAGGGAGCGGGGTTTGGGATTGATACATGGCTATGTGGAGAGAGTGGGGCAGTGGGATTAGTTTGGGTATTGATACCAGGCTATGGGGAGAGAGTGGGGCAGTGGGATTAGTTTGGGAATTGATACAGGGCTATGGGGACAGAGCGGGGCAGTTGTATTAGTTTGCGATTGATACAGGGTTATGGGGAGAGAGCGGGGTTTGGGATTCATACATCGCTATGGGGAGGGAGCGGGGCAGTGGGATTAGTTTGGGATTGATACAGGGCTATGGGGAGAGAGTGGGGCAGTAGGATCAGTTTGGCATTGATACAGGATTATAGGGAGAGAGTGGGGCAATGAGACTAGTTTGGGGATCGATACCGGGCTATGGGGAGGGAGTGTGGCAGTGGGATTAGTTTTGGATTGATACAGGGGCTATGGGGAGACAGTGGGGCAGTGGGATAAGTTTGGGGATTGATACAAGGCTATGGGGAGAGAGCGGGACAGTGGGATTAGTTTGGGATGGATACAGGGTTATGGGGAGAGAGTGGAGCAGTGGGATTAGTTTGGGATTGATACAGGGTTATGGGGAGAGAGTGGAGCAGTGGGATTAGTTTGGGATTGATACCGGGCTATGGGGAGAGAGCGGGGCAGTGGTATTAGTTTGGGATTGATACAGGGCTATGTGGAGAGAGTGGGGCAGTGGTATTAGTTTGGGATTGATCCAGGGCTATGTGGAGAGAGTGGGGCAGTGGGATTAGTTTGGGTATTGATACCGGGCTATGGGGAGAGAGCGGGGCAGTGGCATTCGTTTGGGATTGATACATGGCTATGGGGAGGGAGCGGGGTTTGGGATTCATACATCGCTATGGGGAGGGAGCGGGGCAGTGCGATTCGTTTGGGAATTGATACAGGGCTATGGGGAGAGTGCGGGGCAGTGGGATTAGTTTGGGGATTGATACAGGGCTATGGGGAGGGAGTGTGGCAGTCGGATTAGTTTTGGATTGATACAGGGGCTATGGGGAGAGAGTGGGGCAGTGGGATAAGTTTGGGGATTGATACAATGCTATGGGGAGAGAGCGGGCCAGTGGGATTAGTTTGGGATTGATACCGGGCTATGGGGAGAGAGTGGGGCAGTGGGATTAGTTTGGGATTGATACAGGGTTATGGGGAGAGAGTGGAGCAGTGGGATTAGTTTGGGATTGATACAGGGTTATGGGGAGAGAGTGGAGCAGTGAGATTAGTTTGGGATTGATACCGGGCTATGGGGAGGGAGCGGGGCAGTGGTATTAGTTTGGGATTGATACAGGGCTATGTGGAGAGAGTGGGGCAGTGGGATTAGTTTGGGTATTGATACCAGGCTATGGGGAGAGAGTGGGGCAGTGGGATTAGTTTGGGAATTGATACAGGGCTATGGGGACAGAGCGGGGCAGTGGCTTTAGTTTGGGATTGATACAGGGTTATGGGGAGAGAGCGGGGCAGTGGGATTAGTTTGGGATTGATACAGGGCTATGGGAGGAGAGAGGGGCAGTGGGATTAGTTTGGGATTGATACGATGCTATGGTGAGAGAGCAGGGCAGTAGGATTAGTTTGGGTATTGATACCGGGCTATATGGAGAGAGCGGGGCAGTGGGTATGTTTGGGATTGATACAGGGCTATGGGGAGAGAGTGGGGTAGTAGGATTAGTTTGGCATTGATACAGGATTATGGGGAGAGAGTGGGGCAATGAGATTAGTTTGGGGATCGATACAGGGCTATGAGGAGAGAGCAGGGCAGTGGGATTAGTCTGGGGATTGATACAGCGCGATGGGGAGAGCGCGGGGCAGTGGGATTAGATTCCGATTGATTCATGGCTACGGGAGGGAGCGGGGTTTGGGATTGATACATGGCTATGTGGAGAGAGTGGGGCAGTGGGATTAGTTTGGGTATTGATACCAGGCTATGGGGAGAGAGTGGGGCAGTGGGATTAGTTTGGGAATTGATACAGGGCTATGGGGACAGAGCGGGGCAGTTGTATTAGTTTGCGATTGATACAGGGTTATGGGGAGAGCGCGGGGTTTGGGATTCATACATCGCTATGGGGAGGGAGCGGGGCAGTGGGATTAGTTTGGGATTGATACAGGGCTATGGGGAGAGAGTGGGGCAGTAGGATCAGTTTGGCATTGATACAGGATTATGGGGAGAGAGTGGGGCAATGAGATTAGTTTGGGGATCAATACAGGGCTATGGGGAGGGAGTGTGGCAGTGGGATTAGTTTTGGATTGATACAGGGGCTATGGGGAGAGAGTGGGGCAGTGGGATAAGTTTGGGGATTGATACAAGGCTATGGGGAGAGAGCGGGACAGTGGGATTAGTTTGGGATGGATACAGGGTTATGGGGAGAGAGTGGAGCAGTGGGATTAGTTTGGGATTGATACAGGGTTATGGGGAGAGAGTGGAGCAGTGGGATTAGTTTGGGATTGGTACCGGGCTATGTGGAGAGAGTGGGGCAGTGGGATTTGTTTGGGAATTGATACAGGGCTATGGGGACAGAGCAGGGCAGTGGCATTAGTTTGGGATTGATACAGGGTTATGGGGAGAGAGCGGGGCAGTGGCATTAGTTTGGGATTGATACATGGCTATGGGGAGGGAGCGGGGTTTGGGATTCATACATCGCTATGGGGAGGGAGCGGGGCAGTGGGATTAGTTTGGGGATTGATACACGGCTATGTGGTGAGAGCGGGGCAGTGGGATTAGTTTGGGATTGATACGATGCTATGGTGAGAGAGCAGGGCAGTAGGACTAGTTTGGGTATTGATACCGGGCTATGGGGAGAGAGCGGGGCTGTGGGATTACTTTAGGATTAATACAGGATTATGGGGAGAGAGTGGGGCAATGAGATTTGTTTGGGGATTGATACAGGGCTATGAGGAGAGAGCAGGGCAGTGGGATTAGTCTGGGGATTGATACAGCACTATGGGGAGAGAGCGGGGCAGTGGGATTAGATTGGGATTGATACGATGCTATGGTGAGAGAGCAGGGCAGTAGGATTAATTTGGGATTGATTCGGTGCTATGGGGAGAGAGTGCGGCAGTGGGATTAGTTTGGGGATTGTTACAGGACTATGGGGAGAGAGCGGAGCAGTGGGATTAGTTTGGGTATCAATACAGGGCTATGGGGAGAAAGCGGGGCAGTGGGATTAGATTGGGATTGATACAGGGCTACGGGCAGAGAGTGGGGCAGTGGGATTAGTTTGGGTATTGATACTGGGCTATGGGGAGAGAGTGGGGCAGTGGGATGAGTTTAGAGATTGATACAGGGCTATGGGGAGAGAGCGGGGGCAGTGGGATTAGTTTGGGATTGATACAGGGCTATGGGGAGAGAGTGGGGCACTGGGATTAGTTTGGGATTGATACAGGACTATGGGGAGAGAGCGGGGCAGTGGGATTAGTTTGGGGATCAATACAGGGCTATGAGGAGAGAGCGGGGCAGTGGGATTAGTCTGGGGATTGATACAGCGTTATGGGGAGAGAGCGGGGCAGTGGGATTAGTTTGGGATTGATGCATGGCTATGGGGAGGGAGCAGAATTTGAGATTGATACATGGCTATGGGGAGGGAGCGGGGCAGTGGGATTAGTTTGGAGATTGAGACAGGGATATGGGGAGGGAGCGGGGTAGTGGTATTAGTTTTGGATTGATACAGGGCTATGGGGAGAGAGCGGGGCAGTGCGATTAGTTTGGGAATTGATACAGGGCTATGGGGAGGGAGTGTGGCAGTGGGATTAGTTTTGGATTGATACAGGGGCTATGGGGAGAGAGTGGGGCAGTGGGATAAGTTTGGGGATTGATACAAGGCTATGGGGAGAGAGCGGGCCAGTGGGATTAGTTTGGGATTGATACAGGGCGATGGGGAGAGAGTGGGGCAGTGGGATTAGTTTGGGATTGATACAGGGTTATGGGGAGGGAGCGGGGCAGTGGTATTAGTTTGGGATTGATACAGGGTTATGGGGACAGAGCGGGGCAGTGGCATTAGTTTGGGATTGATACAGGGTTATGGGGAGAGAGCAGGGCAGTGGGATTAGTTTGGGATTGATACAGGGCTATGGGAGGAGAGAGGGGCAGTGGGATTAGTTTGGGATTGATACGATGCTATGGTGAGAGTGCAGGGCAGTAGGATTAGTTTGGGGATCGATACAGGGCTATGAGGAGAGAGCAGGGCAGTGGGATTAGTCTGGGGATTGATACAGCGCGATGGGGAGAGCGCGTGGCAGTGGGATTAGTTTCCGATTGATTGATGGCTACGGGAGGGAGCGGGGTTTGGGATTGATACATGGCTATGTGGAGAGAGTGGGGCAGTGGGATTAGTTTGGGTATTGATACCAGGCTATGGGGAGAGAGTGGGGCAGTGGGATTAGTTTGGGAATTGATACAGGGCTATGGGGACAGAGCGGGGCAGTTGTATTAGTTTGCGATTGATACAGGGTTATGGGGAGAGAGCGGGGTTTGGGATTCATACATCGCTATGGGGAGGGAGCGGGGCAGTGGGATTAGTTTGGGATTGATACAGGGCTATGGGGAGAGAGTGGGGCAGTAGGATCAGTTTGGCATTGATACAGGATTATAGGGAGAGAGTGGGGCAATGAGATTAGTTTGGGGATCGATACCGGGCTATGGGGAGGGAGTGTGGCAGTGGGATTAGTTTTGGATTGATACAGGGGCTATGGGGAGACAGTGGGGCAGTGGGATAAGTTTGGGGATTGATACAAGGCTATGGGGAGAGAGCGGGACAGTGGGATTAGTTTGGGATGGATACAGGGTTATGGGGAGAGAGTGGAGCAGTGGGATTAGTTTGGGATTGATACAGGGTTATGGGGAGAGAGTGGAGCAGTGGGATTAGTTTGGGATTGATACCGGGCTATGGGGAGAGAGCGGGGCAGTGGTATTAGTTTGGGATTGATACAGGGCTATGTGGAGAGAGTGGGGCAGTGGTATTAGTTTGGGATTGATCCAGGGCTATGTGGAGAGAGTGGGGCAGTGGGATTAGTTTGGGTATTGATACCGGGCTATGGGGAGAGAGTGGGGCAGTGGGATTCGTTTGGGAATTGATACAGGGCTATGAGGAGAGAGCAGGGCAGTGGGATTAGTCTGGGGATTGATACAGCACTATGGGGAGAGAGCGGGGCAGTGGGATTAGATTGGGATTGATACGATGCTATGGTGAGAGAGCAGGGCAGTAGGATTAATTTGGGATTGATTCGGTGCTATGGGGAGAGAGTGCGGCAGTGGGATTAGTTTGGGGATTGTTACAGGACTATGGGGAGAGAGCGGAGCAGTGGGATTAGTTTGGGGATCAATACAGGGCTATGGGGAGAAAGCGGGGCAGTGGGATTAGATTGGGATTGATACAGGGCTACAGGCAGAGAGTGGGGCAGTGGGATTAGTTTGGGTATTGATACTGGGCTATGGGGAGAGAGTGGGGCAGTGGGATGAGTTTAGAGATTGATACAGGGCTATGGGGAGAGAGCGGGGGCAGTGGGATTAGTTTGGGATTGATACAGGGCTATGGGGAGAGAGTGGGGCACTGAGATTAGTTTGGGATTGATACAGGACTATGGGGAGAGAGCGGGGCAGTGGGATTAGTTTGGGGATCAATACAGGGCTATGAGGAGAGAGCGGGGCAGTGGGATTAGTCTGGGGATTGATACAGCGTTATGGGGAGAGAGCGGGGCAGTGGGATTAGTTTGGGATTGATGCATGGCTATGGGGAGGGAGCAGAATTTGAGATTGATACATGGCTATGGGGAGGGAGCGGGGCAGTGGGATTAGTTTGGAGATTGAGACAGGGATATGGGGAGGGAGCGGGGTAGTGGTATTAGTTTTGAATTGATACAGGGCTATGGGGAGAGAGCGGGGCAGTGCGATTAGTTTGGGAATTGATACAGGGCTATGGGGAGGGAGTGTGGCAGTGGGATTAGTTTTGGATTGATACAGGGGCTATGGGGAGAGAGTGGGGCAGTGGGATAAGTTTGGGGATTGATACAAGGCTATGGGGAGAGAGCGGGCCAGTGGGATTAGTTTGGGATTGATACAGGGCGATGGGGAGATAGTGGAGCAGTGGGATTAGTTTGGGATTGATACCGGGCTATGGGGAGAGAGTGGGCAGTGGGATTAGTTTGGCGATTGATACAGGGTTATGGGGAGGGAGCGGGGCAGTGGTATTAGTTTGGGATTGATACAGGGTTATGGGGACAGAGCGGGGCAGTGGCATTAGTTTGGGATTGATACAGGGTTATGGGGAGAGAGCAGGGCAGTGGGATTAGTTTGGGATTGATACAGGGCTATGGGAGGAGAGAGGGGCAGTGGGATTAGTTTGGGATTGATACGATGCTATGGTGAGAGTGCAGGGCAGTAGGATTAGTTTGGGGATCGATACAGGGCTATGAGGAGAGAGCAGGGCAGTGGGATTAGTCTGGGGATTGATACAGCGCGATGGGGAGAGCGCGTGGCAGTGGGATTAGTTTCCGATTGATTCATGGCTACGGGAGGGAGCGGGGTTTGGGATTGATACATGGCTATGTGGAGAGAGTGGGGCAGTGGGATTAGTTTGGGTATTGATACCAGGCTATGGGGAGAGAGTGGGGCAGTGGGATTAGTTTGGGAATTGATACAGGGCTATGGGGACAGAGCGGGGCAGTTGTATTAGTTTGCGATTGATACAGGGTTATGGGGAGAGAGCGGGGTTTGGGATTCATACATCGCTATGGGGAGGGAGCGGGGCAGTGGGATTAGTTTGGGATTGATACAGGGCTATGGGGAGAGAGTGGGGCAGTAGGATCAGTTTGGCATTGATACAGGATTATAGGGAGAGAGTGGGGCAATGAGATTAGTTTGGGGATCGATACCGGGCTATGGGGAGGGAGTGTGGCAGTGGGATTAGTTTTGGATTGATACAGGGGCTATGGGGAGACAGTGGGGCAGTGGGATAAGTTTGGGGATTGATACAAGGCTATGGGGAGAGAGCGGGACAGTGGTATTAGTTTGGGATTGATACAGGGCTATGTGGAGAGAGTGGGGCAGTGGTATTAGTTTGGGATTGATCCAGGGCTATGTGGAGAGAGTGGGGCAGTGGGATTAGTTTGGGTATTGATACCGGGCTATGGGGAGAGAGTGGGGCAGTGGGATTCGTTTGGGAATTGATACAGGGCTATGGGGACAGAGCAGGGCAGTGGCATTAGTTTGGGATTGATACAGGGTTATGGGGAGAGAGCGGGGCAGTGGCATTAGTTTGGGATTGATACATGGCTATGGGGAGGGAGCGGGGTTTGGGATTCATACATCGCTATGGGGAGGGAGCGGGGCAGTGGGATTAGTTTGGGGATTGATACACGGCTATGTGGTGAGAGCGGGGCAGTGGGATTAGTTTGGGATTGATACGATGCTATGGTGAGAGAGCAGGGCAGTAGGACTAGTTTGGGTATTGATACCGGGCTATGGGGAGAGAGCGGGGCTGTGGGATTACTTTAGGATTAATACAGGATTATGGGGAGAGAGTGGGGCAATGAGATTTGTTTGGGGATCGATACAGGGATATGAGGAGAGAGCAGGGCAGTGGGATTAGTCTGGGGATTGATACAGCACTATGGGGAGAGAGCGGGGCAGTGGGATTAGTTTAGGATTGATTCATGGCTATGGGGAGGGAGCGGGGTTTGGGATTGATACATGGCTATGGGGAGGGAGCGGAGAAGTGGGATTAATTTGGGGATTGATACAGGGCTATAGGGAGAGAGCGGGACAGTGGGATTAGTTTGGGATTGATACGATGCTATGGTGAGAGAGCAGGGCAGTGGGATTAGATTGTAATTGATACAGGGCTATGAGGAGAGAGCGGGACAGTGGGATTAGTCTGGGGATTGATACAGCGCTGTGGGGAGAGAGCAGGGCAGTGGGATTAGTTTCCGATTGATTCATGGCTATGGGGAGGGAGCAGCGTTTGGGATTGATACATGGCTATGGGGAGGGAGCGGGGCAGTGGGATTAGTTTGGGGATTGATACAGGGCTATAGGGAGAGAGCGGGAGAGTGGGATTAGTTTGGGATTGATACGATGCTATGGTGAGAGAGCAGGGCAGTGGGATTAGATTGTAATTGTGACAGGGCTATGGGGAGAATGTGGGGCAGTGGGATTAGTTTGGGTATTGATACCGGGCTATGGGGAGAGAGTGGGGCAGTGGGATTAGTTTGGGGATTGATACAGGGCTATGGGGAGAGAGCGGGGCAGTGGGATTAGTTTGGGATTGATACAGGGTTATGGGGCGAGAGTGGGGCAGTGGGATTAGTTTGGGATTAATACAGGACTATGGGGAGAGAGCGGGGCAGTGGGATTAGTTTGGGGATCGATACAGGGCTAAGAGGAGAGAGCGGGGCAGTGGGATTAGTCTGGGGATTGATACAGCGCTATGGGGAGAGAGCAGGGCAGTGGGATTAGTTTGGGATTGATACATGGCTATGGGGAGGGAGCAGGGTTTGGGATTGATACATGGCTATGGGGAGGGAGCGGGGCAGTGGGATTAGTTTGGAGATTGAGACAGGGATATGGGGAGAGAGCGGGGCAGTGGGATTAGTTTGGGATTGATACAATGCTATGGTGAGAAAGCAGGGCAGTGGGATTAGATTGGGATTGATACAGGACTATGGGGAGAATGTGGGGCAGTGGGATTAGTTTGGGTATTGATACCGGGCTATGGGGAGAGAGTGGGGCAGTGGGATTAGTTTGGGGATTGATACAGGGCTATGGGGAGAGAGCGGGGCAGTGGGATTAGTTTGGGATTGATAAAGGGTTATGGGGAGAGAGTGGGGCAGTGGGATTAGTTTGGGATTGATACAGGACTATGGGGAGAGAGCGGGGCAGTGGGATTAGTTTGGGGATCGATACAGGGCTATGAAGAGAGAGCGGGACAGTGGGATTAGTTTGGGGATTGATACAGGGCTATGGGGAGAGAGCGGGGCAGTGGGATTAGTTTGGGATTGATACAGGGTTATGGGGCGAGAGTGGGGCAGTGGGATTAGTTTGGGATTAATACAGGACTATGGGGAGAGAGCGGGGCAGTGGGATTAGTTTGGGGATCGATACAGGGCTAAGAGGAGAGAGCGGGGCAGTGGGATTAGTCTGGGGATTGATACAGCGCTATGGGGAGAGAGCAGGGCAGTGGGATTAGTTTGGGATTGATACATGGCTATGGGGAGGGAGCAGGGTTTGGGATTGATACATGGCTATGGGGAGGGAGCGGGGCAGTGGGATTAGTTTGGAGATTGAGACAGGGATATGGGGAGAGAGCGGGGCAGTGGGATTAGTTTGGGATTGATACAATGCTATGGTGAGAAAGCAGGGCAGTGGGATTAGATTGGGATTGATACAGGACTATGGGGAGAATGTGGGGCAGTGGGATTAGTTTGGGTATTGATACCGGGCTATGGGGAGAGAGTGGGGCAGTGGGATTAGTTTGGGGATTGATACAGGGCTATGGGGAGAGAGCGGGGCAGTGGGATTAGTTTGGGATTGATAAAGGGTTATGGGGAGAGAGTGGGGCAGTGGGATTAGTTTGGGATTGATACAGGACTATGGGGAGAGAGCGGGGCAGTGGGATTAGTTTGGGGATCGATACAGGGCTATGAGGAGAGAGCGGGACAGTGGGATTAGTCTGGGGATTGATACAGCGCTGTGGGGAGAGAGCAGGGCAGTGGGATTAGTTTCCGATTGATTCATGGCTATGGGGAGGGAGCAGCGTTTGGGATTGATACATGGCTATGGGGAGGGAGCGGGGCAGTGGGATTAGTTTGGAGATTGAGACAGGGATCTGGGGAGATAGCGGGGCAGTGGGATTAGTTTGGGAATTGATACAGGGCTATGGGGAGAGAGCGGGGCAGTGGGATTAGTTTGGGGATTGATACAGGGCTATGGCGAGGGAGTGTGGCTGTGGGATTAGTTTTGGAATGATAGAGGGGCTATGGGGAGAGAGTGGGGCTGTGGGATTAGTTTGGGATTGATACAGGACTATAGGGAGAGAGCGGGGCAGTGGGATTAGTCTGGTGATTGATACAGCGCTGTAGGGAGAGAGCGGGGCAGTGGGATTAGTTTGGGATTGATACATGGCTATGAGGAGGGAGCAGGTTTTGGGATTGATACATGGCTATGGGGAGGGAGCGGGCCAGTGGGATTAGTTTGGAGATTGAGACAGGGATATGGGGAGGGAGCAGGTTCGTGAGATTAGTTTTGGATTGATACAGGGCTATGGACAGAGAATGGGGCAGTGGGATTAGTTTGGGGATTGATACGATGCTATGGTGAGAGAGCAGGACAATAGGATTAGTATGGGATTGATTCAGGGCTATGGGGATAGAGTGGGGCAGTGAGATTAGTTTGAGGATTGATACAGGGCTATGGAGGGAAAGCGGGGCAGTGGGATTAGATTGGGATTGATACAGGGCTATGGGGAGAGAGTGGGGGAGTGGGATTAGTTTGGGATTGATTCAGGGGCTATGGGGAGAGAGTGGGGCAGTGCGATTAGTTTTGGGATTGATACAAGGCTATGAGGAGAGAGCGGGGCAGTGGGATTAGTTTGTGGATTGATACAGGGGCTATGGGGAGAGAGCGGGGCAGTGGGATTAGTTTGGGGATTGAGACAGAGCTATGGGGAGAGAGCGGGACAGTGCGATTAGTTTGCGGATTGATACAGGGCTATGGGGAGAGAGTGGGGCAGTCGGAATAGTTTGGGATTGATGCAGGGCTATGGGGTAAGAGTCTGGCAGTGGGATTAGTTTGGGGATTGATACAGCGCTATGGGGAGAGAGTGGGGCAGTGGGATTAGTTTGGGATTGATACAGGACGATGGGGAGAGAGCGGGGCAGTGGGATTAGTTTGGGATTGATACAGGACTATGGGGAGAGAGCGGGGCAGTGGGAATTGTTTGGGGATTGATACAGGGGCTATGGGGAGAGAGCAGGGCAGTGGGATTAATTTGGGGATTGAGACAGGGCTATGGGGAGAGAGTGGGGCAGTGGGATTAGTTTGGGTATTGATACCAGGCTATGGGGAGAGAGTGGGGCAGTGGGATTCGTTTGGGAATTGATACAGGGCTATGGGGACAGAGCGGGGCAGTGGCATTAGTTTGCGATTGATACAGGGTTATGGGGAGAGAGCCGGGTTTGGGATTCATACATCGCTATGGGGAGGGAGCGGGGCAGTGGGATTAGTTTGGGGATTGATACAGAGCTATGGGAGGAGAGCGGGGCAGTGGGATTAGTTTGGGATTGATACGATGCTATGGTGAGAGAGCAGGGCAGTAGGATTAGTTTGGGTATTGATACCGGGCTATGGGGAGAGAGCGGGGCTGTGGGATTACTTTAGGATTAATACAGGATTATGGGGAGCGAGTGGGGCAATGAGATTTGTTTGGGGATCGATACAGGGCTATGAGGAGAGAGCAGGGCAGTGGGATTAGTCTGGGGATTGATACAGCACTATGGGGAGAGAGCGGGGCAGTGGGATTAGTTTAGGATTGATTCATGGCTATGGGGAGGGAGCGGGGTTTGGGTTTGATACATGGCTATGGGGAGGGAGCGGGGAAGTGGGATTAGTTTGGGGATTGATACAGGGCTATAGGGAGAGAGCGGGACAGTGGGATTAGTTTGGGATTGATACGATGCTATGGTGAGAGAGCAGGGCAGTGGGATTAGATTGGAATTGATACAGGGCTATGGGGAGAATGTGGGGCAGTGGGATTAGTTTGGGTATTGATACCGGGCTATGGGGAGAGAGTGGGGCAGTGGGATTAGTTTGGGGATTGATACAGTGCTATGGGGAGAGAGCGGGGCAGTGGGATTAGTTTGGGATTGATACAGGGTTATGGGGCGAGAGTGGGGCAGTGGGATTAGTTTGGGATTGATACAGGACTATGGGGAGAGAGCGGGGCAGTGGGATTAGTTTGGGAATCGATACAGGGCTATGAGGAGAGAGCGGGGCAGTGGGATTAGTCTGGGGATTGATACAGCGCTATGGGGAGAGAGCAGGACAGTGGGATTAGTTTGGGATTGATACATGGCTATGGGGAGGGAGCGGGGCAGTGGGATTAGTTTGGAGATTGAGACAGGGATATGGGGAGGGAGCGGGGTAGTGGTGTTAGTTTTGGATTGATACAGGGCTATGAGGAGAGAGCGGGGCAGTGGGATTAGTTTGGGAATTGATACAGGGCTATGGGGAGAGAGCGGGGCAGTGGGATTAGTTTGGGGATTGACAGAGGGGCTATGGGGAGAGAGTGGGGCAGTGGGATTAGTTTGGGGATTGATACAAGGCTATGGGGAGGGAGCAGGGCAATAGAATTAGTTTGGGATTGATTCGGGGCTATGGGGAGAGAGCGGGGCAGTGGGATTAGCCTGGGGATTGATACAGGACTGTGGGGAGAGAGTGGGGCAGTGGGATAAGTTTGGGGATTGATACAAGGCTATGGGGAGAGAGCGGGGCAGTGGGATTCGTTTGGGGATTGATACAGGACTATGGGGAGAGAGCGGGGCAGTGGGATTAGTTTGGGGATTGATACAGGGCTATGAGGAGAGAGCGGGGCAGTGGGATTAGTCTGGGGATTGATACAGCGCTGTAGGGAGAGAGCGGGGCAGTGGGATTAGTTTGGGATTGATACATGGCTATGGGGAGGGAGCAGGGTTTGGGATTGATACATGGCTATGGGGAGGGAGCGGGCCAGTGGGATTAGTTTTGGATTGATACAGGGGCTATGGGGAGAGAGTGGGGCAGTGGGATTAGTTTGGGGATTGATACAGGGATATGGGGAGGGAGCAGGTTAGTGAGATTAGTTTTGGATTGATACAGGGCTATATGGAGAGAGCGGGGCAGTGGGATTAGTTTGGGAATTGATACAGGGCTATGGGGAGAGAGCGGGGCAGTGGGATTAGTTTGGTGATTGATACAGGGCTATGGGGAGGGAGTGTGGCAGTGGGATTAGTTTTGGATTGATACAGGGGCTATGGGGAGAGAGTGGGGCAGTGGGATTAGTTTTGGATTGATACAGAGGCTATGGGCACAGAGCGGGGCAGTGGGATTAGTTTGGGATTGATACAGGACTATGGGGAGAGAGCGGGGCAGTGGGATTAGTTTGGGGATCGATACAGGGCTATGAAGAGAGAGCGGGACAGTGGGATTAGTTTGGGGATTGATACAGGGCTATGGGGAGAGAGCGGGGCAGTGGGATTAGTTTGGGATTGATACAGGGTTATGGGGCGAGAGTGGGGCAGTGGGATTAGTTTGGGATTAATACAGGACTATGGGGAGAGAGCGGGGCAGTGGGATTAGTTTGGGGATCGATACAGGGCTAAGAGGAGAGAGCGGGGCAGTGGGATTAGTCTGGGGATTGATACAGCGCTATGGGGAGAGAGCAGGGCAGTGGGATTAGTTTGGGATTGATACATGGCTATGGGGAGGGAGCAGGGTTTGGGATTGATACATGGCTATGGGGAGGGAGCGGGGCAGTGGGATTAGTTTGGAGATTGAGACAGGGATATGGGGAGAGAGCGGGGCAGTGGGATTAGTTTGGGATTGATACAATGCTATGGTGAGAAAGCAGGGCAGTGGGATTAGATTGGGATTGATACAGGACTATGGGGAGAATGTGGGGCAGTGGGATTAGTTTGGGTATTGATACCGGGCTATGGGGAGAGAGTGGGGCAGTGGGATTAGTTTGGGGATTGATACAGGGCTATGGGGAGAGAGCGGGGCAGTGGGATTAGTTTGGGATTGATAAAGGGTTATGGGGAGAGAGTGGGGCAGTGGGATTAGTTTGGGATTGATACAGGACTATGGGGAGAGAGCGGGGCAGTGGGATTAGTTTGGGGATCGATACAGGGCTATGAGGAGAGAGCGGGACAGTGGGATTAGTCTGGGGATTGATACAGCGCTGTGGGGAGAGAGCAGGGCAGTGGGATTAGTTTCCGATTGATTCATGGCTATGGGGAGGGAGCAGCGTTTGGGATTGATACATGGCAATGGGGAGGGAGCGGGGCAGTGGGATTAGTTTGGAGATTGAGACAGGGATCTGGGGAGATAGCGGGGCAGTGGGATTAGTTTGGGAATTGATACAGGGCTATGGGGAGAGAGCGGGGCAGTGGGATTAGTTTGGGGATTGATACAGGGCTATGGGGAGGGAGTGTGGCTGTGGGATTAGTTTTGGAATGATAGAGGGGCTATGGGGAGAGAGTGGGGCTGTGGGATTAGTTTGGGATTGATACAGGACTATAGGGAGAGAGCGGGGCAGTGGGATTAGTCTGGTGATTGATACAGCGCTGTAGGGAGAGAGCGGGGCAGTGGGATTAGTTTGGGATTGATACATGGCTATGAGGAGGGAGCAGGTTTTGGGATTGATACATGGCTATGGGGAGGGAGCGGGCCAGTGGGATTAGTTTGGAGATTGAGACAGGGATATGGGGAGGGAGCAGGTTCGTGAGATTAGTTTTGGATTGATACAGGGCTATGGACAGAGAATGGGGCAGTGGGATTAGTTTGGGGATTGATACGATGCTATGGTGAGAGAGCAGGACAATAGGATTAGTATGGGATTGATTCAGGGCTATGGGGATAGAGTGGGGCAGTGAGATTAGTTTGAGGATTGATACAGGGCTATGGAGGGAAAGCGGGGCAGTGGGATTAGATTGGGATTGATACAGGGCTATGGGGAGAGAGTGGGGGAGTGGGATTAGTTTGGGATTGATTCAGGGGCTATGGGGAGAGAGTGGGGCAGTGCGATTAGTTTTGGGATTGATACAAGGCTATGAGGAGAGAGCGGGGCAGTGGGATTAGTTTGTGGATTGATACAGGGGCTATGGGGAGAGAGCGGGGCAGTGGGATTAGTTTGGGGATTGAGACAGAGCTATGGGGAGAGAGCGGGACAGTGCGATTAGTTTGCGGATTGATACAGGGCTATGGGGAGAGAGTGGGGCAGTCGGAATAGTTTGGGATTGATGCAGGGCTATGGGGTAAGAGTCTGGCAGTGGGATTAGTTTGGGGATTGATACAGCGCTATGGGGAGAGAGTGGGGCAGTGGGATTAGTTTGGGATTGATACAGGACGATGGGGAGAGAGCGGGGCAGTGGGATTAGTTTGGGATTGATACAGGACTATGGGGAGAGAGCGGGGCAGTGGGAATTGTTTGGGGATTGATACAGGGGCTATGGGGAGAGAGCAGGGCAGTGGGATTAATTTGGGGATTGAGACAGGGCTATGGGGAGAGAGTGGGGCAGTGGGATTAGTTTGGGTATTGATACCAGGCTATGGGGAGAGAGTGGGGCAGTGGGATTCGTTTGGGAATTGATACAGGGCTATGGGGACAGAGCGGGGCAGTGGCATTAGTTTGCGATTGATACAGGGTTATGGGGAGAGAGCCGGGTTTGGGATTCATACATCGCTATGGGGAGGGAGCGGGGCAGTGGGATTAGTTTGGGGATTGATACAGAGCTATGGGAGGAGAGCGGGGCAGTGGGATTAGTTTGGGATTGATACGATGCTATGGTGAGAGAGCAGGGCAGTAGGATTAGTTTGGGTATTGATACCGGGCTATGGGGAGAGAGCGGGGCTGTGGGATTACTTTAGGATTAATACAGGATTATGGGGAGCGAGTGGGGCAATGAGATTTGTTTGGGGATCGATACAGGGCTATGAGGAGAGAGCAGGGCAGTGGGATTAGTCTGGGGATTGATACAGCACTATGGGGAGAGAGCGGGGCAGTGGGATTAGTTTAGGATTGATTCATGGCTATGGGGAGGGAGCGGGGTTTGGGTTTGATACATGGCTATGGGGAGGGAGCGGGGAAGTGGGATTAGTTTGGGGATTGATACAGGGCTATAGGGAGAGAGCGGGACAGTGGGATTAGTTTGGGATTGATACGATGCTATGGTGAGAGAGCAGGGCAGTGGGATTAGATTGGAATTGATACAGGGCTATGGGGAGAATGTGGGGCAGTGGGATTAGTTTGGGTATTGATACCGGGCTATGGGGAGAGAGTGGGGCAGTGGGATTAGTTTGGGGATTGATACAGTGCTATGGGGAGAGAGCGGGGCAGTGGGATTAGTTTGGGATTGATACAGGGTTATGGGGCGAGAGTGGGGCAGTGGGATTAGTTTGGGATTGATACAGGACTATGGGGAGAGAGCGGGGCAGTGGGATTAGTTTGGGAATCGATACAGGGCTATGAGGAGAGAGCGGGGCAGTGGGATTAGTCTGGGGATTGATACAGCGCTATGGGGAGAGAGCAGGACAGTGGGATTAGTTTGGGATTGATACATGGCTATGGGGAGGGAGCGGGGCAGTGGGATTAGTTTGGAGATTGAGACAGGGATATGGGGAGGGAGCGGGGTAGTGGTGTTAGTTTTGGATTGATACAGGGCTATGAGGAGAGAGCGGGGCAGTGGGATTAGTTTGGGAATTGATACAGGGCTATGGGGAGAGAGCGGGGCAGTGGGATTAGTTTGGGGATTGACAGAGGGGCTATGGGGAGAGAGTGGGGCAGTGGGATTAGTTTGGGGATTGATACAAGGCTATGGGGAGGGAGCAGGGCAATAGAATTAGTTTGGGATTGATTCGGGGCTATGGGGAGAGAGCGGGGCAGTGGGATTAGCCTGGGGATTGATACAGGACTGTGGGGAGAGAGTGGGGCAGTGGGATAAGTTTGGGGATTGATACAAGGCTATGGGGAGAGAGCGGGGCAGTGGGATTCGTTTGGGGATTGATACAGGACTATGGGGAGAGAGCGGGGCAGTGGGATTAGTTTGGGGATTGATACAGGGCTATGAGGAGAGAGCGGGGCAGTGGGATTAGTCTGGGGATTGATACAGCGCTGTAGGGAGAGAGCGGGGCAGTGGGATTAGTTTGGGATTGATACATGGCTATGGGGAGGGAGCAGGGTTTGGGATTGATACATGGCTATGGGGAGGGAGCGGGCCAGTGGGATTAGTTTTGGATTGATACAGGGGCTATGGGGAGAGAGTGGGGCAGTGGGATTAGTTTGGGGATTGATACAGGGATATGGGGAGGGAGCAGGTTAGTGAGATTAGTTTTGGATTGATACAGGGCTATATGGAGAGAGCGGGGCAGTGGGATTAGTTTGGGAATTGATACAGGGCTATGGGGAGAGAGCGGGGCAGTGGGATTAGTTTGGTGATTGATACAGGGCTATGGGGAGGGAGTGTGGCAGTGGGATTAGTTTTGGATTGATACAGGGGCTATGGGGAGAGAGTGGGGCAGTGGGATTAGTTTTGGATTGATACAGAGGCTATGGGCAGAGAACGGGGCAGTGGGATTAGTTTGGGGATTGAGACAGGAGTATGGGGAGAGAGCGGGACAGTGGGATTAGTTTGGGGATTGATACAGGGCTATGGGGAGAGAGCGGGGCAGTGGGATTAGTTTGGGATTGATACGATGCTGTGGTGAGAGAGCAGGACGATAGGATTAGTTTGAGATTGATTCAGGGCTATGGGGAGAGAGTGGGGCAGTGGGATTAGTTTGGGGATTGATACAGGGCTATGGGGAGAGAGCGGGGCAGTGGGATTAGTTTGGGGATTGATACAGGGGCTATGGGGAGAGAGCGGGGCAGTGGGATTAGTTTGGGGATTGAGACAGAGCTATGGGGAGAGAGCGGGACAGTGCGATTAGTTTGGGGATTGATACAGGGCTATGGGGAGAGAGTGGGGCAGTAGGAATAGTTTGGGATTGATGCAGGGCAATGGGGTAAGAGTGTGGCAGTGGGATTAGTATGGGGATTGATACAGGGCTATGGGGAGAGAGTGGGGCAGTGGGATTAGTTTGGGATTGATACAGGACGATGGGGAGAGAGCGGGGCAGTGGGATTAGTTTGGGATTGATACAGGACTATGGGGAGAGAGCGGGGCAGTGGGATTTGTTTGGAGATTGATACAGGGGCTATGGGGAGAGAGCAGGGCAGTGGGATTAATTTGGGGATTGAGACAGGGCTATGGGGAGAGAGTGGGGCAGTGGGATTAGTTTGGGTATTGATACCAGGCTATGGGGAGAGAGTGGGGCAGTGGTATTAGTTTGGGATTGATACAGGGCTATGTGGAGAGAGTGGGGCAGTGGGGTTAGTTTGGGTATTGATACCAGGCTATGGGGAGAGAGTGGGGCAGTGGGATTAGTTAGGGAATTGATACAGGGCTATGGGGACAGAGCGGGAAAGTGGCATTAGTTTGGGATTGATGCAGTGTTATGGGGAGAGAGCGGGGCAGTGGGATTAGTTTGGGATTGATACATGGCTATGGGGAGGGAGCGGGGTTTGGGATTCATACATCGCTATGGGGAGGGAGCGGGGCAGTGGGATTAGTTTGGGGATTGATGCAGGGCGATGGGAGGAGAGCGGGGCAGTGGGATTAGTTTGGGATTGATACGATGCAATGGTGAGAGAGCAGGGCAGTAGGATTAGTTTGGGATTGATACAGGGCTATGGGGAGAGAGTGGGGTAGTAGGATTAGTTTGGCATTGATACAGGATTATGGGGAGAGAGTGGGGCAATGAGATTAGTTTGGGGATCGATACAGGGCTATGAGGAGAGAGAAGGGCAGTGGGATTAGTCTGGGGATTGATACAGCGCTATGGGGAGAGCGCGGCGCAGTGGTATTAGTTTCCGATTGATTCATGGCTACGGGAGTGAGCGGGGTTTGGCATTGATACATGGCTATGGGGAGGGAGCGGGGAAGTGGGATTAATTTGGGGATTGATACAGGGCTATAGAGGGAAAGCGGGGCAGTGGGATTCGTTTGGGATTGATACGATGCTATGGTGAGAGAGCAGGGCAGTGGGATTAGATTGGGATTGATACAGGGCTATGGGGAGAATGTGGGGCAGTGGGATTAGTTTGGGTATTGATACCGGGCTATGGGGAGAGAGTGGGGCAGTGGGATTAGTTTGGGGATTGATACAGGGCTGTGGGGAGAGAGCGGGGCAGTGGGATTAGTTTGGGATTGATAAAGGGCTATGGGGAGAGAGTGGGGCAGTGAGATTAGTTTGGGATTGATACAGGACTATGGGGAGAGAGCGGGGCAATGGGATTAGTTTGGGGATCGATACAGGGCTATGAGGAGAGAGCGGGACAGTGGGATTAGTCTGGGGATTGATACAGCGCTGTGGGGAGAAAGCAGGGCAGTGGGATTAGTTTGGGATTGATACATGGCTATGGGGAGGGAGCAGGGTTTGGGATTGATACATGGCTATGGGGAGGGAGCGGGGCAGTGGGATTAGTTTGGAGATTGAGACAGGGATCTGGGGAGAGAGCGGGGCAGTGGGATTAGTTTGGGAATCGATACAGGGCTATCTGGAGAGAGCGGGGCAGTGGGATTAGTTTGGGGATTGATACAGGGCTATGGGGAGGGAGTGTGGCTGTGGGATTAGTTTTGGATTGATCGAGGGGCTATGGGGAGAGAATGGGGCAGTGGGATTAGTTTGGGGATTGATACAAGGCTATGGGGAGAGAGCGGGGCAGTGGGATTAGTTTGGGGATTGATACAGGGTTATGGGGAGAGAGCTGGGCAGTGGGATTAGTTTGGGATTGATACAGGGTTATGGGGAGAGAGTGGGGCAGTGGAATTAGTTTGGGATTGATACAGGACTATCGGGAGAGAGCGGGGCAGTGGGATTAGTTTGGGATTGATACAGGACTATGGGGAGAGAGCGGGGCAGTGGGATTAGTCTGGGGATTGATACAGCGCTATGGGGAGAGAGCGGGCCAGTGGGATTAGTTTGGGATTGATGCATGTCTATGGGGAGGGAGCAGAATTTGGGATTGATACATGGCTATGGGGAGGGAGCGGGGCAGTGGGATTAGTTTGCAGATTGAGGCAGGGATATGGGGAGGGAGCGGGGTAGTGGGATTAGTTTTGGATTGATACAGGGCTATGAGGAGAGAGCAGGGCAGTAGGATTAGATTGGAGATTGATACAGATCTGTGGGGAGAGTGCGGGGCAGTGGGATTAGTTTGGGGATTCATACAGGGCTATGGGGAGAGCGCGGGGCAGTGGGATTAGTTTGGGGATTGATACAGGGCTATGGGGAGGGAGTGGAGCAGTGGGATTAGTTTGGGATTGATACCGGGCTATGGGGAGAGAGCAGGGCAGTGGTATTAGTTTGAGATTGATACAGGGCTATGTGGAGAGAGTGGGGCAGTGGGATTAGTTTGGGTATTGATCCCGGGCTATGGGGAGAGAGTGGGGCAGTGGGATTCGTTTGGGAATTGATACAGGGCTATGGGGACAGAGCGGGGCAGTGGCATTAGTTTGGGATTGATACAAGGTTATGGGGAGAGAGCGGGGCAGTGGGATTAGTCTGGGGATTGATACAGCACTATGGGGAGAGAGCAGGGCAGTGGGATTAGTTTAAGATTGATTCATGGCTATGGGGAGGGAGCGGGGTTTGGGATTGATACATGGCTATGGGGAGGGAGCGGGGAAGTGGGATTAGTTTGGGGATTGATACAGGGCTATAGGGAGAGAGCGGGACAGTGGGATTAGTTTGGGATTGATACGATGCTATGGTGAGAGAGCAGGGCAGTGGGATTAGATTGGGATTGATACAGGGCTATGGGGAGAGAGCGGGGCAGTGGGATTAGTTTGGGATTGATACAGGACTATGAGGAGAGAGCGGGGCAGTGGGATTAGTTTGGGGATTGATACAGCGCTATGGGGAGAGAGCAGGGCAGTGGGATTAGTTTGGGATTGATACATGGCAATGGGGAGGGAGCAGGGTTTGGGATTGATACATGGCTATGGGGAGGGAGCGGGGCAGTGGGATTAGTTTGGAGATTGAGACAGGGATATGGGGAGGGAGCGGGGTAGTGGTATTAGTTTTGAATTGATACAGGGCTATGAGGAGAGAGCGGGGCAGTGGGATTAGTTTGGGAATTGATACTTGGCTATGGGGAGAGAGCGGGGCAGTGGGATTAGTTTGGGGATTGATACAGGGCTATGTGGAGGGAGTGTGGCAGTGGGATTAATTTTGGATTGACAGAGGGGTTATGGGGAGAGAGTGGGGCACTGGGATTAGTTTGGGGATTGATACAAGGCTATGGGGAGAGAGCTAGACAGTGGGATTAGTTTGGGATTGATACAGGGCTATGGGCAGAGAACGGGGCAGTGTGATTAGTTTCGGGATTGATACAGGGCTATGGCGAGAGAGCAGGGCAATAGGATTAGTTTGGGATTGATTCGGGGATATGGGGAGAGAGCGGGGCAGTGGGATTAGTCTGGGGATTGATACAGGACTATGGGGAGAGAGTGGGGCAGTGGGATAAGTTTGGGGATTGATACAAGGCTATGGGGAGAGAGCGGGGCAGTGGGATTAGTTTGGGGATTGATACAGGACTATGGGGAGAGAGCGGGGCAGTGGGATTAGTTTGGGGATTGATACAGGGCTATGAGGAGAGAGCGGGGCTGTGGGATTAGTCTGGGGATTGATACAGGGCTATGGGGAGAGAGCGGGGCAGTGGGATTAGTTTGGGATTGATACATGGCTATGGGGAGGGAGCAGGGTTTGGGATTGATACATGGCTATGGGGAGGGAGCGGGCCAGTGGGATTAGTTTGGAGATTGAGACAGGGATATGGGGAGGGAGCAGGTTAGTGAGATTAGTTTTGGATTGATACAGGGCTATGAGGAGAGAGCGGGGCAGTGGGATTAGATTGGGGATTGATACAGGGCTATGGGGAGAGAGCGGGGCAGTGGGATTAGTTTGGGGATTGATACAGGGCTATGGCGAGGGAGTGTGGCAGTGGGATTAGTTTTGGATTGATACAGAGGCTATGGGCAGAGAGCGGGGCAGTGGGATTAGTTTGGGGATTGATACAGGGCTATGAGGAGAGAGCGGGGCTGTGGGATTAGTCTGGGGATTGATACAGGGCTATGGGGAGAGAACGGGGCAGTGGGATTAGTTTGGGATTGATACATGGCTATGGGGAGGGAGCAGGGTTTGGGATTGATACATGGCTATGGGGAGGGAGCGGGCCAGTGGGATTAGTTTGGAGATTGAGACAGGGATATGGGGAGGGAGCAGGTTAGTGAGATTAGTTTTGGATTGATACAGGGCTATGAGGAGAGAGCGGGGCAGTGGGATAAGTTTGGGGATTGATACAAGGCTATGGGGAGAGAGCGGGGCAGTGGGATTAGTTTGGGGATTGATACAGGACTATGGGGAGAGAGCGGGGCAGTGGGATTAGTTTGGGGATTGATACAGGGCTATGAGGAGAGAGCGGGGCTGTGGGATTAGTCTGGGGATTGATACAGGGCTATGGGGAGAGAGCGGGGCAGTGGGATTAGTTTGGGATTGATACATGGCTATGGGGAGGGAGCAGGGTTTGGGATTGATACATGGCTATGGGGAGGGAGCGGGCCAGTGGGATTAGTTTGGAGATTGAGACAGGGATATGGGGAGGGAGCAGGTTAGTGGGATTAGTTTGGGGATTGAGACAGGAGTATGGGGAGAGAGCGGGACAGTGTGATTAGTTTGGGGATTGATACAGGGCTATGGGGAGAGAGCGGGGCAGTGGGATTAGTTTGGGATTGATACGATGCTATGGTGAGAGAGCAGGACAATAGGATTAGTTTGGGATTGATTCAGGGCTATGGGGAGAGAGTGGGGCAGTGGGATTAGTTTGGGGATTGATACAGGGCTATGGCGTGAGAGCGGGGCAGTGGGATTAGTTTGGGATTGATTCAGGGGCTATGGGGAGAGAGTGGGGCAGTGCGATTAGTTTGGGGATTGATACAAGGCTATGGGGAGAGAGCGGGGCAGTGGGATTAGTTTGGGGATTGATACAGGGGCTATGGGGAGAGTGCGGGGCAGTGGGATTAGTGTGGGGATTGGGACAGAGCTATGGGGAGAGAGCGGGACAGTGCGATTAGTTTGGGGATTAATACAGGGTTATGGGGAGAGAGTGGGGCAGTAGCAATAGTTTGGGATTGATGCAGGGCTTTGGGGTAAGAGTGTGGCAGTGGGATTAGTATGGGGATTGATACAGAGCTATGGGGAGAGAGTGGGGCAGTGGGATTAGTTTGGGATTGATACAGGACGATGGGGAGAGAGCGGGGCAGTGGGATTAATTTGGGATTGATACAGGACTATGGGGAGAGAGCGGGGCAGTGGGATTTGTTTGGGGATTGATACAGGGGCTATGGGGAGAGAGCAGGGCAGTGCGATTAATTTTGGGATTGAGACAGGGCTATGGGGAGGGAGCGGGACAGTGAGATTAGTTTGGGGATTGATACAGGGCTGTGAGGAGAGTGCGGGGCAGTCCGATTAGTTTGGGATTGATATGATGCTATGGTGAGAGAACAGGGCAGTAGGATTAGTTTGGGATTGATTCGGGGCTATGGGGAGAGAGTGGGCCAGTGGGATTAGTTTGGGATTGATTCGGGGCTATGGGGAGAGAGCGGTGCAGTGGGATTAGTTTGGGGATTGATACAGGGCAATGGGGAGAGAGTGGGGCAGTGGAATTAGTTTGGGGATTGATACAAGGCTATGGGGAGAGAGCGGGGCAGTGGGATTAGTTTGGGGATTGATACAGGGGCTATGTGGAGAGAGCGGGGCAGTGGGATTAGTTAGGGATTGATACAGGGCTATGGATAGAGAGCAGGGCAGTGGGATTAGTTAGGGATTGATACAGGGCTATGGGGAGAGAGTGGGGCAGTGCGATTAGTTTGGGGATTGATACAAGGCTATGGGGAGAGAGCGGGGCAGTGGGATTAGTTTGGGGATTGATACAGGGGCTATGGGTAGAGAGCGGGACAGTGGGATTAGTCTGGGGATTGGTACAGGGCTATGGGGAGAGAGTGGGGCAGTGGGAGTAATTTGGGATTGGTACAGGGCTATGGGGAGAGAGCAGGGCAGTGGGATTAGGTTGGGGATTGTGACAGGGCTATGGGGCGAGTCGTGATTATCAGGTGTGGAAATATATATCCCATTAACTTTGCATCCACTGCCCTTTCAGGCAAGAACAACAAAAGCTTGCATTTAAATGGAGCCTTCAACAGAGTAAAAGCTCCCAAGGTGCTTTACAGGAGCGATTATCAAACAAAATTTCACACTGTGCCATTGAGTAAGACAGACTCGAATAAAAAGAAAGACTTGCATTTATCTTGCACCTTTTCGACCACCGGACATCTCAAAGCCAATGACGTACTTTCTGAAGCGTGGTCACTGTTGTAATGTGGGAAACGCGGCAGCCAATTTGCGCACAGCAAGCTCCCACAAACAGCAACGTGATAATGACCCAGATCATCTGTTTTAGTGATGTTGATTGAGGTATAAATATTGGCCCAAGGACACCGGGGAGAACTCCCTCTGCTCTTCTTCGAAATATTGGTAATGGGATCTTTTACATCCATCCGAGAGAGCAGACGGGACCTCGGTTTTACTTCTCATCCGAAAGACGGCCCCTCCAACAGTTCGGCGCTCCCTCAGTACTGCCCCGCCGACAGTGTGGAGCTCCCTCAGCACTGCCCCTCTGACAGGTCAGCGCTCCCTCAGCACTGACCCCTCCGACAATGCAGTGCTCTCTCAGTATCACCCCTCTGACAGTGCGGCGCTCCCTCAGTACTGCCCCTCCGACAGCGCGGCGCTCCCTCAGTACTGCCCCTCCGACAGCGCGGCGCTCCCTCAGTACTGCCCCTCCGACAGCGCGGCGCTCCCTCAGTACTGCCCCTCCGACAGCGCGCCGCTCCCTCAGCACTGCACTGGGAGTGGCAGCCTCGATTCATCTGCTGAGGTTTCTGGAGTGGGACTCGAACCCGCAACCTTCGGACTCAGAAGGCGTGAGTGCTGCCCACTGAGCCACGGCCCACACAGCTAGCGGGTAAGGAGATCGTCGGGACAGGCGACCAAAAGCGTGGGTGAGGAGGCTGTGTTTTAAGGAGCGTCATAAAGGAGGAGAGGTTTAGGGAGGGAGTTCCAGAGCTTGGGGCCCAGGCAGCTGAAGGCACGGCCGCCGACGGTGGAGCGATTACAATCAGCGTGACAACTGGCTCAAAACAATATCTCATAAAGGCTGCCAGTGCCTCTGCTAATTTACTAAAATGATATCACCGCGATATTGTCATAAACTAGCAGCGTAGACAGAAAGTTATATCAACGGGCTTGCATTTTCACTCAGCGATATTACAACTCAATCAATGCGCTCCTCTGTCCCATCGGTTTGGTAAAGCGTCTATTTACTTTTCCGCCAGTTTAAGCGCTTTCATTAGCAATAGCAGGCACAATAAAGGATTCCGTACAGACGGGTTTGCAACTGAAGATGCGTGGTGTCATTTGAATCCAGAAGATAATCAGGCTGAAACAGTTAGGCTTCCAAATGAGGCACTCAACACTAGCCTCCCGATTTGCGAGCCTTAATTATGCAGTGGCATTACATAATTGGGCTTTATTAATATTGCTTTATGCAGACCTCGAGGTCAACTGCAATTTGAATAATGCACAAACGAGACTGAATTGCAAGACTCGCTGATTATGGTGTCATTAAACGTCCCGCGAAAGCCCCCGGGAATTTGCTAAAAACAATGCGAATCAGAGGTAGACTGCACCGGTGAGTGCGGAACTGAGACACGCAGACCAGAAGTAACAGAGGGTTAGATCACCACATTGTGCTGTCTGGCCCTCGATTTCCAAATTCTCCCATCCTGGTTTTTGCAAATCCCTCCACGGCCTCCTCGCGCCCCCCTCCCCCCGCCCCCGCCCCCCACCTCCTTCCCTATCTCTGTAAAGTACTTCAGTGGCTGTGAAGTGCTTTGAGACGACAGGTGGACAGGGGAAGGAGCGCGCGGCAAACCAGTCCCACCCACCCCTCTTCCCTCGACGAATGTCTGTCCCACCTGTGACAGGGTCTGTGGCTCTCGTATCGGGCTGTTCAGCCACCAGAGAACTCACCTTGGGGGTGGAAGCGAGCCTTCCTCGATTCCGAGGGACTGCCGATGACAATGGTCGTGAAAGGCGCTGTACAAATGCAAGCTTTTCCTTTCTCCTCCAGCCCTCCCAGATCGCTGCGCTCCTCCAATTCTGGCCCCTTTGCTCGTCCCCCACAATTTCCATCGCTCCACCATCGGTGGCCGTGGCCTTCAGCTGCCTGGGCCCCAAGCTCCGGAGCTCCCTCCCTAAACCCCTCCGCCTCTCTCTCCGCCTGCAAGATGCTCCTTAAAACCTAACTGGGGGTTCTTTTCTTTGGAACGGAGGAGGCTGAGGGGAGACCTGATTGAGGTGTATAAAATGATGAGGGGCCTGGATAGAGTGGATAGGACGGACCTGTTTCCCTTGGCAGAGGGGTCAACAACCAGGGGGGGTCACAGATTTAAAGTAATTGGGGGGAGGTTTAGAGGGGATTTGAGGGGAAATGTCTTCACCCAGAGGGTGGTGGGGGTCTGGGGCGGAACTCACTGCCTGAAAGGGTGGTAGAGGCAGAAACCCTCACCACATTTAACAAGTACTTGGATGTTCACTTGTAACCGACAGGGCTGCGGACCGAGAGCGGGAAAGTGGGATTAGGCCGGGTGGCTCTTGGTCGGCCGGCGCGGACACGATGGGCCGAAATGGCCTCCTTCTATGACCCTATGATGATTGACCGAGATTTGGCCGCCTATTGTCATATCTCCTATGTGGCTCGGGGTCAAATTCTGTTTCATAATTGCTCCCGGGAAGTGTCTTGGGATGCTTTACTACCTTAAAGGCGCTATATAAATATATGTTGTTGTTCAGTTGTTGTTGTTCAGTTGGGGGGGGCCTTACCACTGGGGGGGGTACAATGGGCATTGCCAGCCCTGTGCCAGACAGTGACAGGTAAAGGGAAGGTCTCCTCCACTTCACCGACATCTAGTGACACTTGTGGACAAGTGCGCGTAGGTGGGCGTTCGGGCGGGGACAGATTCAGGCTCAGTTCTGATGCCTTCTGTGATCAAATAGCCAGCACTCATTACCTCGGCTCAAGTGTCTGCTGTGGCTCAATGGGCAGCACTCTCGCCTCTGAGTCAGAAGGTGTGGCTTCAAGGCCCACTCCAGGGACTTTAGCACAGAAATCTCGGCTGGCATTCCCAGTGCAGTACTGAGGGAGCCCCGCACTGTCGGAGGGGCAGTGCTGAGGGAGCCCCGCACTGTCGGAGGGGCAGTGCTGAGGGAGCCCTGCACTGTCGGAGGGGCAGTGCTGAGGGAGCCCCGCACTGTCGGAGGGGCAGTGCTGAGGGAGCCCCGCACTGTCGGAGGGGCAGTGCTGAGGGAGCCCCGCACTGTTGGAGGGGCAGAACTGAGGGAGCGCCGCACTGTCGGAGGGGCAGTACTGAGGGAGCGCCGCACTGTCGGAGGGGCAGTGCTGAGGGAGCTCCACACTGTCGGAGGGGCAGTACTGAAGGAGCCCCGCACTGTCGGAGGGGCAGTACTAAGGGAGCCCCGCACTGTCGGAGGGGCAGTACTGAGGGAGCGCCGCACTGTCGGAGGGGCAGTACTGAGGGAGCGCCGCACTGTCGGAGGGGCAGTACTGAGGGAGCGCCGCACTGTCGGAGGGGCAGTACTGAGGGAGTGCTGCACTGCGCTGTCGGAGGGGCAGTACTGAGGGAGCGTCGCACTACGCTGTCGGAGGGGCAGTACTGAGGGAGCGCCGCACTGTTGGAGGGGCAATACTGAGGGAGCACTGCACTGTCGGAGGGGCAGTTCTGAGGGAGCGTTGCACTGTCGGAGGAGCAGCACTGAGGGAACGCTGCACTGTCGGAGGTGCCATCTTTTGGATGAGACATTAAACCAAGGATCTGCCTGCCCTTTCAGGTGACGTAAAAGATCCCACGGCCACGATTGGAAGAAGAGCAGGGGAGTTCTCCCCGGTGTCCTGGGGCCAATATTTATCCCACAACCAACATCACTAAAACAGAAGATCTGGGTCATTATCACATTGCTGTTTGTGGGAGCTTGCTGTGCGCAAATTGGCTGCCGCGTTTCCCACATTACAACAGTGACCACACTTGAAAAAAAAGCACTTCATTGGCCGTAAAGCGCTTTGGGACGTCCTGAGGTTGTGAAAGGCGCTATATAAATGCAAGTCTTTTCATGAAGAATGGGCGACTGGGTGAGCTGACAGAAAGCCTGTTGGGGAGCTTCAAGAGAAGATTGAGAGGAAAGCAAAATTGAATAATTCAAGTCACACAGTGACATGCAAGCTCCTCAACTCTGTCCCTTCAAGGCCCTTGATGTTATGGCTCAGGTTTGTAAGAGGCCATCTACTGTTGCTCACAATTTACATTAACGATTTAGACTTTGGAATCAAAAACATAATTTCTAAATTTGCGGATGACACCAAATTGGTCGGGGGTCAATACTGAAGAGGACTGTACCAAATTACAGGGGGATAGCAATAAACGCAGAATGGGCATATAATTGGCAAATGAAGTTCAACACAGATAAATGTGAGGTGTTACATTTTGGTCGGGAGAACAGGGAGGTCACTTATTACTGAGAGGGAGCGAGTCTCGGTGGGACAGAGGAACAAAGGGATCTCGGAGTACAGATACACCAATCACTAAACGTAGCAACACAGGTTAGCAAGGCCATAGAAAAATGCAAACCAAGCACTAGGGTTTATTTCTAGAGGGATAGAATCGAAACGTACAGAAGTTATGCTAAACCTGTATCGAACCTTGGTTTGACCACACTTGGAGCACTGCGTACAGTTCTGGTCGCCGTATTATCAAAAGGGGTATCGAGGTATTATGTCTGTAGTGTATCTATGAATGATTCCACGAGGCAATGTGTTGTACTCAAACTGTCGTGACCTTGGTCCTTTATTCGTATTTCCAGAGTGAGGTCGCCGCATGGTGGCTCCCCTTTTATACAGCCCCTGCCACCAGGGCAGGTAATCCCGGTCTTCACCAGTTGCATCCTCTAGTGGTGCCAGCATAGTAGATACACAGTGTTAAACCTGTAGTACATCAGGTAACAAGTCTCCATCTTATACAACTATGCAGTGACTACACAGAGTATATCTATAGTCTGCATATATAACACAAGACACTGGAGACGGTGCAGAGAAGATTTACAAGGACGATATCAGAAACGCGAGGGGATACCTATCAGGAAAGGGTGAACAGGCTGGGTCTCTTTTGTCTTGAACAAAGAAGGCTGAGGGGTGACCTAATAGAGGTCTTTAAAATGATGAAAGGTTTTGATCGAGTGGATACAGGGAGAATGTTTCCACTTGTGGGGAAGAGCATAACTAGAGGCCATCAATATAAGATAGTCACCCAGAAATCCAATGGGGAATTCAGGAGAAACTTCTTTACCCAGAGAGGGGTGAGAATGTGGAACTCGCTGCCACAGGGAGGGGTTGAGGCGAATAGTATCGATGCATTTAAGGGGAGGCTGGACAAACATATGAGGGAGAAGGGAATAGAGGGTGATGCTGATAGAGTTCGATGAGGAAAGACGGGAGGAGGCTCGAGTGGAGCATAAACGCCGGCACGGGCTGGTTGGGCTGAATGGCCTGCTTCTGGGCCCTATATCCTATTGATTCTGGCCTTTCCTAAGGGAGATGAATCATTTT
Source organism: Pristiophorus japonicus (assembly GCF_044704955.1). Classification (NCBI taxonomy): domain Eukaryota; kingdom Metazoa; phylum Chordata; class Chondrichthyes; family Pristiophoridae; genus Pristiophorus; species Pristiophorus japonicus. The sequence continues at coordinate 11,640,155 of NC_092003.1, read as the reverse complement.
TGTTTCTCCGCCAGAGTCGGGCTCATCACTCACCGGGGGGATCCGTGAGCAACAGAGAGGCTCAGAGTCCCATGCGATAGGTTCGAGACCTTATTTCTGGATCACCGCCCAGCGATGAGATGCCCTCGATGGGGAGCAGGAAGACGTCACCAGGAGCGAAGCGTTTCACACTGTGAAGCCCCACGCTTGTGTGAAAGAGTATTTAATCACCAGTGCCGAGACCCAGTCCTTTTGAGATACAGTGAATACGTGCTTGGTGACTAACCTGTTTCATCCGCCCCCCCTCACACAAGACGTTCATCACCTATTGGGAGCGTTCATCTATGAAGGGTATTGATCAAGAGCGTTCATTTGATGTGTGCACATTCAAGCCTGTAAAATGCTGCATGCAAGATTTCTACACAACGCTCATTCTGTATCCTCGGCACCCTCCTATTTCTCATCTCCATGTTGCTCCTTGGCGACATCATCCAGAAACACAGAGTCAGGTTCCACATGTACGCTGATGACACCCAGCTCTACCTCACCCCTACTTCTCTTGACACCCCCCCCCCCTCCGCACAGTCTCTAAATTGTCAGATTACTTGCCCAACATCCGGTTCGCCTGAATGAGCAGAACTTCTCTCCCATCGAATATTGGGAAGAACGAAGCCATTGTTTCCGGTCCCCGCCACAAACTCTGTTCCCGATCCCCCGACTCCATCCCTCTCCCCAACTTCTGTCTGAGGCTGAACCAGACTGTTCGCAACCTCGGTGTCATACGTGACCCTGAAATGTGCTTCTGGCCACATATCCGCAGCATAACGAAGACCCGCCTATTTCCACCTCCGTAACATCGCCCGTCTCCGCCCCTGCCTCAGCTCATCCGCTGCTGAAACCCTCATCCGTGCCTTTGTTACCTCTGGACTTGACTATTGCAACGCACTCCTGGCTGGCCTCCCTCATTCTACCCTACGTAAACTAGAGCTGCCCCGTGTCCTAACTCGCACTGAGTCCCGCTCACCCATCACCCCCTGTGCTCGCTGACCCGTGTCCTAACTCGCACCGAGTCCCGCTCACCCATCGCTCCCTGTGCTCGCTGCCTCGAGTCCTAACTCGCACCGAGTCCCGCTCACCCATCACCCCCTGTGCTCGCTGCCCCGTGCTCTAACTCGCACCGAGTCCCGTTCACCCATCATCCTCTGGGCTTGCTGCCCCGTGTCCTAACTCGCACCGAGTCCCGCTCACCCATCACCCCCTGTGCTCGCTGCCCCGTGCTCTAACTCGCACCGAGTCCCGTTCACCCATCATCCTCTGGGCTTGCTGCCCCGTGTCCTAAATCGCATCAAGTGCTGTTCACCCATCACCCCCTGTGCTCGCTGCCCCCGTGTCCTAACTCATACCAAGTCCCGCTCACCCATCACCCCCTGATCTCGCTGCCCCCGTGTCCTAACTCGCACCGAGTCCCGCTCACCCATCACCCACTGTGCTCGCTGCCCCCGTGTCCTAACTCGCACCGAGTCCCGCTCACCCATCACCCCCTGTGCTCGCTGCCCCGTGTCCTAACTCGCACCGAGTCCCAATCACCCTTCACCCCCTGTGCTCGCTGCCCCCGTGTCCTAACTCGCACTGAGTCCCGCTCACCCATCACCCCCTGATCTTGCTGCCCCCGTGTCCTAACTCACACCGAGTCCCGCTCACCCATCACCCCCTGATCTCGCTGCCCCCGTGTCCTAACTCACACCGAGTCCCGCTCACCCATCACCTCCTGTGCCCGCTGCCCCCGTGTCCTAACTCGCACCGAGTCCCGCTCACCCATCACCCCCTGTGCTCGCTGCCCCCGTGTCCTAACTCGCCACGAGTCCCGCTCACCCATCACCCCCTGTGCTCGCCAACCTACTTTGGCTCCCGGTTAAGCAACGCCTCGCTTTCAAAATTCTCATCCTTGTTTTCAAATCATTCCATGGCCCTCGCCCCCTCCCTATCTCTGTAATCTCCTGAAGTCTGTAGCGTAGCTATGAATGACTCCACGAGGCAATGTGTTGTACTCAAACTGTAGTGACCTTGGTCCTTTATTCGTAATTCCAGAGTGAGGCAGCCACATGGTGACTCCCCTTTTTTACTAGCCCCTGCCACCAGGGCAGGAAACCCCGGTCTCCACCAGTTGCACCCTCTAGTGGTGCCAGCATAGTATATACACAGTGTAAACCTTATTGAAAGTACATCAGGCAACAAGTCTCCATCTTATGCAACAATACAGTGACTACACAGAAACTATATCTATAGTCTTTTTATATAAAACATCCTCCAGCCCCACAACCCCCCGAGACGTCTGCGCTCCTCTAATTCTGCCCTCTTGAGCATCCCTGATTATAATCCCTCCACCATTGGTGGCCTTCTGTTGCCTGGGCCCCAAGCTCGGGAACTCCCTGCCTAAACCTCTACCCCCCCAAGACTCTCTATCTCTCTTTCCTCCTTCAAGATGCTCCTTAAAACCTCCCTCTGACCAAGCTTTTGGTCACCTGCCCTAATTTCTACTTATGTGGCACGGTGTCAAATGTTTCATCTCATAACGCCCTTGTGATGCGCCTTGGGACGTTTCACTATGCTAACGCCGCTATATATATACAAGTAATTGTTGTTATTTTGCCATCCGGCCCGGCCCACCCAACTCCCCGTCTATGGACCTTTCAGTCCTTCACCCTCTCCGTTACCGCTGGCAACAGTTGGAATCACGCTTTAAGCGCAGTCAGAGAAGGTGGAGCTCTCTCATCCTCCGAACCTTGAGTGAAAAGGCTGTGTTGCATCTTCTCGAAGCCGCCACGCTTGAACTAATATTCTCCCCCTCTTCTCTTTCAGGTGGTTGTTCATGCAACAATAACACAGCCCTTTTCTCTTCCTTTAAGATTCTCCTTAAAGTCAACTTGCATTTACAGAGCACCTTTAACGCAGTCAAATGTCCCAAGGTGCTTCGCAAGGAGCGATTATCAGACAAAATTTGACACCGAGCCACATAAGGAGATATTAGGGACAGGCGAACAAAAGCTCGGTCAATGAGGTGGGTTTTAAGGAGAGTCTTGAAGGAGGAGAGAGAGGCGGAGAGGTTTAGGGAGGGAGTTCTAGAGCTTGGGGCCCAGGCAGCTGAAGGCACGGCCACCGATGGTGGAGCGATTATAATCAGGGATGCTCATGAGGCCAGAATCAGAGGAGCGTAGCGATCTCGGGGGGTTGTGGGGGTTGTAGGAGGTTAGAGAGACAGTGAGGCTATGGAGGCAATTGAATTAGAGGAACGCAGAGATCTGGGAGGGTTGTAAGATAATCAATGTAAGATAGTCACTAATAAATCCACTGGGCAAAAATTTGGCAGATGGAGTATAATGTCGGAAAGTGGGACGCAGTTAAAATTTGGCAGAAAAAAATCAAAGAGCAAGTTATTATTTAAATGGAGAAAGATTGCAAAGTGCTGCAGTACAGCGGGACCTGGGGGTACTTGTGCATGAAACACAAAAGGATAGTATGCAGGTACAGCAAGTGATCAGGAAGGCCAATGGTATCTTGGCCTTTAAAGCAAAGAGGATGGAGTATAAAAGCAGGGAAGTCTTGCTATAGTTACACAGGGTATTGGTGAGGCCACACCTGGAATACTGCGTGCAGTTTTGGTTTCCATATTTATGAAAGGCTATACTTGCTGTGGAGGCAGTTCAGAGAAGGTTCACTCGGTTGATTCCGGGGATGAGGGGGTTGACTTATGAGGAAAGGTTGAGCAGGTTGGGCCTCTACTCATTGGAATTCAGAAGAATGAGAGGTGATCTTATCGAAACGTATAAGATTATGAGGGGGCTTGACAAGGTGGATGCAGAGAGGATGTTCCCACTGATGGGGGAGACTAGAACTAGAGGGCATGATCTTAGAATAAGGGGCCGCCCATTTAAAACTGAGATGAGGAGGAACTTCTTCTCTCAGAGGGTTGTAAATCTGTGGAATTCGCTGCCTCAGAGAGCTGTGGAGGCTGGGTCATTGAATATATTTAAGACAGTTTCTTAACCGATAAGGGGGATAAGGGGTTATGGGGAGCGGGCGGGGAAGTGGAGCTGAGTCCATGATCAGATCAGCCATGATCGTATTAAATGGCGGAGCAGACTCGAGGGGCCGAATGGCCCACTCCTGCTCCTACTTCCTATGTTCTTATGGAAATCGGGAGAAACTTCTTTCGCCAGAGAGGGGTGAGAATGTGGAACTCGCTGCCACAGGGAGGGGTTGAGGCGAATAGTATCGATGCATTCCAGGGGAGGCTGGACAAACACATGAGGGAGGAGGGAATCGAAGGGTGGGGTGACGGGGTGAGATGGAGAGGGGGTGGGAGGAGACTGGTGTGGAGTATCAACCACAGCACGGAGCGGTGGGCCGAATGGCTTCTCTCTGGGCTGTTAATACTGTGCGTTGTAAGTAAGGGCTATGTTTTAAAATGTATCCTTCAAAAAAATCTTTATGAGAAAGTAGAACACAACGACGACACGTTGACCAGATGGTGGAAATTACAATGCATTAATCAGGTTGACAAGTAAGATTTAGCATCGATATAACGTTTAGCAAATATATCACTTATCCAATTTGACTGCAATCCAAACATAACAAGCCCATCGGCTATAGAACGGCATGTAACTAGCACTGCAAAGTTGTGTGAGTCAATTTTGCTAATGGGCGAACGAGACCTTATTTAAGGAAGGGTCTCTCTTTCAGGCAGTATCCCGAAGTTGAAGATGATTTGCTTCCACACGAATGAGAATTCTAAGTCGAGCTATCTATGGGGGCTCCGATGTTGCAAGTCCAGAACTTCATTTTACAGGGTGGAAGGTGCCTGTGGGCGGGTTTTTTTTTTTAACGTGGGGTGGCCGTTGCACACCAGCCACCGCACGGGGCTTGACAGAGCCAGGTCTAGGTCCAGTGGCAAATACTTGCATTGGAGGCAGTTCAGAGAAGGCTCACTCGCTTGATTCCTGAGATGGAGGGTGTTGCCTTATGAGGAAAGGTTGAGCAGGTTGGGCCTGTGCTCACTGGAGTTTAGAAGAATGAGGGGTGGACCTTATTGAAACGTGTAAGATTCTGAGGGGGCTGGACAGGGTAGATGCAGAGAGGATGTTTCCCCCTCGTGGGGGAATCTAGAACTAGGGGGCACAGTTTCAGAATAAGGGGGTCGCCCATTTAAGACGGAGATGAGGAGGAATTTCTGCTCTCGGAGGGTTGTAAATCTGTGGAATTCTCTGCCCCAGAGAGCTGTGGAGGCTGGGTCATTGAATATATTCAAGGTGGAGATAGACAGATTTTTGAGCGATAAGGGAGTCGAGGGTTATGGGGAGCGGGCGGGGAAGTGGAGCTGAGTCCATGATCGGATCAGCCACGATCTTATTGAATGGCGGAGCAGGCTCGAGGGGCCGAATGGCCAACTCCTGCTCCTATTTCTTATGTTAAGAGACGCAGGCTTGCCTGACACCTGCCCGGGTCACCAGGACACCAGGAAACTTTTTGCCAACTGATGCCAGGCAAACGGGAGTAAGGGGATTGAGCACTGAAGCTAACATTCGACGCTGCTGAAAATTCAACCTCGATGGTAATTGCCACGATTATTAATTCCAATACTTGGATGCAACGCTTCCATTTTAAGATTCTCATCCTTGTTTTCAGATCCCTCCATGGCCCTCGCCCCTCCCTATCTCTGTAATCTCCTGCAGCCCCCAAAATCCCCCCGAGATCTCTGCGCTCCTCCAATTCCAGCCTCTTGAGCATCCCTGATTATAATCGTTCCGCTATCGGTGGCCGTGCTTTCAGCTGCCTGGGGTCCTCAGGGAGGGGTACAGTGGCATAATGGTTATGTTGCTGGACTGGTCATCCTGGATTGATCATCTGAAGGCCTGAGTTCAAATCCCTCCATGGTAGCTAGGGATATTTAAATTCATATTCAGTAATAAATATGAAATAAAAAGCGAGTGTCTGCAACAGTGACCATGAAACTACCGGATTGTCGTAAAAACCCAACTGGCTCAGGACTGCCCTTCGGGGAGGTGTAATGTATTTGCTTCAAGGGTTCTTTGCTTAAGAATTCACAGCAACACGTTGCTATTAAGAACTAGTTGGTTTATTAACAAAGGTTTACCAACCACGCTACACATTACCGGTTCATCCACCGGGTTCACAACTGCATACCTCATCCCCCGAACCCAACTGGCCGGGGTTTTATTGAGTCTTGTGAACATCACGTGACTGGCGAAGCCACTCCCAGCTCAACAGTTCCACCAGCCTGTGAGCATACTCACATGTGCATACATTAGATTGTAAATAACTGAGCCTGACTTAAACAGATATTCAACCACAGCAACCTGCACTTGTAGAGTGCTGTTAATGTGGCTGTGGCTCAGTGGGTAGCACACTTTGCTCTCAGTCAGAAGGTTGTGGGTTCAAGCCCTACTCCGGGGACACGAGCACATAAATTTAGGCTGACGCTCCCAGTGCAGTGCAGAGGGAGCGCCGCAATGTCGGAGGGGCAGTACAGAGGGAGCACCGCACTGTCGGAGGGGCAGTACTAAGGGAGCACCGCACTGTCGGAGGGGCAGGACTGAGGGAGCGCCGCACTGTCGGAGGGGCAGTGCAGAGGGAGCGCCGCACTGTCGGAGGGGCAGTACTGAGGGAGTGCCGCATTGTTAGAAGGGCAGTGCTGAGGGAGCGCCGCACAGTCGGAGGGGCAGTACTGAGGGAGTGCCGCACTGTGGAGGGGCAGTACTGAGGGAGCACCGTACTGTCGGTGGGGCAGTACTGAGGGAGTGCCACACTGTCGGAGGGGCAGTACTGAGGGAGCGCCGCACTATCGGAGGGGCAGTACTGAGTGAGTGCCGCACTGCGGAGGGACAGTACTGAGGGAGCACTGTACTGTCGGTGGGGCAGTACTGAGGGAGTGCCGTACTGTCGGTGGGGCAGTACTGAGGGAGTGCCGCACTGTCGGAGGGGCAGTACTGAGGGAGCGCCGCACTGTCGGAGGGGCAGTACTGAATGAGTGCCGCACTGCGGAGGGGCAGTACTGGGGGAGTGCTGCACTGTCAGAGATGAAGTCTTTCAGATAAGACTTTAAACCGAGGCCCCATCTGCTCTCTCAGGTGGATGTAAAAGATCCCATGGCACTATTTCAAAGAAGCTCAGGGGAGTTCTCCCCAGTGTCCTGGGGCCGATATTTATCCCTCAATCAACATCACCAAAACAGACTATCTGAGTCATTATCACTTTGCTGTGTGTGGGAGCTTGCTGTGCAAAAATTGGCTGCTGCGTTTCCCACATTACAACAGTGACTGCACTCTAAAAGTACTTCACTGGCTATAAAGTGCTTTGGGACGTCCTATGGTACTGAAAGGCGCTATATAAATGCAAGTGTTTCTTTTCTTCTTTTAGTACAATGTCACAAGGCATTTCACAGAGGCGATTATCAGACAAAATTTGACACTGAGCCACAGAGGGAGATACTAGGGACCGGTGACCAAAAGCTTGGTCAAAGAGGTAGGTTTTAAGGAGCGTCTTAAATGAGGAGAGAGAGGCGGAGAGGTTTAGGGAGGGAGTTCCAGAGCTTGTGGCCCAGGCAGCTGAAAGCACGGCCACCAATGGCGGAGCGACTATAATCAGGAGATGGGCAAGGGGCCAGAATTGGAGGAGCGCAGAGATCTCGGGGCTGGAGGAGGTTAGAGAGATAGGGAGGGGGGCGAGGGACAGGGAAGGTTTTGCAAACAAGGATGAGAATTTTGAAATCGAAGCGTTGCTTAACCGGGAGCCAATGTAGGTCAGCGAGCTCAGGGGCGGGGGAGTATGAGAGACTTCTAAAATGCGTCTAAAATAAATGCATCGTTTGAGAACACCAAACGCTCCTTATTGTTAGAATGTCCTCCTGTTGTATTGACAAACACGTTGACCCTATCGGAGGACTGACTTCCCTCCAGGGGACACGTATCGAGTGAAACTATGCTCAACAATTGAGGCATGAACAGCAGATTAGTGAAGATTTTAAATTATTTGGATGGCAACGGAGATTCTGGGCCAGAAATAGGATGAACTTTGTTCCAGATTGCTGCTCCTGATTGCAGCCCTGTCTGGATATGAGCTTCAGATGAAGCATCCCTTACTCTCACCGCGCTGGCTGAATGCACTGTCAGTGTATGAAGAATGCTTTCTGTGCTCATGGAACTGTGCGCCCGTGAACTGTAGCCCAGTGAGAGTCAGTGTGTGTGGGACCCGTACCCCAGTGAGAGTCAGTGTGTGTGGGACCCATACCCCAGTGAGAGTCAGTGTGTGTGGGACCCATACCCCAGTGAGAGTCAGTGTGTGTGGGACCCGTAGCCCAGTGAGAGTCAGTGTGTGTGGGACTGTACCCCAGTGAGAGTCAGTGTGTGTGGGACCCATACCCCAGTGAGAGTCAGTGTGTGTGGGACCCGTAGCCCAGTGAGAGTCAGTGAGTGTGGGACTGTACCCCAGTGAGAGTCAGTGTGTGTGGGACCCATACCCCAGTGAGAGTCAGTGTGTGTGGGACCTGTACCCCAGTGAGAGTTAGTGTGTGTGGGACCCGTACCCCAGTGAGAGTCAGTGTGTGTGGGACCCATACCCCAGTGAGAGTCAGTGTGTGTGGGACCCGTACCCCAGTGAGAGTCGGTGTGTGTGGGACCCGTACCCCAGTGAGAGTCAGTGTGTGTGGGACCCGTACCCCAGTGAGAGTCAGTGTGTGTGGGACACGTACCCCAGTGAGAGTCAGTGTGTGTGGGACCTGTACCTCAGTGAGAGTCAGTGTGTGTGGGACCCATACCCCAGTGAGAGTCAGTGTGTGTGGGACCCGTACCCCAGTGAGAGTCAGTGTGTGTGGGACCCGTACCCCAGTGAGAGTCAGTGTGTGTGGAACTGTACCCCAGTGAGAGTCAGTGTGTGTGGGACCTGTACCCCAGTGAGAGTCAGTGTGTGTGGGACCCGTACCCCAGTGAGAGTCAGTGTGTGTGGGACCCGTACCCCAGTGAGAGTCAGTGTGTGTGGGACCCGTACCCCAGTGAGTGTCAGTGTGTGTGGGACCCGTACCCCAGTGAGTGTCAGTGTGTGTGGGACCCGTACCCCAGTGAGAGTCAGTGTGTGTGGGACCCGTACCCCAGTGAGAGTCAGTGTGTGTGGGACCCGTACCCCAGTGAGAGTCAGTGTGTGTGGGACCTGTACCCCAGTGAGAGTCAGTGTGTGTGGGACCCGTACCCCAGTGAGAGTCAGTGTGTGTGGGACCCGTACCCCAGTGAGAGTCAGTGTGTGTGGAACTGTACCCCAGTGAGAGTCAGTGTGTGTGGGACCTGTACCCCAGTGAGAGTCAGTGTGTGTGGGACCCGTACCCCAGTGAGAGTCAGTGTGTGTGGGACCCGTACCCCAGTGAGAGTCAGTGTGTGTGGGACCCGTACCCCAGTGAGAGTCAGTGTGTGTGGAACTGTACCCCAGTGAGAGTCAGTGTGTGTGGGACCTGTACCCCAGTGAGAGTCAGTGTGTGTGGGACCCGTACCCCAGTGAGAGTCAGTGTGTGTGGGACCCGTACCCCAGTGAGAGTCAGTGTGTGTGGGACCTGTACCCCAGTGAGAATCAGTGTGTGTGGGACCCGTACCCCAGTGAGTGTCAGTGTGTGTGGGACCCGTACCCCAGTGAGTGTCAGTGTGTGTGGGACCTGTACCCCAGTGAGAGTCAGTGTGTGTGGGACCCGTACCCCAGTGAGAGTCAGTGTGTGTGGGACTCGTACCCCAGTGAGAGTCAGTGCGTTTAAATCCATTGGAGCAGAACAGTTTGATATTGATATGACTTCCAACATCACCTCCAGTGCACCCAACGCGAAATCGGAATATCATTGAACAGCGAAATGTGAGGTTAGGTTGGGATCCGGATTGAATGTGTTGAAATGAGACTCAGTTGGCTTGGGCCACTTCACGTGACGGAGTGAAAGGCCACGGAGGATGCCGGAGTCAGCACTTCCCCAGGGGTCATTAAATGCAGTAAAGCAAATACAGTCTCCTTGCTCCAAGCTACACCTGGCCTTCTGGCGTGCGAAGGATTTCAAATCGAACTCACCTACGTACATGACCGGTGACGGATGGATGCACAGGACTGCGTTTGGAGAGCGAGGCACAGTTAATATTGTACAGCCAGCTCCCTCGAATTTCGACACTGGTCCGGTTAAATCTCCTTATCCCAAGGAAGGATATACTTGCCTTGGAGGCGTTGCCACAAAGGTTCATCAGACTGATTGCCCGGCCTTGAGAGGGTTGTCCTACGAGGAGAGATTGAGTTGATTGGGCCTGAACACTCTCTGGAGTTTCGAAGAATGAGAGGCGATCTCATTGAAACATTAGCAGGATTGGCAGGGTAGATTTTTATTCACGTTTATTTATTCGTTGATGCGATGCGGGTGTCGCTGGTAAGAATTCCCAAGATTCACCACCCTCTGAGTGAAGAAATTCCTCCTCATCTCAGTCCTAAATGGCCGACCCCTTATCCTGAGACTGTGTGACCCCTGGTTCTAGACTCCCCAGCCCCGGGGGAAAACAGCCACTCAGATGTCCGGTAGTGTAGGGGTTGTGTGACGGGACCAGTAATCCAGAGGCCGAGACTAATAATCCGGAGACACCGGTTCAAATCCCACGACAGCAGCTGCGGAATTTCAATTCAGTTAATTAAATACAGCGAGAATGAAAAATCTCCTGTCAGTATCGATGATCCATGAAACCACCGGGTTATCAGGAAATCCCAACTGGTTCACTAATGGTCTGGTGGAGGAGCGGCGAGAGATCGTGGCGGAGGAGTGGCGAGAGATCGTGGCGGAGGAGTGGCGAGAGATCGTGGCGGAGGAGAGATTGTAGCTTTGGAGGGGGTACAGAGACGATTCACTCGGCTGATTCTGGAGATGAGGGGGTTACCCTCTGATGATAGATTGAGTAGACTGGGTCTTTACTCGTTGGAGTTCAGAAGGATGAGGGGTGATCTTACAGAAACATTTAAAATAATGAAAGGGATAGACAGGATAGAGGCAGAGAGGTTGTTTCCACTGGTCGGGGAGACTAGAACTAGGGGGGCACAGCCTCAAAATACGGGGGAGCCAATTTAAAACCGAGTTGAGAAGGAATTTCTTCTCCCAGAGGGTTGTGAATCTGTGGAATTCTCTGCCCAAGGAAGCAGTTGAGGCTAGCTCATTGAATGTATTGAAGTCACAGATAGATAGATTTTTAACCAATAAGGGAATTAAGGGTTATGGGGAGCGGGCGGGTAAGTGGAGCTGAGTCCACGGCCAGATCAGCCATGATCTTGTTGAATGGTGGAGCAGGCTCGAGTGGCTAGATGGCCTACTCCTGTTCCTAATTCTTATGTTCTTATGTTCTTATGTAGGAGCGGCAAGTGAGGCTACGGGGCCCAGAGAGGGAGAGTTCGGGGGCCCAGGAGAGGCGAGGGCCCAGGGGCAGCACGGGCCCAGCCCACACTGTGCGATATGTGAGCGCACTGGGTCCGTGCAGCAGAGCTGGTCTCCGGTCATCCTGGTTAACCCTTGCCACTGGACCAAGACTTGGCTCTGTCAAGCCCTTGTGGTGGCTGATGTCAAGAAAGCCTCTATGTTGATGCAAGTCTTACTTTTATTTTAACATGATGCATCTTCACAAGAAAGTACCAGTGACCTTTGTGAGCTTCTGCATTCTTCAGCGAGCCCTGATGTAACACGCACAGTGACTCATTACCCCCACACACACAACCTCGCCCCCCCTGCCCCCGCACCTCCCTACCATCTGTGGCCCATTGCTCATTGTGCCTGTTACAAGTAAGGATTAGTAAGGATTAGACACGGTTGAAGAATTTTGAAATCGAGCTGTTGCTTAACCGGGAGCCAATATAGGTCAGCGAATACAGGGGGAGGTGGGTGAGCGGGACTTGGTGCGAGTTAGGACACGGGGCAGTGAGCACAGGGGGTGATGGGTGAGCGGGACTCGGTGCGAGTTAGGACACGGGGCAGTGAGCACAGGGGGTGATGGGTGAGCGGGACTCGGTGCGAGTTAGGACACGGGGCAGCGAGCACAGGGGGTGATGGGTGAGCGGGACTCGGTGCGAGTTAGGACACGGGGGTAGCGAGCACAGGGGGTGATGGGTGAGCGGGACTGGGTGCGAGTTAGGACACGGGGCAGCGAGCACAGGGGGTGATGGGTGAGCGGGACTGGGTGCGAGTTAGGACACGGGGGCAGCGAGCACAGGGGGTGATGGGTGAGTGGGACTCGGTGTGAGTTAGGACACGGGGCAGCGAGCACGGGGGTGATGGGTGAGCGGGACTCAGTGCAAGTTAGGACACGGGGCAGCGAGCACAGGGGGTGATGGGTGAGCGGGACTCAGTGCAAGTTAGGACATGGGGCAGCGAGCACAGGGGGTGATAGGTGAGCGGGACTGAGTGCGAGTTAGGACACAGAGCAGCGAGCACAGGGAGTGATGGGTGAGTGGGACTGGGTGCGAGTTAGGACACGGGGCAGCGAGCACAGGGGGTGATGGGTGAGCGGGACTGGGTGCGAGTTAGGACACGGGGGCAGCGAGCACAGGGGGTGATGGGTGAGTGGGACTCGATGTGAGTTAGGACACGGGGCAGCGAGCATGGGGGTGATGGGTGAGCGGGACTCGGTGCGAGTTAGGACATGGAGCAGCGAGCACAGAGGGTGATAGGTGAGCGGGACTCAGTGCAAGTTAGGACACGGGGCAGCGAGCACAGGGGGTGATGGGTGAGCGGGACTCAGTGCAAGTTAGGACACGGGGCAGCGAGCACAGGGGGTGATAGGTGAGCGGGACTCAGTGCAAGTTAGGACACGGGGCAGCGAGCACAGGGAGTGATGGGTGAGCGGGACTGAGTGCGAGTTAGGACACAGAGCAGTGAGCACAGGGAGTGATGGGTGAGCGGGACTGGGTGCGAGTTAGGACACGGGGGCAGCGAGCACAGGGGGTGATGGGTGAGTGGGACTCGGTGTGAGTTAGGACACGGGGCAGCGAGCACAGGGGGTGATGGGTGAGCGGGACTCGGTGCGAGTTAGGACATGGGGCAGCGAGCACAGGGGGTGATAGGTGAGCGGGACTCAGTGCAAGTTATGACACAGAGCAGCGAGCACAGGGAGTGATGGGTGAGTGGGACTCGGGGCGAGTTAGGACACGGGGCAGTGAGCACAGAGGGTGATGGGTGAGCGGGACTTGGTGCGAGTTAGGACACGGGGCAGTGAGCACAGGGGGTGATGGGTGAGCGGGACTCGGTGCGAGTTAGGACATGGGGCAGTGAGCACAGGGGGTGATGGGTGAGCGGGACTCGGTGCGAGTTAGGACACGGGGCAGCGAGCACAGGGGGTGATGGGTGAGCGGGACTCGGTGCGAGTTAGGACATGGGTCAGCGAGCACAGGGGGTGATGGGTGAGCGGGACTCGGTGCGAGTTAGGACACGGGGCAGCGAGCACAGGGGGTGATGGGTGAGCGGGACTCGGTGCGAGTTAGGACACGGGGGCAGCGAGCACAGGGGGTGATGGGTGAGCGGGACTGGGTGCGAGTTAGGACACGGGGCAGCGAGCACAGGGGGTGATGGGTGAGCGGGACTGGGTGCGAGTTAGGACACGGGGGCAGCGAGCACAGGGGGTGATGGGTGAGTGGGACTCGATGTGAGTTAGGACACGGGGCAGCGAGCATGGGGAGTGATGGGTGAGCGGGACTGAGTGCGAGTTAGGACACAGAGCAGTGAGCACAGGGAGTGATGGGTGAGCGGGACTGGGTGCGAGTTAGGACACGGGGGCAGCGAGCACAGGGGGTGATGGGTGAGTGGGACTCGGTGTGAGTTAGGACACGGGGCAGCGAGCACAGGGGGTGATGGGTGAGCGGGACTCGGTGCGAGTTAGGACATGGGGCAGCGAGCACAGGGGGTGATAGGTGAGCAGGACTCAGTGCAAGTTATGACACGGGGCAGCGAGCACAGGGAGTGATGGGTGAGCGGGACTCGGTGCGAGTTAGGACATGGGGCAGCGAGCACAGGGAGTGATAGGTGAGCGGGACTCAGTGCAAGTTATGACACGGGGCAGCGAGCACAGGGGGTGATGGGTGAGCGGGACTCGGTGCGAGTTAGGACATGGGGCAGCGAGCACGGTGGGTGATGGGTGAGTGGGACTCAGTGCAAGTTAGGACACGGGGTCAGCGAGCACAGGAGGTGATGGGTGAGCGGGACTCGGGGCGAGTTAGGACACGGGGCAGTGAGCACAGGGGGTGATGGGTGAGCGGGACTCGGTGCGAGTTAGGACACGGGGGCAGCGAGCACAGGGGGTGATGGATGAGCGGGACTCGGGGCGAGTTAGGACACGGGGGCAGCGAGCACAGGGGGCGATGGGGGAGCAAGACTCGGGGCGAGTTAGGACACGGGGCAGCGAGCACAGGGGGTGATGGGTGAGCGGGACTGGGTGTGAGTTAGGACACGGGGCAGCGAGCACAGGGAGTGATGGGTGAGCAGGACTCAGGGCGAGTTAGGACACGGGGCAGCGAGCACAGGGGGCGATGGGGGAGCAGGACTCGGGGCGAGTTAGGACACGGGGGCAGTGAGTTTTGGATCATCCCTTGCTTACGTAGGGCGAAGGCGGAATGAAACAGAGTTGGGAATGCCCGCCGCGAGTTCCCAAAGAGAGTTCTGGCATGATAACCTGGCACAGGGTCACTTCCGGGCTGAGTGCCTGTGGACTATTTGGCTGTGGGGGGCATCACAACTAACCAAGAGCCGAGGAGAAGCCCAGCGTCAGAGAAGTGAGGGGGAAAGCTAAACAAACACACGAGGGAGAAAGGAATAGAAATATATCTCGAAGGATAGCAGCAGAACTAAGACCGCCTATTTCCAGCTCCATAACATTGCCCCTTGCCTCAGCTCACCCGCTGCTGAAGCCCTCATCCATGTCTTCGTTACCTCTAGACTTGACTATTCCAACGCACTCCTGGCCGGCCTCCCACATTCTACCCTACGTAAACTCGAGGTGATCCAAAACTCGGCTGCTCCCGTGTCCTAACTCGCACCGAGTCCCGCTCACCCATCACCCCCTGTGCTCGCTGACCCCGTGTCCTAACTCTTGCCAAGTCCCGCTCACCCATCACCCCCTGTGCTCACTGTCCCCTGTCCTAACTCGCACCAAGTCCCGCTCACCCATCACCCCCTGTGCTCGCTGTCCCATGTCCTAACTCGCACCGAGTCCCGCTCACCCATCACCCCCTGTGCTCACTGTCCCCGTGTCCTAACTCGCACCCAGTCCCGCTCACCCATCACCCCCTGTGCTCACTGTCCCGTGTCCTAACTCGCACCGAGTCCCGCTCACCCATCACCCCCTGTGCTCGCTGCTCCGTGTCCTAACTCGCACCGAGTCCCGTTCACCCATCACCCCCTGTGCTCACTGTCCCGTGTCCTAACTCGCACCGAGTCCCGCTCACCCATCGCCCCCTGGGCTCACTGCCCCCGTGTCCTAACTCGCACCG
This sequence comes from Pristiophorus japonicus, assembly GCF_044704955.1. NCBI lineage: Eukaryota > Metazoa > Chordata > Chondrichthyes > Pristiophoridae > Pristiophorus > Pristiophorus japonicus. Next base: position 11,624,636 of record NC_092003.1, on the reverse strand, counting down.
AGTCCCGCTCACCCATCACCCCCTGGGCTCGCTGACCTCCATTGGGTCCCGGTTAAGCAACGCCTCAATTTCAAAATTCTCATCCTTGTTTACAAATCCCTCCATGGCCCTCGCCCCCTCCCTATCTCTGTAATCCCCTCCAGCCCCACAACCCCCCGAGATGTCTGCACTCCTCTAATTCTGCCCTCCTGACCATCCCTGATTATAATCGCTCCACCATCGGTGGCCGTGCCTTCTGTTGCCTGGGCCCCAAGCTCTGGAACTCCCTCCCTAAACCTCTCTGCCTCTCTACCTCTCTTTCCTCCTTCAAGATGCTCCTTAAAACCGACCTCTTTGATCCAGCTTTTGGTCACCTGCACTAATTTCTACTTATGTGGCTCGGTGTCAAATCTTTGAATCTCATAACGCTCCTGTGAAGCGCCTTGGGACGTTTCACTACGTTAAAGGCGCTATATCAATGCAATTTGTTATTGTTCTGATAAGCTGATAGGGTGTATGTAAGGGGAGGCTGGATATACACATGAGGGAGAAAGGAATCGAGGGATATGAGATTGGTGTGCAAGAGATTAGTGTGCAAAATTAAAGCACATGGTATTGGGGTAATGCACTGACGTGGACAGAGAACTGGTTGGCAGACAGGAAGCAGAGAGTCGGAATAAACAAGTCCTTTTCAGAATGGCAGGCAGTGACTAGTGGGGTACCGCAGGGCTCAGTGCTGGGACCCCAGCTCTTTACAATATACATTAATGTTTGAAATGAAGGAATTGAATGTAATATGCCCAAGTTTGCAGATGACACTAAGCTGGGTGGCAGTGTGAGCTGTGAGGGGAAAGTTAAGAGGCTGCAGGGTGACTTGGACAGGTTAGATGAATGGGCAAATGCAGTACAATGTTGGCATGCAGGTACAGCAGGCGGTGAAGAAGGCAAATGGCATGTTGACCTTCATAGCGAGGGGATTTGAGTATAGGAGCAGGGAGGTCTTACTGCAGTTGTACAGGGCCTTGGTGAGGCCTCACCTGGAATATTGTGTTCAGTTTTGGTCTCCTAATCTGAGGAAGGACATTCTTGCTATTGAGGGAGTGCAGCGAAGGTTCACCAGACTGATTCCCGGGATGGCTGGACTGACATATGAGGAGAGACTGGATCGGCTGGGCCTGTATTCACCGGAGTTTAGAAGAATGAGAGGGGATCGCATAGAAACATTTTAAATTCTGACGGGGTTGGACAGGTTAGATCCGGGAAGAATGTTCCCGATGATGGGGAAGTCCAGAACTAGGGGTCACAGTCTAAGGAGAAGGGGTAGGCTATTTAGGACCGAGATGAGGAGTAACTTCTTCACTCAGAGAGTTGTTAACCTGTGGAATCCCTACCGCAGAGAGTTGTTGATGCCAGTTCATTGGATATATTCAAGAGGGAGTTAGATGTGGCCCTTACGGCTAAAGGGATCAAGGGGTATGGAGAGAAAGCAGGAAAGGGGTCCTGAGGTGAATGATCAGCCATGATCTTATTGAATGGTGGTGCAGGCTCGAAGGGCCGAATGGCCTACTCCTGCACCTATTTTCTCTGTTTCTCTGTTGACGGGGTGAGATGAAGAAGGGGCTGGTGTGGAGCATAAACCCCCGGTACGGACCCGTTGGGCCAAATGGCCTGTGTCTGTGCTGTTAAAAACTCCCGCTAAAGGGCATTAATGAAACAGTTCGAAAGCTTGATGGTCATTTTTACTGCGACCAGATTTTTCTGCCCAGCGTTTCAAAAATAAAATCAGAATTTTAAAATCCCAAACTCCCCTGGTGGGTTTTGAACGAAAGTGCTGTAGAAAACTAATCCGGTAAAATAACCACGTTGGCAGGGGGAGTTTATTGCTATCCCCCGAAATATAAAAATCAGCAGATGTTCTCTAAAACGTGCAAATGTGGTTTTAATCAAATTGAGGTCCCAGCTGTAAGTTTAAATTTGTTTCACGATTGCACAAGCAGCGACGAAATGGCTCTGACTCAAAAAAGTATTGTAATAACTCGGGCGGAACTGAAGTCACTTAATTTGCAACGTACATAACATTCTCAGATCGCCTGCCAGTCAGCTTAGTTCAGAGGGTGCCGCGCTTATCATCAGAGGCAGTCCCTCGGAATCGAGGAAGACTTGCTTCCACTCTTAACATGAGTCCTTAGGTGGCTGAACAGTCCAATACGGGAACCACAGTCCCTGTCACAGGTGGGACAGATAGTGGTCGAGGGAAGGGGAGGGTGGGACTGGTTTGCCGCACGCTCCTTCCGCTGCCTGCGCTTGATTTCTGCACGCTCTCGGCGACGAGACTCGAGGTGCTCAGCGCCCTCCCGGATGCACTTCCTCCACTTAGGGCGGACTGGTCTTTGGGCCAGGGACTCCCAGGTGTCGGTGGGGGATGTCGCACTTTATCAGGGAGGCTTTGAGGGTGGTCCCCTGTAACGTTTCCTCTGCCCACCTTTGGCTCGTTTGCTGTGAAGGAGTTCCGAGTAGGGCGCTTGCTTTGGGAGTCACGTGTCGGGGCATGCGGACAATGTGGCCTGCCCAGCAGAGCTGATCGAGTGTGGTCAGTGCTTCGATGCTGGGGATGTTGGCCTGGTCGAGGACACTAACGTTGGTGCGTCTGTCCTCCCAGGGGATTTGCAGGATCTTGCGGAGACATCGTTGGTGCGCACTTCTAAGCAGAAGATGGGGGCTTCAATTGCCACCTGAGAGGTGGAGGCAGAACATCGCCCACCTACGCCCCAGCCTTGGATAATCCGCTGCTGAAACCACTCAATCCATGCCATTGTTACCTCCAGACTTGATAGAATAGAATTGAACAGTAGGGAAGTTATGCTGAACCTGTATTGAACCTTGGTCAGACCACACGGAGCACTATGTACAGTTCTGGTCGCCGTATTATAAAAAGGATATACAACAACAACAAAATGCATTTAAATAGCATCTCTGAGATAGTAAAAACGTCCCAAGACGCTTCACAGCAGCATTATAAGACAAAACGAATAAGCCTGACACTGAGCCACAGAAGGAGAAATTAGCGCAGGTGACCAAAAGCTTGGTCAAAGAGGTCGGTTTTCAGGCGCGACATTAAAGGAGGAGAGAGAGGTGGAGAGGTTTAGGGAGGGAGTTCCAGAGCTTGGGGCCCAGGCAACAGAAGGCAATGGCCACCCAGTCACACACACACCATCCCGACTTACATAGAAACATGGAAAATAGGTGCAGGAGTAGGCCATTCAGCCCTTCTAGCCTGCACCGTCATTCAATGAGTCCATGGCTGAACATGCAACTTCAGTACCCCATTCCTGCTTTCTCGCCATACCCCTTGATCCCCCGAGTAGTAAAGACTACATCAAAACTCCTTTTTGAATATATTTCGTGAATTGGCCTCAACTACTTTCTGTGGTAGAGAATTCCACAGGTTCACCACTCTCTGGGTGAAGAAGTTTCTCCTCATCTCGGTCCTAAATGGCTTACTCCTTACCCTCAGACTGTGACCCCTGGTTCTGGACTTCCCCAACATTGGGAACATTCTTTCTGCATCTAACCTGTCTAAACCCGTCAGAATTTTAAACGTTTCTATGAGGTCCCCTCTCATTCTTCTGAACTCCAGTGAATACAAGCCCAGTTGATCCAGTCTTTCTTGATAGGTCAGTCCCGCCATCCCGGGAATCAGTCTGGTGAATCTTCGCTGCACTCCCTCAATAGCAAGAATGTCCTTCCTCAAGTTAGGAGACCAAAACTGTACACAATACTCCAGGTGTGGCCTCACCAAGGCCCTGTACAACTGTAGCAACACCTCCCTGCCCCTGTATTGAAATCCCCTTGCTATGAAGGCCAACATGCCATTTGCTTTCTTAACCGCCTGCTGTACCTGCATGCTAACCTTCAATGACTGATGTACCATGACACCCAGGTCTCGTTGCACCTTCCCTTTTCCTAATCTGTCACCATTCAGATAATAGTCTGTCTCTCTGTTTTTACCACCAAAGTGGATAACCTCACATTTATCCACATTATACTTCATCTGCCATGCATTTGCCCACTCACCTAACCTATCCAAGTCACTCTGCAGCCTAATAGCATCCTCCTCGCAGCTCACACTGCCACCCAACTTAGTGTCATCCGCAAATTTGGAGATACTGCATTTAATCCCCTCGTCTAAATCATTAATGTACAATGTAAACAGCTGGGGCCCCAGCACAGAACCTTGCGGCACCCCACTAGTCACTGCCTGCCATTCTGAAAAGTATCCGTTTACTCCTACTCTTTGCTTCCTGTCTGACAACCAGTTCTCAATCCACGTCAGCACACTACCCCCAATCCCATGTGCTTTAACTTTGCACATTAATCTCTTGTGTGGGACCTTGTCGAAAGCCTTCTGAAAGTCCAAATATACCACATCAACTGGTTCTCCTTTGTCCACTTTACTGGAAACATCCTCAAAAAATTCCAGAAGATTTGTCAAGCATGATTTCCCTTTCACAAATCCATGCTGACTTGGACCTATCATGTCACCATTTTCCAGATGCACTGCTATGACATCTTTAATAATTGATTCCATCATTTTACCCACTACTGAGGTCAGACTGACCGGTCTATAATTCCCTGTTTTCTCTCTCCCTCCTTTTTTAAAAAGTGGGGTTACATTGGCTACCCTCCACTCCATAGGAACTGATCCAGAGTCAATGCAATGTTGGAAAATGACTGTCAAAGCATCCGCTATTTCCAAGGCCACCTCCTTAAGTACTCTGGCATGCAGTCCATCAGGCCCTGGGGATTTATCGGCCTTCAATCCCATCAATTTCCCCAACACAATTTCCCGACTAATAAAGATTTCCCTCAGTTCCCCCTCCTTACTAGACCCTCTGACCCCTTTTATATCCGGAAGGTTGTTTGTGTCCTCCTTTGTGAATACCGAACCAAAGTACTTGTTCAATTGGTCTGCCATTTCTTTGTTCCCCGTTATGACTTCCCCTGATTCTGACTGCAGGGGACCTACGTTTGTCTTTACTAACCTTTTTCTCTTTACATACCTATAGAAACTTTTGCAATCCACCTTAATGTTCCCTGCAAGCTTCTTCTCGTACCCCATTTTCCCTGCCCTAATCAAACCCTTTGTCCTCCTCTGCTGAGTTCTAAATTTCTCCCAGTCCCCGGGTTCGCTGGGGACTGGGAGATATATCGGCCGTTCCTCCATCGTCGCTGGGTCACAATCCTGGAACTCCCTCCCTAACAGCACTGTGGGAGCACCTTCACCACACGAACTGCAGCGGTTCAAGAAGGCGGCTCACCACCACCTTCTCAAGGGGCGATTAGGGATGGGCGATATAGGCCAACGACGCCCACATCCCGGAGAAAATGTTTTAAAAGTCACGGTGCAAGTACGGGGTAATGTCCTTGCACACAACGATAAATTCACACGAGGCACATTCTGGAGACAAGATCACTCCGTGACCTGTACCTTTATTCCCAGGACCAAGAAGCGATGACCCTGCGTGGGACCTCCCTTTATATACCTGGATGACCAGGTGAGGAGTGTCTCCCACAAGTCCGCCCCCTGTGGCCAAGGTGTGCATTTCTCAGGTGTACACAGTGTACAGTGTTGCTATGAAGGTTACAGTTACATGAAGGTTACATACATGACAGACGGAATAACGCTTTGGCAGTACCAGGGAGAAATCGGGTTGCGGGCGATGCTGGCATTGTGAATTGGATCAGGGCGTTTGTCGGTGAGGAAGTTTGAGTAGGAGGGCAAGTTCGATCTTCAACTGTGCTTAAGAGCACAGGAAAACAGGAGCAGGAGGCCATTCAGCCCCTCGAGCCTGCTCCGCCATTCGATGAGATCGTGGTTGATCTGCGACCTAACTCCACCTCCCCGCCTTTGGTCCATATCCCTTAATCCCTTGGGTTAACCAAAATCCATCAATCTCCAATTTAAAATTAATTGACCCAGCATCGATTGCCGATTCTGGAAGAGAGTTCCAAACCTCTCCCACCCTGTGTGTGTAGAAATGTTTCCCAACTTCACTCCTGAAAGGTCTGGCTCTAATCTTTAGACTGTGCCCCTCATCCTAGACTCCCCAACCAGCGGCAATAGTTTCTGTCTATCTACCCTCTCTGTTCCCCTCAATATCCTGAAAACTTCCATCAGATCGCCCCTTAACTGTCTGAATTATAGGAAATAAGACCCTAGTTTGTGTAATCTCTCCTCGTAACTGAACCCTTGGAGTGCGGGTAACATTCTGGTAAACCTACGCTGCACTCCCTCCAAGGCCAATATACCCTCCCTAAGGTGTGGTGCTCAGAACTGCTCACAGTGCTCCAGCTGTGGGATAACCAGGGCTTTGACAATCAACCTCAGGGCCCAGGTCAACCAGGCTCTGATCGAAGATAACTTGAGGTGGGGGAGAGGAGGGGATTATGCTTCGAAAACACCCTGGCTATGTTCACCTACCAATACCAGAGAGTGACTGGTTCCTGTGGAACTCTCAGGATGGTATGTCAGGCCCTCAAGAGGAGGATTTAAGACACTGCATTTCGATAGTGCCTTTCGTGACCCCAGGACTCCCACAGCCACTGAAGCACTTTGTGAAGTGTAGTCTCTGTTGTAATGTGGGAAACGCGGCAGCCAATTTGCGCACAGCAAGCTCCCACAGACAGCAACGTGATCATGACCCAGATCATCGGTTTTTGGTGAGGTAGACTGAGTGATAAATATTGGCCCCCAGGACACCGGGGAGAACTCCCCCTGCTCTTCTTCCAATAGTGGCCATGGGATCTTTTACATCCACCTGAGAGGGCAGATGGGGCCTCGGTTTAACGTCTCCACTGAAAGACGGAAGTTCCGATACTCAGTACCGCCTCACCGACAGTGCGGCACTCCCTCAGTACTGCCCCTCCGATAGCGCAGTACGGCGCTCCCTCAGTACAGCCCCTCCGACAGTGCAGTGCGGCACTCCCTCAGTACAGCCCCTCCGACAGCGCAGTACGGCGCTCCCTCAGTACTGCCCCTCCGACAGCGCAGTACGGCGCTCCCTCAGTACTGCCCCTCCGACAGCGCAGTACGGCGCTCCCTCAGTACTGCCCCTCCGACAGCACAGTACGGCACTCCCTCAGTACTGCCCCTCCGACATTGGGGTGTTCTCTCAGTACTGCCCCTCTGACAGTACGGCGCTCCCTCAGTACTGCCCCTCCGGCAGTGCCTCAGTACTGCCCCTCCGACAGTACGGCGCTCCCTCAGCACTGCCCCTCCGACAGTGCGACGTTCTCTCAGTACTGCCCCTCCGACAGTGCAACGTTCTCTCAGTACTGCCCCTCCGACAGCGCAGTGCGGCGCTCCCTCAGCACTGCCCCTCCGACAGCGCAGTGCGGCACTCCCTCAGCACTGCCCCTCCGATAGCGCAGTACGGCGCTCCCTCAGTACTGCCCCTCCGACAGTACGGCACTCCCTCAGCACTGCCCCTCCGACAGCGCAGTGCCTCGCTCCCTCAGCACTGCCCCTCCGACAGCGCAGTACGGCGCTCCCTCAGCACTGCACTGGGAGCGCCAGCCTAGATATTTGTGCTCAACTCTTTGCAGCAGGACTCGCGCCCATGACCTTCTGACACGGGGGCGAGAGAGGGAGATACCCACTGATGGGCGCAGGAGAAAGTCGAGCGAGTAAATCAGCGTACCAGCCACATAGCGGGTTCTGAATCCACGGTAAAGCATTCCAGGTTTTAAGTACATCACTCCCTCCTGCGCAGCTAGAAAATATGGATTTTTTCAAAAAAAGTTAATAACCTGAGGGAGGATTTTCAGTCCCCAGGGATCAATGGAGACCATCACACTGCCGTTTAAGTGTTCGACAGTTATGGTGCAATTATGTGCTGTGAGAGAACTTGTAAATTAAATAGCTTGACAAGATGGAGCCTTGCACAGGTCACAAGCAACCAGATTCGAAAATAAAAAAGGCCTTTTTTTTCCCCAGTTTAATAGAAGTCTGGAGTGAGAAATAATACAGCGGATTTCAAGCGGGCCAATTATACGACTCAGGGATTATTTAAAGGAGGAATCTTAATTTAATTGCTTGCTACCTTCAGATCAGATGAATTCATTGTGCCTCGCCTGAATGGAAACGGAGACATTTAACTCACTCGCGACAGCCGCTCGCGAGCATTAGCCTTCCCCGCTCCGGTTGCGGCGCCACACACAGCCGAATAGCTGCCGAGTGCTGCCGATCCAGAAGTTGGGCAGTTCATTATTCCCGCCCCATCTCATCCGACGGTGTGTTAGAAAACCCAGTAGAGCTATTTGGGAGCTTTCCTGGTAATGGACCGCTTATTTCCCACCTCCTGTCTCCGCCCTCTGCCTCAGCTCATCTGCTGCTGAAACCCTCGTCCGTGCCTTTGTTACCTCCAGACTTGACTATTCCAACGCATTCCTGGCTGGCCTCCTGCATTCTACCCAACGGAAACTAGACGTGATCCAAAACTCGGCAGCCCTCGTGTCCTAACTCGCACAGAGTCCCATTCATCTATCATCCCCTGTGCTCACTGCCCCGTGTCCTAACGCGCACCGAGTCCCGCTCACCCATCACCCCCTGTGCTCGCTGTCCCCGTGTCCCAACTCGCACCGAGTCCCATTCACCCATCATCCCCTGTGCTCGCTGCCCCGTGTCCTAACTCGCACCGAGTCCCGCTCACCCATCACCCCCTGTGCTCGCTGCCCCCATGTCCTAACTCGCACCGAGTCCCGCTCACCCATCACCCCCTGTGCTCGCTGTCCCCGTGTCCTAACTCGCACCGAGTCCCGCTCACCCATCACCCCCTGTGCTCGCTGTCCCCGTGTCCCAACTCGCACCGAGTCCCGCTCACCCATCACCCCCTGTGCTCGCTGTCCCCGTGTCTCAACTCGCACCGAGTCCCGCTCACCCATCACCCCCTGTGCTCGCTGCCCGTGTCCTAACTCGCACCGAGTCCCGCTCACCCATCACCTCCTGTGCTCGCTGCCCGTGTCCTAACTCGCACCGAGTCCCACTCACCCATCACCTCCTGTGCTCGCTGCCCGTGTCCTAACTCGCACCGAGTCCCACTCACCCATCACCCCCTGTGCTCGCTGACCTATATTGGCTCCCGGTTAAGCAACACCTCGATTTCAAAATTCTCATCCTTATTTACAAATCCCTCCATGGCCCTCGCCCCTCCCTATCTCTGCAATCTCCTCCAGCCCCACAACCCCCCCGAGATGTCTACACTCTCTAATTCTGCCCTCTTGAGCATCCCTGATTATAATCGCTCCACCATCGGTGGCCGTGCCTTCAGCTGCCTGGGCCCCAAGCTCTAGAACTCCCTCCCTAAACCTCTCTATCTCTCTCTCCTCCTTCAAGACGCTCCTTAAAACCGACCTCTTTGACCGAGCTTTTGATCACACTAGTTAATTTATACTTATGCTGCTCGGTGCCAAATGATCATTGCAGAATACACCCGTGAAGCGCCTTGGGACATTTCACTACGTTAAAGAAATACAAGTTGTTGTTTTTGTTGTTGTGCTGCCTATGCACTGGCCAACGTTCCTATTTTTAGTGTCAGCTGTGGCTCAGTGGGCAGCACACTCGCCTCTGAGTCAGAAGGTTGTGGGTTTAAGTCCCACTTCAGGGACTTCAGCACAAAATCTAGGCTGACACTCCCAGTGCAGTACTGAGGGAGCGTCCACTGTCGGAGGGGCAGCATTGAGGGAGCGTCCACTGTCGGAGGGGCAGTATTGAGGGAGCGTCCACTGTCGGAGGGGCAGTACTGAGGGACCGCTGCACTGTCGGAGGGGCAGTACTGAGGGAGCGTCCACTGTCGGAGGGGCAGTATTGAGGGAGCGTCCACTGTCGGAGGGGCAGTACTGAGGGAGCGCTGCACTGTCGGAGGGGCAGTACTGAGGGAGCGCCACACTGTCGGAGGGGCAGTACTGAGGGAGCACCGCACTGTCGGAGGAGCAGTACTGAGGGAGCACCGCAGTGTCGGAGGCGCAGTACTGAGGGAGCACCGCACTGTCGGAGGGGCAGTACTGAGGGAGCACCGCACTGTCGGAGGGGCAGTACTGAGGGAGCACCGCACTGTCGGAGGGGCAGTACTGAGAGAGCGCCTCACTGTCGGAGGGGCAGTACTGAGAGAGCGCCGCACTGTCGGAGGGGCGGTACTGAGGGAGCGCCGCACTGTCGGAGGGGTAGGACTGAGGGAGCGCCGCACTGTCAGAGGGGCAGTACTGAGGGAGTGCCGCAGTGTCGAAGGTGCCGTCTTTCAGATTGGACATCAAACCGAGGGCCCGTCTGCTGTCCCTTGGGTTGACGTAAAAGATCCCACGGCTACTGTTGGAAGAAGAGCAGGGGAGTTATCCCCGGTGTCCTGGGGCCAATATTTATCCGCTAATCAACATCACTAAAACAGATGATAGCGTCATTATCGGATAGCTGTGTGTGGGAGCTTGCTGTGCGCAAATTGGCTGCCGCGTTTCCCACATTACAACAATGACCACTCTCCAAAAGTGCTTCATTGGTGTGAAGCGCTTTGAGACGCCCGGTGAACGTGAAAGGCGCTATATAAACGCAAGCCTTTCTTTCTTATTTCTTCCTTTAAAAGCGCGGATTGCCCAACCCACCCACGCCGATACTGCAGGGTCAGCGCAGGCCCGAAGTAGAGGGTCAGGGGATTCAGGCGTCATTCCCATTGGAGCCTCAATTGAGACACATTCCCGCGAAGGCCAGCCGCCCTTCGAGAGAATGGGGTAAATCTCGCCCTTCAGCAGGAACTATCAATCCGTTTCCAGGCACCAATTTTGAGCTGACAAATCTCTCTAGCTTTTGCTCAAGGGATAATGTCTTGAAGCTGTGGGTAATGAGCGCAGGCAGTCTCGAAGTTGACCCCAGAACTTGGCCCCAATTGGTGCTAAATTACCAATCTGCATAGCAAGCGCACAGGATTGCTGGTGCTGGCAGATTGGTGCATCTCACAGTGCTTTGTATAGCTTGTGACGGAGATGTATTGCAGAGCGACAGAGAGGGAGCTTTACTCTGTATCTAACCCCCTGTACCTGCCCTGGGAGTGTTTGATGGGACAGTGTAGAGGGAGCTTTACTCTGTATCTAACCCCCTGTACCTGCCCTGGGAGTGTTTGATGGAACAGTGTAGAGGGAGCTTTACTCTGTATCTAACCCCCTGTACCTGCCCTGGGAGTGTTTGATGCGACAGTATAGAGGGAGCTTTACTCTGTATCTAACCCCCTGTACCTGCCCTGGGAGTGTTTGATGGGACAGTGTAGAGGGAGCTTTACTCTGTATCTAACCCCCTGTACCTGCCCTGGGAGGGTTTGATGGGACAGTGTAGAGGGAGCTTTACTCTGTATCTAACCCCGTGCTGTACCTGCCCTGGGAGTGTTTGATGGGACAGTGCAGAGGAAGCTTTACTCTGTATCTAACCCCCTGTACCTGCCCTGGGAGTGTTTGATGGGACAGTGTCGAGGGAGCTTTACTCTGTATCTAACCCCATGCTGTACCTGCCCTGGGAATGTTTGATGGGACAGTGTATCCAATGGGGAGAACTGTACGACCCAAGTAGTGACAAATCTCGCCTTGATGACCAGAGGAGAATGAGTAACTTAGATTCGAGGACACATAAGCCAGCAGTGAGTGTGCAATCGCTGGTTGGTGATTGGCTGTGTTTCAGTCAGTTGAACAGCAATTCGTTCATCTAATCGTAGTATGGAATCACTCACTGAGAAATCTCAGGAGCAGGGATCACCTTTGATTGCTGAGAGCTTTTTTTATACAGCATGCACCATGCCACTTGAGGTGGTACTGTTCAATAAAAACTACTTCAAATATAGAAAATCCTTTCAACAGAGTGTAATGGAGAACCAGCGAATTTGATATCATGACTCATGCAAGAAGCTTTGATATCCACCAATCCCTCAGTACTGCCCCTCCGACAGTGCGGCGTTCCCTCAGTACTGCCCCTCCGACAGTGCGGCGCTTCCTCAGTACTGCCCCTCCGACAGTGCGACGTTCCCTCAGTACTGCCCCTCCGACAGTGCGGCGCTTCCTCAGTACTGCCCCTCCGACAGTGCGGCGTTCCCTCAGTACTGCCCTCCGACAGTGCGGCGCTTCCTCAGTACTGCCCCTCCGACAGTGCGACGTTCCCTCAGTACTGCCCCTCTGACAGTGCGGCGTTCCCTCAGTACTGCCCCTCCGACAGTGCGACGCTCCCTCAGTACTACCCCTCTGACAGTGCGACGCTCCCTCAGTACTGTCCCTCCGACAGTGCGACGCTCCCTCAGTACTACCCCTCTGACAGTGCGACGCTCCCTCAGTACTGCCCCTCCGACAGTGCGACGTTCCCTCAGTACTGCCCCTCCGACAGTGCGGCGTTCCCTCAGTACTGCCCCTCCGACAGTGCGACGCTCCCTCAGTACTGCCCCTCCGACAGTGCGGCGCTCCCTCAGTACTACCCCTCCGACAGTGCGACGCTCCCTCAGTACTGCCCCTCCGACAGCCTGGATTTTGGTGCTCACAGCTCTGGAGTGGGACTTGAGCCCACAACCTCCTGACTCAGAGGCGAGAGTGGAACTTCAGAGTCCGTGACCCCCTTCTCCACAGCATACCTCCCGAGTGAGACTGTGGGCACCAAATGGCCCACCACCTTCGCAGAAAGTCCCAGTCTGCTCTTTAACTCCAAAGGGAAGCTGGATAAACCCACGAGGGAGAAAGGAACAGAAGGCTATGTTGACTGGGGGGGAGATCAAGAGGTGTGGGAGGAGCCTGGTGTGGAGCATAAACCCTGGCCCGGATCTGTTGGGCCGAATGGCTGCGCTACCAGTTCCAGGTAATCACTGCCTGGAAGAGTGGTGGATACAGAAACCCTCACCACTTTTAAGAGAAGGTTGGATGGGCACTTAAAGTGCAGTAACCTGCAGGGTTACGGACCTAGAGCTGGTAATTGGGATTAGACTGGATAACCTCTTGTTGGCCGGAGCAGATATAATGGTAAGTACTGCAGGGAATCGAATACGGCCAGGGTGATCTCCTGGACTAGTGTCGATCGCCTGGATGGGTCGGAGAGGAATTTTCCCAGATTTATTCTCCCTAACTTGGCCTGGGTTTTTATCTGGTTTTTGCCTCTCCCAGGAGATCACATGGCTCCGGTTGGGGTGGAGTGTAGAATGTTTCAGTGTAAGGGGTGTCGCAGTTGTGTGGGGCGGACTGGTTGGGCCGGGTGCTCTTTACCTTTCCGCCATTGTTCATTGTTCACAGGTTTATATGTAACCTTCAGGGCTGCTGACCGAGGGCCGTGCGGCTCTTTGTCGGCCGGCGCGGACAACGGTGGACCGAAATGGCCTCCTTCTGCGCTGTAAACCTCCATGCTTCTAATTGTCAACCTTGCACTTTAAGTAAGACAGGAAAGTTTCTAAATGAGGCCCTCCGAGACAGGCTCGAGCTTCACTTGTTGGCGATGAGTCGGGCGAGAGATTGTGTGTGTAATTGGGATATTTTCACACAGCTTGTGCTGGGCTGTCTCTGCCGCTTGCAAAGTACTGGATGGAAACTAATCCTTTCGTCCCTTGGCCTGAGCTAATGATCCACAGAAAGCATCTTCCAATCCCACCGCGGCAAATTGGGCGTTTTGAACTGCGTTTTAAAAATCCAGACCCGGCAATGCCAGTTGTCGGCAAAGCGGACGTGGTGATTGTCGGACTGTCGGAGGAACCCAAAACCAGGTTCGCCAACGTGGCCTTAGGTGAGGAAGGCTTCCGCGCCTTGCCCGGGTCTGGGCCTACGCGTGACTCCCGTCCCACACCCAACGCGGGTTGGCTCTTCACCCGCCCCTGCGCACTGGCCCAGTGAGACGCTGGGTTTTATCTGCGCCTTTCACGACCGCCGGGCATCTCAATGCGCTACGCAGCCAATGAAGTGCTTTTGCAGTGTAGTCACTGTTGTCATGTGGGAAACGCGGCAGCCGATTTGCGCACAGCAAGCTCCCACACACAGCAACTGTGATAATGACACAGATCGTCTGTTTTAGTGATGTTGGTTGCGGGATAAATATAGGTCTCAGTACACCGGGGAGAACTCCCCCTGCTCTTCCTCCAATAGTGGCGTGGGATCTTTTAGTCCACCTGATAGAGCAGACGGGGCCTCGACTTAATGTCTCATCCGAAAGACGACACCTCTGACAGTGTTGCACTCCCTCAGTACTGCCCCTCCGACAGTGCGGCGCTCCCTCAGTACTGCCCCTCCGACAGTGCGGCGCTCCCTCAGTACTACCCCTCCGACAGTGCGGCTCTCCCTCAGTATTGTCCTTCCGACAGTGCAGCACTCCCTCAGTACCGCCCCTCCGACAGTGCGGCACTCCCTCAGTACTGCCCCTCCGACAGTGCAGCGCTCCCTCAGTACTGCCCCTCCGACAGTGCGACGCTCCCTCAGTACCGCCCCTCCGACAGTGCGACGCTCCCTCAGTACCGCCCCTCCGACAGTGCGGCACTCCCTCAGTACCGCCCCTCCGACAGTGCAGCACTCCCTCAGTACTGGCACTGTGAGAGTAAGTCTGTATTAAGAAATAGGAGCAGGAGTAGGCCCCATTCGGCCCCTCAGGGATGATCCGCCATTCAATAAGATTGTTACTGGCTTTCTAACTCAACTGCATTGTCGTGCTCGAGTCCCTGGAGTGGGACTTGAACCCACGACCTTCTGACTCAGAGGCGAGAGTGCTGGGCACTGAGCCACGGCTGACACCTGAGGGTTCAGCACTAACTTCTCAGGACAAGTCAGGATGGGCGATAAATACCAGCCTGGCTGGCGACGCCCACATCGCGAGAACGAATACTGTGAAGGACAACAAATCCTGCCAACTTTGTCACCTCCTCTGCTGAAGGCATCGACCCTGACCAGGGTGGACCATTGCGACCCTGGACAACCTCCTGAGCCTTGACCACCAGACTACTCTTGGTCTGCACGTCCCGGAAGTGCTGGAGATTTTCTGGTTGCCCTTATAGTGTGCGGAGGCGGGGAGGGATTCAGGGCCTGATGGAGCTGGGGGCAAACTGATCCAAATGGGCCGAGAGTTATGTTATATTCATGGTCATTACATTACGTGTATGATTCTGATTCTGAGTCTGAAAACACAGGCCGGTATATTCAACAATGAAAGCATTTATTCTGTATTTAGTAGTTATATTTTCTGGTTCTGTTAACATTGCAATGCTAGATTCCTAGACATATATACAAATTTCTCTTAATAACATGTGAAATAATATAGGTTAGTACATATTCTGTTCTGTATATCGGTACATTAGTGTATATCGGTACTTCTATATATAGGTACATTAGTGTATATAAGTACATTAGTGTATATCGGTACTTCTATATAGGTACATTAGTGTACATAAGTACAATAGTGTATATCGGTACTTCTATATATAGGTACATTAGTGTATATAAGTACATTAGTGTATATCGGTACTTCTATATAGGTACATTCGTGTACATAATTACAATAGTGTATATCGGTACTTCTGTATATTGGTACATTAGTGTATATTGGTACTTCTATATGTAGGTACATTTGTGTATATAAGTACATTAGTGTATGTAGATACTTCTGTATATTGGTACATTAGTGTATATTGGTACTTCTATATATCGGTACATTAGTGTATATAAGTACATTAGTGTATATAGGTACTTCTGTATATTGGTACATTAGTGTATATCGGTACTTCTATATATAGGTACATTAGTGTATATAAGTACATTAGTGTATATAGATACTTCTGTATATCGGTACATTAGTGTATATCGGTACTTCTGTGTATAGGTATAGACAAGGGAATCTAGCCTCGATAGGCAAGTATATAATCACAGAATCATAGAAATTTACGGCACGGAAGGAAGCCATTTCGGCCCATCGTGTCCGCGCCGGCCGACCAAGAGCTACCCAGCCTATTCCCACTTTCCCGCTCTCGGTCCGTAGCCCTGTAGGTTACAAGCGCACATCCAAGTACTTTATAAATGTGGTGAGGGTTTCTGCCTCTACCACCCTTTCAGGCAGTGAGTTCCAGACACCCACCACCCTCTGGGTGAAGACATTTCCCCTCAAATCCCCTCTAAACCTCCCCCCCAATTACTTTAAATCTGTGCCCCCCCTTGTTGTTGACCCCTCTGCCAAGGGAAACAGGTCCGTCCTATCCACTCTATCCAGGCCCCTCATCATTTTATACACCTCAATCAGGTCTCCCCTCAGCCTCCTCTGTTCCAAAGAAAACAACCCCAGCCTATCCAATCTTTCCTCATCGCTAAAATTCTCCAGTCTTGGCAACATCCTCGTAAATCTCCTCTGTACCCTCTCCAGTGCAATCACATCCTTCCTGTAATGTGGTGACCAGAACTGCACGCAGTACTCCAGCTGTACTGTACCTACAATAACCTGCAGATACTTTACAAGATTCATTATATATATTGTACAATAACACAGTTAAATAATAGCACAGATAAATCGTAAAGATCTGTTGTCTCTGCAAAAATAGGTATGCGCATGTTAGGCCAATAAACAATATTTTCCTCAGTCTTGTTTTTCTTCTCTTATTATCGATTCTATTCATCATATTTGGGGGGCCTTTATATTTGTTTCCTACATTTATCGGGTGGGCCGATGTTCTTTGGTGGGCCCCTGTGCGGAGTGATTATTTGCAACAATTTTTTTGTGTGCTTCTGCATATGCACGGCTTGGACTCCGCCCCCTCTTTGCCCATGCTCATCTTGGACTCCGCCCCCTTTTTGCCCATGCGCGTCTTGGACTCCGCCCCCTCTTTGCCCATGCTCATCTTGGACTCCGCCCCCTTTCTGCCCATGCGCGCCTTGGACTCCACTCCCTAATTGCCCATGCGTGTCTGGGACTCCGCCCCCTTTTTGCCCATGCGTGTCTGGGACCCCGCCCCCTTTTTGCCCATGCGTGTCTGGGACTCCGCCCCCTTTTTGCCCATGCGTGTCTGGGACTCCGCCCCCTTTTTGCCCATGCGCGTCTTGGACTCCGCCCCTCTTTTGCCCATGCGCGCCTTTTACTCCACCCCCTAATTGCCCATGCGTGTCTGGGACTCCGCCCCCTAATTGCCTTCACACCCACAGCCCCGTTCTCCCTGCCCTCCACCTCCCCTACACCTGGTTGATTTCGCGGAAGGCTCGGTGTGTGTGTGTGGTCAAGTGGACCGGACGAAATCCGGAAGTCACGATGCTGTCACTGTTCACTTCATACCCCAAAAAACTTAACACTCCGTGACCCACACACAATGCCGCATCTATGGCGCGGCAGGGGGTCGGTGGATGTAAGGTCAGGAACTTGGGCTCGGGGGGGGCGGAGGAACTTGGGCTGGGGGGGGCATTAAGTTGGGTTGGGGAGGGGTGAGCTCTCTGCTGTCTGGAGTCAGCAGTCAGAATGGCTCGAATTACACTTTGCAAAGTCACTGACCACGTGGGCCGGGCGGTTCTAATTACACGTACCAGAGGAATTGGTGGGCGTGGCTTATCCTCCAGGCCATGTGATCAAGGGGACCCAATCAGAGCATTTTACTGTTGCAAATAAACGGGCCCGATGGTATCAGCTGTGGCCCCAGAGGGCAGCATTTTCAGAGGGGCCCCGAGTCTCGCGGAGTGGCGATTAATTTAACATCAGAACACAACAGGAGCAGGAGTCGGCCATTTGGCCCCTCGAGCCTGTTCTGCCATTCAATACGATCATGGCTGATCTGATCTTGGGCTCAGCTCCACTTCCCCGCCCGCTCCCCATAACCCTTGACTCCCTTATCGCTCAAAAATCTGTCTAACTCCACCTTGAATATATTCAATGACCCAGCCTCCACAGCTCTCTGGGGTAGAGAATTCCACAGATTCATGAGAAGAAATTCCTCTTCATCTCCATTCTAAATGGGCGGCCCCTTATTCTGAAACTATGCCCCCTAGATCTAGACTCTCCCATGAGGGGAAACATCCTCTCTGCATCACCCTGTTCAGCCCCCTCAGAATCTCATGTTTCCTAATCTTGAATCAGTATTTATAACGCTCAGTTTGGCTAGATACGTGACTGTGCCAAGAAGGAATGCTCTGTTTTAACAGGGTGGAGAATAAACCTAGAAGTATATTCTAAATATAAGATCATTATAAGGCTGTGTGGATGTTCTATTCAGAACGGAATGTAAAGATAGTATTTTATGATTAGTTCCTAAAGCACAATAGATTAGTAAATGACACGGCAGACAAATTAAACTCCAGTTACTGCTGTTAGTAAGTGTTTTAGGGATGACTGTGCAGAGGGACAGGAGGGATTTGTATGATACAATGGAATGATCGCAATGTTGTAAATGTTGTTAATATTGAATTAATCCAAACATTAAAAAAGTGGGCGGCTCTCTGGCCACTGAATCAGAAGGTTGTGGGTTCAAGGCCCACTCCAGAGACTTCAGCACATAAATCTCGGCTGACACGCGCAGTGCTGGCACCAAGCCTCATTGGGAACCCTCCACCAGCCCCCTCCCCACCCCCGACAACCGCGCCCGATTGCCCGAGGGCTATTCGACTGTGAGAGCCGGCGCGGCTGCGCTTTCGGCCGCCCTCTCCGCCGCGCGCAGTGCTGGCACCAAGCCTCGTTGGGAACCCTCCACCACCAACCAGCCCCCCCCCCCCACCGCCACAACCGCGCCCGATTGCCCGAGGGCTATTCGACTGTGAGAGCCGGCGCGGCTGCGCCTTCGGCCGCCCTCTCCGCCGCGCGCAGTGCTGGCACCAAGCCTCGTTGGGAACCCTCCACCACCAACCAGCCCCCCCCCCCACCGCCACAACCACGCCTGATTGCCCGAGGGCTATTCGACTGTGAGAGCCGGCGCGGCTGCGCCTTCGGCCGCCCCCTCCGCCGCGGCGCTTGGAGGCACGAGTACTGCCCGATCTTTCTTTTCCACAATCAGCGCGGAGTTGGGGAGACAACGGGAAGAAGCTCGGACCACCGCGGAGCAGTTTCCCCCCCCCCCCCCCCCGCCACCCCCCGGTGGGCCGTAAGGGGTTCGGGGCGCGGGACGGCGCGGGACACTCCGCTGCGGAGGCGATGAGGTCGTCGCCGGTTGCGCTGCGGCCCCGAGGCCGAAGGCAAGGATTAGTGTCAGCCACGGCGTGTGAGCAAAGTGTGAGATGTGGGTACGGCAGCAGTGGGCTGAATTTGAGGTCTGTCGTCATCATCGTCAGCAGTTATGTCAGGGTGAGCTGAATGTGAGGTATGAGCGGTGATGGCTGGAGATTGCTGGTGGACGCGTGATGGGGGTGTGGTGCATTGAGCGGTGTGTGAGCCTCGTGGTGCAGTTGGTGGAACGCGACATTTCCAGATGCATTCACTCACGCTGACCGCTCATGTGAGGTCACTAAGGTTTTTGCGATACTGGATACAGGTCCTGGGTGTGACACTCGTCGCAGTGATGGATTGAGCTGCAGCGGCAACGTGTTCCCAAACCCCCGGGCAATTTCTCGGCAGCCAGTCGCGACTCACCCTCTCCCAGGCGAAAATTCTCCTCCGCCCCGATAGTGCCCCTTGGAGGCGCTAATGAGCCTCCAATTAAAGAGGCTAATTTTGCCCCGAGTCTGAATAGTCTGAATGCTCGACACCATCCAGGATCAGCACACTACACACCACCTTCAGCATTCACGGCGCACCGTGGCTGCAGTGTGCACCGTCTACAAGACGCACTGCAGCAACTCGCCAAGGCTCCTTCGGCAGCACCTCCCAAACCCGCGACCTCTACCGCCTAGAAGGACAAGGGCAGCAGGCGCATGGGAACACCACCACCTCCACGTTCCCCTCCCAGTCACACACCATCCCGACTTGGGAATATATCGGCCGTTCCTTCATCGTCGCTGGGTCACAATCCTGGGACTCCCTCCCTAACAGCACTGTGTGGGAGCACCTTCACCACACGGGACTGCAGCGGTTCAAGAAGGCGGCTCACCACCACCTTCTCAAGGGGCGATTAGGGACGGGCGATAAACGCTGGGCTTTGCCAGCGATGCCCACATCCCACAAGCGAATAATTCACACACACACACACAAAAACAGTTAAATCTCTCGCGCTATTAGCTCCATTGCTATTTTGCTTTTGTCTGAAGTATTTTTAAATATTGGTCTTTTATGCAATACGGTGCAATCTTCCTGGGCCATCTAAAGAGAGCTTTAACTAGTTGACTGGGCTGCGGTTATTAACAGAAGCTCAGATTTCAGCAGTGAATCTCTCCGAAGGGAAGTTACATTTGTTTTTGCTAATTATTTGTGTAAGTATTTCAAACAATCCTGCTCAACCCTCTTGTGTATTGCATCTGTCGAATTGTTAGCCTCCTTTATTATCACAAAAGCGAAAAGCGCATCCTATTTCTGCTAATGGTCTCTCGTCAATAGCCCCTGAAGGCATCCGCTTCCCACTGCAGCTCCCTCCATCCGATTGCCCGAGGGCTATTCGACTGTGAGCGTCGTTGCGGCTGAGACAAATCCTTGCCTTCGGCCCCCCACCGCCCACCCCCCCAGCCCCACCCCACCGCAACTGCGCGCAGAGCTCGAACCATGCCCGATCTTCCTTCTCCACAAGACGACCTGGGACTCTGACCACCGCCTAGTTCGATTTAAGCGAACCCCGGCAACGCGCGAGGGAGGATGCTTCTACTGTCAAAGAAGCTTGGTAAATTCGAACGATCAATTAGCTCAGTAGCAGCAGGGGCGAGATGTAATTATCTAAATCGCAATGTTTTTTGAGAAGATTAAATGATTCGATAGAGAGAAACTGTTTACTCTGCTGGGGGGGGGGGCAGTCCAGAACAAGGGGGCGTAACCTTAAAATCAGAGCCAGGCTGTTCAGGAGTGATGTCAGGAAGCACCTTCTTCACACAAAGGCCAGTGGGAATCTGGAACTCTCTCCCCTAAAAAGCTGCTGAGACCGGGAGATGGAGATTGGTGGGGTGGCCAAGGGTTGGGAAATTTCACCCTGAGATCAGTAGATTTTTGTTCGGCAAGAACATTAAGGGTTACAGAACCAAGATGGGTAGATGGAAGGATGTGACTGGCACTAGAGAGGGTGCAGAGGAGGTTTACCAGGATGTTGCCGGGACTGGAGAATTTTAGCGATGGGGAAAGATTGGATAGGCTGGGGTTGTTTTCTTTGGAACAGAGGAGGCTGAGGGGAGACCTGATTGAGGTGTATAAAATGATGAGGGGTCTGGATAGAGTGGATAGGACGGACCTGTTTCCCTTGGCAGAGGGGTCAACAACCAGGGGGCACAGATTTAAAGTAATTGGGGGGGAGGTTTAGAGGGGATTTGAGGGGAAATGTCTTCACCCAGAGGGTGGTTGGGGTCTGGGGCGGAACTCACTGCCTGAAAGGGTGGTAGAGGCAGAAACTCTCACCACATTTAAAAAGTACTTGGATGTGCGCTTGTAACCGACAGGGCTACGGACCGAGAGCGGGAAAGTGGGATTAGGCCGGGTGGCTCTTGGTCGGCCGGCGCGGGACACGATGGGCCGAAATGGCCTCCTTGCCGTACATTTCTACGATTCGATGTAGTTAAAGTACGGGTCAGCCATGGTCTGAGCGAATGGCGGGACAGGCTCGAGGGGCCGAATGGCCTTCTCCTGTCGCCCTGACAACAAGCTCAAGCGGGTAATCAGCACTCCGCTGAGGACAAGGGTAAATCGCAGGTCCGGTCGGAACCCGTCCTCTCCGTGGTGTCAGATTCAAGGCCACGGACGGCAGACCCCAATGTCGCGGGATCGCCCCATGCCCAAGGGCAGTGGTGCGTGAGAATCCCGTGCGCGCAAATCAAACGAGGCGAGACGCGGGACACCCGTCAAGTGCCGATGATGTATAATATGACGCAAGAGCATAAGAACTAGGAGCAGGAGTCGGCCATTCGGCCCCTCGAGCCTGCTCCGCCATTCAATCAGATCATGGCTGATCTTCGACCTCAACTCCACTTTCCCGTCCGATCCCTCGATTCCCTTAATATCCAAAAATCTATCAATCCCAGCCTTGAATATACTCAACGACTGAGCCTCCACAGCCCTCTGGGGCAGAGAATTCCAAAGATTCACCCCACTCTGAGTGGAGAAATTCCTCCTCTTTCTCAGTCCTAAATGGCCGACCCCTTATCCTGAGACTGTGTGACCCCTGGTTCTAGACTCCCCAGCCCGGGGGGGGAAACATCCTCCCTGCATCTACCCTGTCGAGATCTGTAAGAATTGTGTCTGTTTCAATGAGACCACCTCTCATTCTTCTAAACTCTGGAAAATATCGGCCTAGTTTACTCAATCTCTCCTCATAGGACAATCCCCTGAAGAAGGTGCATAATTCACAAGAAACCCCCACCCTGTGTTTGGGCTCATTCGAAAGGAAATTTAATTTGGGACTATCTACCGAAAAGTTTGGAACTCTAAAGTGCTTATCAAAGAAACTATGAACTTTAATAGAATTTTGGATTTTAAAAGACAAACTCAAGACTGTGGGCGGGCCTAAGGAACTAGCAGGAGACAGTCTGATTGAGTGAGGCTATCTGGGTGTAAGGACTAAGTTAACCTCTCTGGAGGAATGAGTATTCGAGAATCCTTCTCCACAAGAGACATTAACATCACAAAATCACCCAGAGATAGCTACCCATCAACATGGGTCTGGACAAACCATTTCAGCATATACATCACAAAGAGGCCCAATCCAGCCTGTATGCGAAAGACTAAGCACAAAAGGACATTGCAATTACCAAACTAATATGTCCATCAGCAAACAGTTTTCGAACATCAACTCACCCAAAACATATCAACTTTTAAAGAGCCCGCCAAAATATTACAAAGAAGAACCGAGCCTGCCAAAATTATACAATGGATTTTGAACTGATTTGGCGCCAAGATTAGAAGCACTGAAATCGTATAACTGGCCCCTGTTTTCAACAGAGGGTACACAACCGAGACCAAGCTGTTGTCATCAAGACAAGGAGAGAAACCAACGCGATAGTTGTAAACTAACTTCTCCAGCCTCGAAGTCCTGAAGTCCTGAAGGAAGGAAGAACATCACCATCGCAGCAGCCACCGACCACAACCAACGTGGTGTGAACGGAAAACCACTGCGATCGACCAAACTCGAACCAAAACTCCAAACGGGACAAAAAAAAACGAAGAATGGAAAAGTTTCCACTCTACAATCTAATCCTGACCTACCAACGGGTAAAACGTGACCTAACAGACTGAAGAAACCTATTTCTAACGAAGAAAACCAGGTGCTTACCCCATAGATCCAAAACGCACCTTACCGCATCAGCGGACTCAGCCCAACTGAAGATTGCGCAGCAAGAAGTCTTCTCCGACGTTCGGGGTACGGCAAGCAGACACTACTGCATCCAGCGAACCCCGAAACCGCGATCTACCGCTAACTGTCAAAAGGGTTAGTAAGCATCGTCCCTGCCTTCCCTGGAGTCTAACCTAGCTAGAGTTACATATTGGAAGGTGGGAGGTGTAATTCTACTGTAACCCCCTTTGAATGTGTAGTGTATGGTTCTTTATTAGAGTGATTATAAGTTTATAAGTTTGACCTTGTACCTTTCCTTATATTGTTCCTTATCAGAACAATTGTAAGTTTGGCCTTGTATTTTCTTACCAGAGTAATAAGCTTGTATTTCCTTGACTGTAATAAAAACAAAGTTCTTTTGCATCAAACCAGTGTCCTTTGCACTCTTGTCACACCCAGCAAATAAATCCAAGAGTCTCGAACCCAAGGGAGTGGGAGCGACTCGAACTGCACAAGTTGGTCAGTAGGGAACCTGACCCCCTCATAGAGACCACGCCCTTACACCCCTCATCCCAGGAATCAGTCTGGTGAACCTTCGTTGCACTCCCTCAATGGCAAGTACATCCTTCCTTACGTAAGGAGACCAAAACTGTGCACAATACACCAAGGAGCCTGAGAAAGGGTAACGAGAGAAGGGGTAGTGTTCAGGGCCAATTGCTGAGCTCGCTGACTGAGGAAGGAATATCACAGAATCGTACGGCACAGGAGGAGGCCATTCGGCCCGTCGAGCCTGTGCCGGCTCTGTGAAAGAGCAGTGGTTTCTCAGTCCCCACCCCCTCTGCTCTCTGTCCCGAACCGTGTCAGCTCCTCACCCTCGGGAACCCGTCCAACTCCCGTTGAACATTATTGATGGAACCAGCACCCACTGCTGTTTCAGGGGGGCGAGCGTTGCAGATCCCCACAGCTCTCTGAGTGAGAACGTTTCTCCTCATCGCCCCTCCCATTCTTTTTCCACTGATTTTCAATCTGGTTATTGGCCCGCTCGCCAGTGGGAATAATTCTCCTCCGCCTACCCTATCAAAACCTCTCGTCATCCTGAGAACCTGGATTAGGTCACCTCTTCACCCTCTCTGTTCCAAGGGGAACAGTCCGAACTTCTCCAGCCTCTCCTCGTAACTGAAGTCCCTCCTCCCTGGTCACATCCTGGTCAACCTCCTCCGTACCCTCTCTAAGGTTCGTGGGTTCAAGTCCCACTCCAGTGATTTGAGCACATAAAATCTAAGCTGATACTCCCATTGGCAGTACTGAGGGAGCGCCGCACTGTCGGAGGGCAGTACTGAGGGAGTGCCACACTGTCAGAGGGCAGTACTGAAGGAGCACTGCACTGTCGGAGGGGCAGTACTGAGGGAGCGTCGCACTGTCGGAGGGGCAGTATTGAGGGAGCGCCGCACTGTCAGAGGGGCAGTTCTGAGGGAGCGCCGCACTGTCGGAGGGGCAGTATTGAGAGAGCGCCGCACTGTCGGAGGGCTGTACTGAGGGAGCGCCGCACTGTCAGAGGGGCAGTACTGAGGGAGCGCCGCACTGTCGGAGGGGCAGTACTGAGGGAGCGCCGCACTGTCAGAGGGGCAGTACTGAGGGAGCACTGCACTGTTGGAGGGGCAGTACTGAGGGAGCACCGCACTGTCAGAGGGGCAGTACTGAGGGAGCGTCACACTGTCGGAGGGGCAGTACTGAGGGAGCGCCGCACTGTTGGAGGGGTAGTGCTGAGGGAGCGCCGCACTGTCGGAGGGTCAGTAGTGAGGGAGCGCCGCATTGTTGGAGGGCTGGTACTGAGGGAGTGCTGCATTGTCGGAGGTGCCATCTTTCGGATCAGACATTAAACCGAGGCCCTGTCTGCCCTCTCAATTTGACGTAAAAGATCCCATGGCACTATTTCGAAGAAGAGCAGTGGGAGTTATTCCCGGTGTCCTGGGGC
The DNA here is from genome assembly GCF_044704955.1 of Pristiophorus japonicus. Taxonomy (NCBI): domain Eukaryota; kingdom Metazoa; phylum Chordata; class Chondrichthyes; family Pristiophoridae; genus Pristiophorus; species Pristiophorus japonicus. The sequence goes on along the minus strand of NC_092003.1, from coordinate 11,599,349 downwards.
CAATATTTATACTTCAACCAACATAACAAAAAAACCCCAGATGATCTGGCCATGATAACGTTGCTGTGTGTGGGAGATTGCTGTGCGCAAATTGGCTGTCGCGTTTCCCACATTACAACAGTGACTACACTCCAAAAATACTTCAGTGGTTGTGAAGCGCTTTGGGACGTTCTGAAATTGTTAAAGGCGCTATAGAAATGCAAGACTTGCTTTCTCTCAACCAGAGGAGATCCAAAACTCTGCTGCCCCGTGTCCTAACTCGCACCAAATCCCGCTCACCCATCACCCCCTGTGCTCACTGCCCCCGTGTCCTAACTCGCACCCAGTCCCGCTCACCCATCACCCCCTGTGCTCACTGCCCCCGTGTCCTAACTCGCAGCGAGACCCGCTCACCCATCACCCCCTGTGCTCACTGCCCCCGTGTCCTAACTCACACCGAATCCCGCTCATCCATCACCCCCTCTGCTCGCCGACCTACATTGGCTCCCAGTTAAGCAACGCCTCGATTTCAAAATTCTCATCCTTGTTTACGAATCCCTCCATGGCCCTCGCCCCCTCCCTATCTCTGTTAATCTCCTCCAGCCCCACAACTCCCTGAGATGTCTGCGCTCCTCTAATTCTGCCCTCTTGGGCATCCCTGATTATAATCGCTCCACCATCAGTGGCCATGCCTTAGAAACATAGAAACATAGAAAATAGGAGCAGGAGTAGGCCATTCGGCCCTTCGAGTCTGCACCGCCATTCAATATGATCATGGCTGACCCTCTATCTCAACACCACATTCCCGCTTTTTCCCCATACCCCTTGATGCCTTTTGTGTCGAGAAATTTATCTATCTCCCTCTTAAATATATTCAGTGACTTGGCCTCCACAGCCTTCTGTGGTAGAGAATTCCACAGGTTCACCACCCTCTGAGTGAAAACATTTCTCCTCATCTCGCTCCTAAATTTCCTACCCCGTACCCTGAGACTGTGACCCCTTGTTCTAGACTTCCCACCCAGGGGAAACATCCTCCTCACATCCAGTCTGTCCAAACCAGTCAGAATTTTAGAGGTTCTATTGTCTGTTGTCTGTTGCCTGGGCCCCAAGCTCTGGACCTCCCTGCCTAAACCTCTCCCTCTCTCTCTCCTCCTTTCAGCCGCTCCTTAAAGCCCACCTCTTTAACCAAGCTCCGTCCTAATATCTCCAAAATTCTCATCCTTGTTTTCAAATCCCTCCATGGCCCTCGCCCCCTCCCTATCTCTGTAATCTCCTCCAGCCCCACAACCCCCCCGAGATGTCCGCACTCCTCTAACTCTGCCCTCCTGAGCCTCCCTGATTATAATCGCTCCACCATCGGTGGCCGTGCCTTCTGTTGCCTGGGCCCCAAGCTCTGGAACTCCCTCCCTGAACCTCTCCGCCTCTCTACCTCTCTCTCCTACCTTCAAACCTACCTCTTTGACCAGTCTTTTGGTCACCTGCGCGAAGTTCTCCCGATGCGGCTCCGTGCCAAACCTTTGCATCTCACAATACTCCTGCGGAGCACCTCGGGATGTGAAAGGCGCCACATGAACGCAATCTGCTGTTTCTCTCGGAGATGAGCCGGCGCAGCGTCATCAAATTCTGGCGAATTTTGCTTGTGAGCTGGACATCCCGGATTCAAATACCCCTTTGCAAAGGCCCAGCGCGTCACATAGGCATTCTCACTCCCTCAATCCCGCTTGTTTCACGTATCAAAAGCAATAACTCGAGGGCCATGGGTGCAGATGTAATGGGATTCACCGGGGGGGGGGGGGGGAGAAAAGTCAAGCATCTCATTAATTAAATTTTTTTTATTAAAAAGCTGGCGATAAAATCATTTATCACCACAGCAAGCACAACATCAAAGATCCAGGCGAGACAGGTAATGAAAACCAAGTGCGCGCATTCAGCAGCTATTTACCTGCAGCAGTATTATTTGTAATTTATGCAACCGAACCCCTGCAGCTTTGACTGCCTGTGGAGTTAGTGCAAATCCAGTTAGTGAGCTTATTCACTTCAAATATTGTAGCACCTCGGGCACTTCCCATCATAAATTGGATATTTTTAATGAACTTTTGCCACCGCCTATCCCGTGTAGGAACCTGCGCTGAGATGCGAAGGAGATTTGCCAGGATATGGGGGGGGGGGGGCTTTTAGCTACGAGGACAGACTGGATAGACTGAGGGGCTGAGGTCATTTTCTTTGGAACGGAGGAGGCTGAGGGGAGGCCTGATTGAGGTGTATATATAGAAACATAGAAAATAGGTGCAGGAGCAGGCCATTCGGCCCCTCTAGCCTGCACCGCCATTCAATGAGTTCACGGCTGAACATGCAACTTCAGTACCCCATTCCTGCTTTCTCGCCATACCCCTTGATCCCCCCAGTAGTAAGGACTTCATCTAACTCCTTTTTGAATATATTTAGTGAATTGGCCTCAACAACTTTCTGTGGTAGAGAATTCCACAGGTTCACCACTCTCTGGGTGAAGAGGTTCCTCCTCATCTCGGTCCTAAATGGCTTACCCCTTATCCTTGGACTGCGTCCCCTGGTTCTGGACTTCCCCAACATCGGGAACATTCTTCCTGCATCTAACCTGTCCAACCCCGTCAGAATTTTAAACGTTTCTATGAGGTCCCCTCTCATTCTTCTGAACTCCAGTGAATACAAGCCCAGTTGATCCAGTCTTTCTTGATAGGTCAGTCCCGCCATCCCGGGAATCAGTCTGGTGAACCTTCGCTGCACTCCCTCAATAGGAAGAATGTCCTTCCTCAGGTTAGGAGACCAAAACTGTACACAATACTCCAGGTGTGGCCTCACCAAGGCCCTGTACAACTGTAGCAACACCTCCCTGCCCCTGTACTCAAATATGTATGAGGGGCCTGGATAGAGTGGATAGGAAGGATCTGTTTCCCTTGGCAGCGGGGTCAACAACCAGGAAACTATAGACCCGTTAGCCTAACATCTGTCGTTGGGAAAATGCTGGAGTCCATTATTAAGGAAACAGCAGCAGGACATTTGGAAAAGCATAATGCAATCAAGCAGAGTCAGCATGGTTTTATGAAGGGGAAATCATGTTGGACAAATTGGCTGGAGTTCTTTGAGGATGTAACGAGCAGGGTGGATAAGGGGGAACCAGTGGATGTGATGTATTTGGATTTCCAGAAGGCATTCGATAAGCTGCCACATGAAAGGTTACTGCACAAGATAAAAGCTCACGGGGTTGGGGGTAATATATTAGCATGGATAGAGGATTGGCTGACTAACAGAAAACAGGGAGTCGGGATAAATGGTTCATTTTCCGGTTGGCAAACAGTAACGAGTGGGGTGCCGCAGGGATCTGTGCTGGGGCCTCAACTATTTACAATCTACATTAATGAACCTTATTGAGGTGTGTAAAATTATGAGGGGCCTGGATAGAGTGGATAGGGCGGACCTATTTCCCTTAGAACAGGGAACAACCAGGGGACATAGATTTAAAGTAATTGGAGGGAGGTTTAGAGGGGATTTGAGGGGAAATGTCTTCACCCAGAGGGTGGTGGGGGTCTGGGGCGGAACTCACTGCCTGAAAGGGTGGTAGAGGCAGAAACCCTCCCCACATTGGGATTACACTTGGTCGGCCAGCGCGGGACACGATGGGCCGAAATGGCCTCCTTCTGTGCCGTGAATTTCGGTGATTCTATGCACAGATCGTAATTTCACTAATTCCAGCTCTCACTCCGACACACACTAGTGAGGCAACAACTCGAGTACTGCATATTGTTCTGCTCTCCACACTGCAGGAAGGACGTGAATCCGGGACAAAGCAGGCCGCTTGATGGGCCACGCTACCCACCACCTTCAACACTCACTCCCTCCACCACCGGCGCCCCCCTGGCTGCAGTGTGCACCGTCTACAAGACGCACTGCAGCAACTCGCCAAGGCTTCTTCGGCAGCACCTCCCAAACCCGCGACCTCTACCGCCTAGAAGGACAAGGGCAGCAGGCGCATGGGAACACCACCACCTCCACGTTCCCCTCCCAGTCACACACACACACCATCCCGACTTGGGGATATATCGGCCGTTCCTTCATCGTCGCTGGGTCACAATCCTGGAACTCCCTCCCTAACAGCACTGTGGGAGCACCTTCACCACACGGACTGCAGCGGTTCAAGAAGGCGGCTCACCACCACCTTCTCGAGGGGCGATTGGGGACGGGCAATAAATGCTGGGCCTTGCCAGCGACGCCCACATCCCCAAACTGTGCCTCGAACGCTTTCATAATCTTAAAGACCTCGATGAGGGCCTCACTCAGCGTTCTCTTTTATAGAGAAAAGAGACGCAGCCCGTCCATCCTTTCCTGATGGGTGAAAGCTCTCACTTCTGGGACCATTCTAGCGTTCGGCTCCCTCATTCAGTACGAAGCAGAACCTCCTAGGAACGCTCAACGCAAGCTCGAGGAACAGTACCTCATCTTTCGTTTCGGCACGTTACAGCCTTCTGCACTCAATGTCGAGTTCAACAATTTCAGAATGTAACCGCTGCCAATCATTGGCTCCTTCCCCCTTCCCCCACCCTCCCCGAGCCCGTTTCATTTGTTCTCCTTGTCTCTATCCTGCCATTCACACCCTAACTTGACTAACAGAGAAAATAGGTGCAGGAGTCGGCCATTCGGCCCTTCGAGCCTGCACCGCCATTCAATATGATCATGGCTGATCAGTCAACTTCAGTACCCCATTCCTGCTTTCTCTCCATACCACTTGATCCCTTTCGCCGTAAGGGCCACATCTAACTCCCTTTTGAATATATCTAACGAACTGGCCTCAACAACTTTCTGTGGTAGAGAATTCCACAGGTTCAGAATTCTCTGAGTGAAGAAGTTTCTCCTCATCTCGGTCCTAAATGGCTTACCCCTTATCCTTAGACTGTGACCCCTGGCTCTGGACTTCCCCAACATCGGGAACATTCTTCCTGCATCTAAACTGTCCAATCCCGTCAGAATTTTATATGTTTCTATGCGATCCCCTCTCATTCTTCTAAATTCCAGTGAGTATAAGCCTAGTCGATCCAGTCTTTCTTCATATGTCAGTCCTGCCATCCCGGGAATCAGTCTGGTGAACCTTCGCTGCACTCCCTCAATAGCAAGAATGTCCTTCCTCAGATTAGGAGACCAAAACTGTACACAATACTCCAGGTGTGGCCTCACCAAGGCCCTGTGCAACTGCAGTAACTTTTTTCTAACTCCTGCCATTACCCATTTCAATTTGGCCCATCGCCCCCTTTTTGTCTCTCTAATCTCTCCTGCCTTCCACCCTACCACAGACCTTCCCTTTTGTCCTTTCCTCCCCTCCCCCTTTCAGCGCTTGTTCAGAATCCATTCTTTCCGGACACTCTCCAGTTCTGACGAAGAGCCGTCGACCCGAAACGCCAACACCGCTTCCTCTCGCCGCACAGGTGCTGCCCTGACCCCGCTGAGTGTTTCCAGCATTTCCTGTCGCCGGAAACCCGCGGGAAGCTTCGCTCCGGGCTCTTGCGGGCGTGCGGTGCCCGAGCTGCCTCCGCTGTCGGAGGAGTCGCGAACGGAATGGAAAGCACTGCGCCGCGCGGCCTGAGCGCTGAGGGGGAGTGCGTCACAGGTCGGAGAGGGGCGACTGAAAGTGAGCGTTCCGCGGTTAGCGCGCAACTGCCGTGAACCCACGAGGCGGTGAGGGAACTCTAGCCCGGGCTGCAGCCGACCAGGGGTATGGTGGAATCAATAAGCAAAAATGCCAGAACCAACCCAGACAGTAGCTCACTGGAGCTGTGAAGCCATCTATCATTATCTCAAAATACAACACTGTCTCTTCCCTCGTCAGTAAGTATCAGAGCTGTGCCCTGTCGAGCATTGTTGCATCTGTCTTGCCCTCGTTCTGCTGTCTCCTAATTGAAACGATTTATACCCGCTGGAGACAGCACGCAGTTGCAGTAACAAATGTGCGAGAGGCAACTTCATATCCTCACCTCATCTTAATCCATCAGTCCCCTGCACAGGTGACTACATTAATCCTGCACATTCCTTTCACAAGCGTTTCCATTCTTCTCTTTACCCTCATTCCTCCTGCTGCTCCTACCCCCCTACAGCCTCTCTTGATGTATATTCATGACTCAGGAGGATCAATTCCGTTTGGAGAGCCTCCACTCGCAAGGGGCGCTCATCAGCGTAGGCAGTCGCTCGGAATCGAGGAAGACTTGCTTCCACTCTTAATGTGAGTCCTTAGGTGGCTGAACAGTCCAATACGGGAACCACAGTCCCTGTCACAGGTGGGACAGACAGCGGTTGAGGGAAGGGGAGGGTGGGACTGGTTTGCCGCACGCTCCTTCCGCTGCCTGCGCTTGGTTTCTGCGCGCTCTCGGCGACGAGACTCGAGGTGCTCAGCGCCCTCCCGGATGCACTTCCTCCACTTAGGGCCGGACTGGTCTTTGGCCAGGGACTCCCAGGTGTCGGTGGGGGATGTCGCACTTTATCAGGGAGGCTTTGAGGGTGGTCCCTTGTAACGTCTCCTCTGCCCACCTTTGGCTCGTTTGCCGTGTGGGAGTTCCGAGTAGAGCGCTTGCTTTGGGAGTCTTCGTGTCTGGGGGGCATGCGGACAATGTGGCCCAGCCCAGCGGAGCTGGTCGAGTGTGTGGTCAGTGCTTCGATGCTGGGGATGTTGGCCTGGTCGAGGACGCTAACGTTGGTGCGTCTGTCCTCCCGGGGGATTTGTAGGATCGCGAGGGGCGTTACAAGGTCCCTGGAGGGTTTGCGTCCGCGAGCGCCGACGTTCCCGCCGCGTGGCAAATTTGGCGTGCCAGTACCGGCGGTGCTGAGCAGTATCGCCCGGGAGCGCCGCGCCGGTGTGCAACGGCGCACCGGTATCCACACGGGGGCGACATTCGGTTCATGAGGCACCCGTAGCGCCCCCTAGTGACCCCGCTGGAGAACGCTGGCATGCAGAGGTGTCCCGGCGCGCGACAGGGAAGCAACGACTGAACCAGGATAGTGCGGGTGAGAAATATTATTTTTTGCGATTTAACTTTACTTGGGGTGAGTAATGTACCGGGGGTGTTTTGTGTTCCGATTTGTTTTTTTTTTTGCAGGAGGCCTCTCTCAGGGTGATCCGAAGCTGACTCTTTAGCAAACGGAATATTCAGTTGCTCCCCCGGCCTCGCGCCGTGAGAGAGGTGTGGGACGCTTTCCACCGAGACCCCCCGCCCCACTCTCGGGGCACAACCACTGAATGTTGCTGGTTCCCGTCGCTATCCACTTCCCGCCGATAAATTTAGCGCCCGCCCAACATTAACGCCTTAAAAACGCACCAATCGAATTTCTAGCACTTAAACTTGGCACAATTTCAAAAGTTGCAGGTGACACAGAACTTGGAAGAGTAGTGAACAGTGAGGAGGATAAGGATAGATTTCAGGAAGAAATAGACAGTCTGTTGGAGTGGGCGGGCACGTGGCAGACAAAATTTAACGCAGAAAGTGTGAACATAGCAACAGAGAAAATAGGAGCAGGAGTAGGCCATTCGGCCCTTCTAGTCTGCACCGCCATTCAATATGATCATGGGTGATCCTCTATCTCAGCACCATATTCCCGCTTTTTCCCCATACCCCTTGATGCCTTTTGTGTCTAGAAATCTATCTATTAAATATATTCAGTGACTTGGCCTCCACAGCTTTCTGTGGTAGAGAATTCCACAGGTTCACCGCCCTCTGAGTGAAAACATTTCTCCTCATCTCGGTCCTAAATTTCCTACCCCGTATCCTGAGACTGTGTGACCCCGTGTTCTCGACTTCCCAGCCCCGGGGGAACATCCTCCCCGCATCCAGTCTGTCCAACCCCGTCAGAATTTTATACGTTTCAATGAGATCCCCTCTCATTCTTCTAAACTCTGGTGAATACAGGCCTAGTCCACTCAATGAAGTGCTGCATTTTGGTAGAAAGAATGAGGAGAGGCGATATAAACTGAAGGGTACAATCCTAAAGGGGGTACATGAACAGAGAGACCTGGGGGTATATGGGCACAAATCGTTGAAGGTGGCGGGGTAGGTTGAGAAAGCGGTTAAAATATTTCCTGGGCTTCACAAATAGAGGCATAGAGTGCAAAAGCAAGGGAGTTATGATGAACCTGTATAAAACACTGGTTCGGCCCCAACTGGAGTATTGTGTCCAATTCTGGGCACCGCACTTTAGGAAGGATGTGAAGGCCTTAGAGAGGGTGCAGAGGAGATTGACCAGAATGGTTCCAGGGATGAGGGACTGTAGTTACGTGGAGAGACTGGAGAAGCCGGGGTTGTTCTCCTTGGAGCAGAGAAGGTTGAGAGGAGATTTGATCGAGGGGTTCCAAAATCGTGAGGGAGTCTGGACAGAGTAGAGAGAGAGAGAAACTGTTCCCATTGGTGGAAGGGTGTAGAACCAGAGGGACACACAGATTGAAGGCGATTGGCAGAAGAACCAAAGGCGACACGAGGAGAAACGTTTTCACGCAGCGAGTGGTGAGGATCTGGAATGCGCTGCCTGAGAGGCTGGTGGAGGCAGACTCAATCGTGGCTTTCACAAGGGAGTTGGATAAGTAGCTGAAGGAAAAAAAATACAGGAATACGGGGAAAGGGCGGGAGGAGTGGGACTGGCTGAGGTGCCCTTGCAGAATGTTGGCACGGGCTCGATGGGCCGAATGGCCTCCTCCTAATTAACTGCAATTAATATATTTGCTTTATGGGTTCTTCGCTTAAGAATTCATAGCAACGCATTGCTGTGAAGAACTAGTTGGTTTGTTATCATAGGAAACGTCATCGGGACCCAGATCGCCGTTTGGAGTTTGGGCAGGAGTGTCGAAGGGGCCCCTGGTACAGCGGAGCAGCGGCAGGGTCGGGGCGGAAGTGCGGAGAGTGATCGAGGCGGAGGAGCGATGAGGGATCGTGGCTGAGATTCAGTGGATGATCGCGGCGGAGGTTCAGCGCATGTTTGGTGCAGGGGTGGGTGGCCGATCGTGGCGGAGGTGCGGCGAGTGTCTTGTGGCGGAGGAGCGGGGCGAGATCGTGGCGGAGATACGGCAAATGGGGGTGTGGGGCCCAGGAGAGGCGAGGGCCCAGGGGCAGCACGGGCCCAGCCCCACACTGTGCGATATGTGCGGGCACTAGGTCTGTGCAGCAGAGCTGGTCTCCAGTCGTCCTGATTAACCCTTGCCACTGGACCAAGACCTCGCTCTGTCAAGCCCGTGTGGTGGCTGGTGTGCAACGGTCACCCCACGTTAAAAAAACCCACCCACAGGCATCTTCCACCCTTCAGGATGTCGTTCGGGATCCGGAATATTAGGTCCTTCATTGATACACCTGTCAACTCATCCCTTTTTGGTGTAGAAGCAAGTCATCCTCGTTTCGAGGGACTGCCTATGATGATGAAGGGAAATAGACCCTTCCTATCCAATCTATCCAGGCCCCTCATAATTTTGCACACCTCAATCAGGTCTCCCCTCAGCCTCCTCTGTTCCAAGGAAAACAACCCCAGCCTATCCAATCTATCTTCATAGCTAAAGTTCTCCAATCCTGTCAACATTCTAGTAAACCTCCTCTGCACCCTCTCCAGTGCAATCACATCTTTCCTGTAATGCGGTGACCAGAACTGCACGCAGTACTCCAGCTGTGGCCTAACCAGTGTTTTATACAGTTCAAGCATAACCTCCCTGCTCTTCTATTCTATGCCTCGACTAATAAAGGCAAGCACCTAAGTTCTTAACCACCTTATCTACCTGGCCTGCTACCTTCAGGGATCTGTGGACCTGCACTCCAAGGTCCTTTTGTTCCTCTACACTTCTCAGTGTCCTACCATTTAATGTGTATTCCCTTGTCTTGTTAGCCCTCCCCAAATGCATTACCTCACACTTCTCTGGATTGAGCTCCATTTGCCACTGCTCTGCCCACCTGACCAGTTGACTGATGCCTCCCTGCATATCCCTGATCTTATTGAATGATGGAGCGGGCTTGAGGGGCCGAATGGCTTCAGTCGTCTGATCCACCGCACTGAAGGTGGGCGTTGTGGCGTACAGCTGTGGACCACCCAGCTCACCATCGCCAGGCTCGCTGGACGGTACGGTTGCCCCCGCGGGAAGGTGAGCCAAATGATGGTGAACCCCTGCCGTGCCAACTGGTGGAAACGCCCCTCAGTGTGGCACAGCACCTGCCCACACAGGAGGGCAGCATTGGGCCACACTGCTCGCGTGCTATCTGCCAGAAGCGCCTGGCATCTGCTGACCGCTTGCCCTGGCGTCTGACCAAAGCGCGACCCCCCACAACAACACACCGCAGCAACCTTGCATTTGTATAGCACCTTTCACGTACGCAAACGTGCCAAGGCAGTTCACAGGAGTGTCATCGACCAGCATTTGACACCCAGCCGCAGAACAATACTCAGACAGATGCTTGGTCAAAGGGACGTCTTAAAGGAGGACAGAGAGGCGGAGAGGTTTAGGGAGGGTGTTCCAGAGCTTGGGGCCCAGGCAGCTGAAGGCACGGCCACCAATGGTGGAGCGATTATAATCAGGGATGCCCAAGAGGCCAGAATTGGAGGAGCGCAAGAAAGACTTGCATTTATATAGCACCTTTCACGACGACCGGACATCTCATAGCGCTTCACAGCCAATGAAGTATGTTTGGAGTGTAGTGACTGTTGCACTGTGGGAAATGCGGCAGCCAATTTGCGCCCAGCAAGCTCCCACACACAGCAACGTGATAATGACCCAGATCATCTGTTTTTGTTATGTTGATTGAGGGATAAATATTGGCCCCAGGACACCGGGGAGAACTCCCCCTATTCTTCTTCGAAATAGTGCTCATGGGATCTTTTACATCCACCTGAGAGATCAGACGGGGCCTCGGTTTAACATCTCATCCAAAAGACAGCCCCTCCGACAGGGCAGCGCTCCCTCAGCACTGCCCCTCCGATAGTGCAGTGCTCCCTCAGCACTGCCCCTCCGACAGTGCGGCACTCCCTCAGCGCTGCCCCTCCGACAGTGCGGCACTCCCTCAGCGCTGCCCCTCCGACAGTGCGGCACTCCCTCAGTGCTGCCCCTCCGACAGTGCGGCGCTCCCTCAGTGCCGCCCCTCCGACAGTGCGGCGTTCCCTCAGTACCGCCCCTCCGACAGTGCGGCGCTCCCTCAGTACCGCCCCTCCGACAGTGCGGCGCTCCCTCAGTACTGCCCCTCCGACAGTGCGGCGCTCCCTCAGTACTGCCCCTCCGACAGTGCGGCACTGCCTCAGTACTGGCCCTCCGACAGTGCGGCGCTCCCTCAGTACTGCCCCTCCGACAGTGCGGCGCTCCCTCAGTACTGCCCCTCCGACAGTGCGGCGCTCCCTCAGTGCTGCCCCTCCGACAGTGCGGCACTCCCTCAGTACTGCCCCTCCGACAGTGCGGTGCTCCCTCAGTGCTGCCCCTCCGACAGTGCGGCGCTCCCTCAGTGCTGCCCCTCCGACAGTGCGGCGCTCCCTCAGTACTGCCCCTCCGACAGTGCGGCGCTCCCTCAGTACTGCCCCTCCGACAGTGCGGCGCTCCCTCAGTACTGCCCCTCCGACAGTGCGGCGCTCCCTCAGTACTGCCCCTCCGACAGTGCGGCGCTCCCTCAGTACTGCCCCTCCGACAGTGCGGCGCTCCCTCAGTACTGCCCCTCCGACAGTGCGGCGCTCCCTCAGCACTGCTCCTCCGACAGTGCGGCGCTCCCTCAGTACTGCACTGGGAGCGTCGGCCTGGATTTCTTCTTTGTGCTCAAGTCTCTGGAGTGGGACTGGAGCCGAACGCACACCTTCTGACTCCGAGGCGAGAGGGCTACCCACAGGTGACGGAAATAGGGAGGGGGCGGGGCCATGGGGGGGGATATGAGAATCGGGGGATGACCAAGAGGCCAGATTTGGAGGAGTGCAGATACCTTCAAATGGACATTCTGTCTCTCTCAACAACGACTGGAGGGCTGAGGAGTTCTGTCGTTCCCAATGCCACTCAGGAACATTGTGGTGTCTTAAATGTCAGCAGTGCTCATGTGACAGCATTGGCACCTTTGAGTCAGGAAGTCACAGCTTGGGTTCCAGCAATGGACTACAGCACGCGCTTTCAAACCAACACTTCATCACCAGCATCATCATCATAGGCAGACCCTCGGAATCGAGGAAGACTTGCTTCCACTCTAACAGTGAGTTCTCGGGTGGCTGAACAGTCCAATACGAGAGCCACAGTCCCTGTCACAGGTGGGACAGACAGTGGTCGAGGGAAGGGGAGGGTGGGACTGGTTTGCCGCACGCTCCTTCCGCTGCCTGCGCTTGGTCTCTGCACGCTCTCGGCGACGAGACTCGAGGTGCTCAGCGCCCCTCCCGGATGCACTCCCTCCACTTAGGGCGGACTGGTCTTTGGGCCCAGGGACTCCCAGGTGTCGGTGGGGGATGTTGCAGTTTGTCAGGGAGGCTTTGAGGGTGGTCCCTTGTAACGTTTCCTCTGCCCGCCTGGGGCTCGCTTGCCGTGAAGGGGTTCCGAGTGGAGCGCTAGCTTTGGGAGTCTCGTGTCTGGGGCATGCGGGACAATGTCACGAACACTTCAGTGCAGTGCTCATCAGCAGGCTGGGCCCATTGGAAGGAGCAGAGTGCGGCGGTATACCAACGCGTGCTGCTGCAGGAGGGCGACGGCTGGGATGCCAGGTGTGTGATTGCAGTGCGGGCAGGCACAGCAGGAGTGGCGAGGGAGTAGCGAGACTTTGTAGAGGGACGTGATCGGGGGCCCAGGAGAGGCGAGAGTTCGGGGGCCCAGAAGAGGTTGAGGGCCCAGGGGCAGCACGGGCCCAGCCCACACTGTGCGATATGTGGGCCCGCACTCGGTCCGTGCAGCAGAGCTGGTCTCCAGTCGTCCTGGTTAACCCTTGCCCCTGGACCAAGACCTCGCTCTGTCAAGCCCCGTGTGGTGGCTGGTGTGCAACGGCCACCCCGCGTTAAAAAAACCCACCCACAGGCATCTCCCACCCTTCAGGATGTAGTTCGGGATCCGGAATATTAGGTCCTTCATTGAAACACCTGTGAAGTCATCCCTTTTCGGCGTGGAAGCAAGTTACCCTCGGCTCGAGGGAACACCTATGATGATTGAGTGCAGTGCTGAAGTATGCATTGTTCGAACAGAGCCTCATCTGTTGATTCAGGAAGTAATATGATTCCATGGTACAGAAAGTAGTTGAGGCCAATTCACTAAATATATTCAAAAGGGAGTTAGATGAAGTCCTTACTACTCGGGGGATCAAGGGTTATGGCGAGAAAGCAGGAAGGGGGTACTGAAGTTTCATGTTCAGCCATGAACTCATTGAATGGCGGTGCGGGCTAGAGGGGCTGAATGGCCTGCTCCTGCATCTATTTTCTATGTTTCTATGTTTCTATGTTTGGGCAGTGTCCCCAGCACTGAAATGAAGACAACAGGAATAAGAGAAACATTTTGTCAATGCATTCAGCGAGAGCAGATCGCTGGGAAGTTATCCACTTGGGTAGGAAAAACAGAAAAGCAGAATATTTTGTCGGATAAGAACATAAGAAATAGGAGCAGGAGTCGGCCATTCGGCCCCTCGAGCCTGCTCCGCCATTTAATAAGATCATGGCTGATCCGATCATGGACTCAGCTCCACTTCCCTGCCCGCTCCCCATAATGCTTAATCCCTTATCGCTCAAAAATCTGTCTATCTCCGCCTTAAATATATTCAATGACCCAACCTCCACAGCTCTCTGGGGCAGAGAATTCCACAGATTTACAACCCTCAGAGGGAAGAAATTCCTCCTCATCTCAGTTTTAAATGAGCGACCCCTTATTCTAAGACTATGCCCACTACTTTTAGTTTCCCCTATGTGTGGAAACATCCTCTCTGCATCGACCTTGTCAAGGCCCCTCATTATCTTACACGTTTCGGTAAGATCGCCTCTCATTCTTCTGAGCTCCAATGAGTAGAGGCCCAACCTCCTCAACCTATGAGTCAACCCCCTCATCTGTGGAATCAACCAAGTGAACCTTCTCTGAACTGCCTCCAGTGCAAGTACATCCCTCCTTAAATACGGAGACCAAAACTGTACGCAGTACTCCAGGTGTGGCCTCACCAATACCCTGTACAGTTGTAGCAAGACTTCTCTGCTTTAACACTCTATCCCTCATGCAATAAAGGCTAACATTCCATTGGCCTTCTTTCTATCTTTCCAACAATGACTACAATTCTAAAAGCACTTTGTTGGCTGCGGAGTGCTTTGCGATGACCACGAGGTCGTGCAAAGACATTTTCTTTCTTGCTCTCTCTCCCGATGGAGCCCGCTGGGGTCAATCTGCCGCTCGTACTCATGATCGAAAATTTGCACGTGGTGAATAACTCACACGTCCACTGGCCTGTTTCTGTGGAGGAGGATCACAGCCAAGAGCGGGTGAGGAAGGGAAAAATAAATCACACACACACACATTCGGGAAGCTCGTGACTTAACGCAATGTTCCAGTTTCACCAAGCATGTTTGGGCACCAGCTCATGTGTGTCGCTTGTCCAACCTGTGCTTGACCTTCCGAAGCTGCACCTCAACGATTTTATCATGCCTTCCACAGTGTGAAATGAGCTTCTGGCCACATACCCGCAGCATAACTAAGACCCGCCTAATCCCACCTCCGTAACATCGCCCGTCTCCGCCCCCTGCCTCAGCTCATCTGCTGCTGAAACCCTCATCCGTGCCTTTGTTACCTCTGGACTCGACTATTCCAACGCACTCCTGGCCGGCCTCCCACATTCTACCCTACGTAAACTAGAGGTGATGCAAAACTCGGCTGCCCGTGACTAACTCACACCAAGTCCCGCTCACCCATCACCCCCTGTGCTCGCTGCCCCCGTGTCCTAACTCACACCAAGTCCCGTTCACCCATCGCCCCCTGTGCTCGCTGCCCCGTGTCCTAACTCACACCGAGTCCCGTTCACCCATCGCCCCCTGTACTTGCTGCCCCGTGTCCTAACTCACACCAAGTCCCGTTCACCCATCGCCCCCTGTGCTCGCTGCCCCCGTGTCCTAACTCGCACCGAGTCCCGTTCACCCATCGCCCCCTGTGCTCGCTGCCCCCGTGTCCTAACTCGCACCGAGTCCCGCTCACCCATCGCCCCCTGTGCTCGCTGCCCCCGTGTCCTAACTCGCACCGAGTCCCGCTCACCCATCACCCCCTGTGCTCGCTGCCCCGTGTCCTAACTCGCACCGAGTCCCGCTCACCCATCACCCCCTGTGCTCGCTGCCCCCGTGTCCTAACTCGCACCCAGTCCCGCTCACCCATCACCCCCTGTGCTCGCTGCCCCGTGTCCTAACTCGCACCGAGTCCCGCTCACCCATCACCCCCTGTGCTCGCTGCCCCGTGTCCTAACTCGCACCGAGTCCCGCTCACCCATCACCCCCTGTGCTCGCTGCCCCGTGTCCTAACTCGCACCGAGTCCCGCTCACTCATCACCCCCTGTGCTCGCTGCCCCGTGTCCTAACTCGCACCGAGTCCCGCTCACCCATCACCCCCTGTGCTCGCTGCCCCGTGTCCTAACTCGCACCGAGTCCCGCTCACCCATCACCCCCTGTGCTCACTGCCCCGTGTCCTAACTCGCACCGAGTCCCGCTCACCCATCACCCCCTGTGCTTACTGACCTACAATTGGCTCCTGGTTAAGCAACGCCTCGATTTCAAAATTTTCATCCTTGTTTACAAATCCCTCCATGGCCCTCGCCCCCTCCCTATCTCTGTAATCTCCTCCAGCCCCACAACCCCCCGAGATGTCTGCACTCCTCTAATTCTGCCCTCCTGACCATCCCTGATTATAATCGCTCCACCATCAGTGGCCGTGCCTTCTGTTGCCTGGGCCCCAAGCTCTGGAACTCGTTCCCGAAACCTCTCCATCTCTCTACCTCTCTCTCCGCCTTCAAGATGTTCCTTAAAGCCTCCCTCTCTGACCCAGCTTTTGGTCACCTGCGCTCATTTCTCGTTATGTGGCTCGGTGTCAAATATTTTTCTCATAATACTGCTGTAAAGCACCTTGGGACATTTCATCAAGTTAAAGTCGCTATATAAATACAGGTTGTTGTTGTTCAGGGTACATGGAAGATCATCTCCCGTACCAGTTTCCACATCCGCCCCCTCGCACGTGACCGTCTAGGAGGTGGAGGCCGCGGGTTTGGGAGGGGCTGCGAAACAATGCTTGGCGAGTTGTTGCAGTCTACAAGATGCACTGTAGCAACTCGCCAAGGCTTCCCAAACCCGCGACCTCTACCGCCTAGAAGGACAAGGGCAGCAGGCGCATGGGAACACCACCACCTCCACGTTCCCCTCCCAGTCACACACACACACCATCCCCACTTGGAAATATATCGGCCGTTCCTTCATTGTCGCTGGGTCACAATCCTGGGACTCCCTCCCTAACAGCACTGTGTGGGAGCACCTTCACCACACGGACTGCAGCGGTTCAAGAAGGCGGCTCACCACCACCTTCTCAAGGGGCGATTAGGGACGGGCGATAAACGCTGGGCCTTGCCCTCATCCCACCAGTGAATTAAAAGAGTAACTAAGGGTTACATTGGTGCTCCGCGTTCCATTGGTGTTTGGGGTCAATAAACCCCAGGGAATGATCCAGGCTCTGATCCAGGAACTGGGAGCCCCCCCGCACCCGCACTCTGTGTGGCCAGACACCAGCCCTCCCTCCACAGAGCCCCACGCCCAAAGCGGGGTACACGCAGGTCACAGCCCCCCCTCGCGACCCCCCTTAAGTCCCCCCGCAGCCACCATAAGCAGCCCAAATCCGGCCCCCGCTTTGAAAAATTACGCAGGACGTACGACACAGAAAAAGGCCATTCGGCCCACCGATTATCGGAAACAGGAGCAGGAGTCGGCCACTCGGCCCCTCGAGCCTGCTCCGCCATTCAATGAGATCACGGCTGACCTTCGACCTCAACTCCACTTTCCCGCCCCATCTACTCATTGGAATTCAGAAGAATGAGAGGCGATCTTATCGAAACGTATAAGATTATGAGGGGGCTCGACAAGGTGGATGCAGAGAGGATGTTTCCACTGGTGGGGGAGACTAGAACTAGGGGGCATGGTCTTAGAATAAGGGGCCGCCCATTTAAACTGAGATGAGGAGGAATTTCTTCTCTCAGAGGGTTGTAAATCTGCGGAATTCGCTGCGCCAGAGAGCTGTGGAAGCCGGGTCATTGAATAAATTTAAGACAGAGATAGACAGATTCTTAAACGATAAGGGGATAAGGGGTTATGGGGAATGTTACATGTGTAAGCACTCTAGTAATGATTCCACAAGCTAAGGTATGGTACTTGAACTGCTGTGACCTTAGTCCATTTATTGCAGCGCCTGAGTGAAAATACAGTGAGGTGAGCTCTCTTTTCTACCTGGTTACCTGCCGTGTGCAGGTGACCCTTAGGTCTCCAGCAGTAGCACCCTCTGGTGGTACAGGTACAGTGCATACAGTGTGAAGGTACATTGAGCGGTCTAATGTAACAACACATACATTATACATACACAATAGGGAGCGGGTGGGGAAGTGAGTCCATGATCAGATCAGCCATGATCGTATTGAATGGCGGAGAAGGCTCGAGGGGCCGTATGGCCGACTCCTGCTCCTATTTCTTATGTTCTTATCCCTTGATTTCCCTTGATTTCCCTCGAGTCCAAAAATCTGTCGATCTCAGTCTTGAATATACTCAGCGACTGAGCCTCCACAACCCTCTGGGGCAGAGAATTCCAAAGATTCATCACCCTCTGAGTGAAGAAATTCCTCCTCATCTCAGTCCTAAATGGCCGAGCCCTGATTTGCTGTAGGTTTAGGAAAAGGGGAGGTGCAACGAGACCTGAGTGTCATGGTACATCAGTCATTGAAAGTTGGCATGCAGGTACAGCAGGCAGTGAAGAAGGCAAATGGTATGTTGGCCTTCATAGCTAGGGGATTTGAGTATAGGAGCAGGGAGGTCTTACTGCAGTTGTACAGGACCTTGGTGAGGCCTCACCTGGAATATTGTGTTCAGTTTTGGTCTCCTAATCTGAGGAAGGACATTCTTGCTATTGAGGGAGTGCAGCGAAGGTTCACCAGACTGATTCCCGGGATGGCTGGACTGACATATGAGGAGAGACTGGATCGGCTGGGCCTGTATTCACTGGAGTTTAGAAGAATGAGAGGGGATCGCATAGAAACATATTAAATTCTGACGGGGTTGGACAGGTTAGATCCGGGAAGAATGTTCCCGATGATGGGGAAGTCCAGAACTAGGGGTCACAGTCTAAGGAGAAGGGGTAGGCTATTTAGGACCGAGATGAGGAGAAACTTCTTCACTCAGAGAGTTGTTAACCTGTGGAATTCCCTACCGCAGAGAGTTGTTGAGGCCAGTTCATTGGATATATTCAAGAGGGAGTTAGATGTGGCCCTTACGGCTAAAGGGATCAAGGGGTATGGAGAGAAAGCAGGAATGGGATACTGAGGTTGCATGATCAGCCATGATCATATTGAATAGTGGTGCAGGCTCGAAGGGCCGAATGGCCTACTCCTGCACCTATTTTCTCTGTTTCTATGTTACACTGCAAACTGCGCTGGGGAAGATAGAAGAACAGAGGTGGTCACGCTCGGCTGGGGGAAATCACCCAAGCTCCCTCTCTCAATCTGTCCGCCTTGCTGCAGTCCCCAATATCGGCAAGTTGGGAGGATTGCCTGCTCGTGCAATGGATGACCACCGATGTTGCAAGGCCCTCTTGGCCTCCGGAATGCCCCGCTGGGAACTCACGAGCGATACACGAAGCAGGTTGACTGAGCCACTTTGCAACTAAATCTCTCTGTGGCTGGCAGACGGATTGCGTCCAGCTTCTGACTGCATGCTCACTGGCGATGTCGGTTGTCACAGCAATGCGACGATGTCCAGATGCTGCCCGACAGGCTCGGGGACCCATTCTCAAAAAGCTCGCAATTCCACTGAGCCATTGTCTCAATGTTGTCGCATTTGCCAGCACCATTTTCAGAGGACTTGTGGCAAATTGTCGGTACGGTTGGGTCACCGCGAGGGAATAAAATACCCTGGGTTTAAACCCCCGCTCTACGTGACGCAGTGCCGCAGGGATCAGTGCTGGGACCCCAACTATTTACAATCTATGTTAACGACTTGGAAGAAGGGACCGAGTGTAACGTAGCCAAGTTTGCTGACGATACAAAGATGGGAGGAAAGGCAATGTGTGAGGAGGACACAAAAAACCTGCAAAAGGACACAGACAGGCTCAGTGAGTGGGCAAACATTTGGCAGCTGGAGCATAATATTGGAAAGTGTGAGGTCATGCACTTTGGCAGAAAAAAAAATCAAAGAGCAAGTTATTATTTAAATGGAGAAAGATTGCAAAGTGCCGCAGTACAGCGGGAGCTGGGGGTACTTGTGCATGAAACACAAAAGGATAGTATGCAGGTACAGCAAGTGATCAGGAAGGCCAATGGTATCTTGGCCTTTATTGTAAAGGGGATGGAGTATAAAAGCAGGGAAGTCTTGCTACAGTTATACAGGGTATTGGTGAGGCCACACCTGGAGTACTGCGTGCAGTTTTGGATTCCATATTTACGAAAGGATATACTTGCTTTGGAGGCAGTTCAGAGAAGGTTCACTGGGTTGATTCCAGAGATGAGGGGGTTGACTTATGAGGAAAGGTTGAGGAGGTTGGGCCTCTACACATTGGAATTCAGAAGAATGAGAGGTGATCTTATCGAAACGTATAAGATTATGAGGGGGCTCGACAAGGTGGATGCAGAGAGGATGTTTCCACTGATGGGGGAGACAAGAACTAGGGGGCATGATCTTAGAATAAGGGGCCGCCCATTTAAAACTGAGATGAGGAGGAATTTCTTCTCTCAGAGGGTTGTAAATCCGTGGAATTCGCTGCCTCAGAGAGCTGTGGAAGCTGGGACATTGAATAAATTCAAGTCAGAAATAGACAGTTTCTTAACCGATAAGGGAATAAGGGGAGCGGGCGGGGAAGTGGAGTCCATGATCGGATCAGCCATGATCGTATTAAATGACGGAGCAGGCTCGAGGGGCCGTATGGCCGACTCCTGCTCCTATTTCTTATGTTCTTATGTAAGATACGATGCCTACTGTCGATACGCGCATTAGAGAATGACCAATAGCTATAGCTCCAGAGAGCTGTTGGCTACTCCGAACGGGAACACTCACAAGACCAGGGCCTGCAGGGGAAGAAGCCAAAGAGTGGGAATACACCAGTGATTGGGATGATGGTGGTGACACATAATCTGGGTTAGACCGCACTTGGAGCACGGAGTACAGTTCTGGTCGCCGTATTACAAAAAGGATATCGTGGCACTGGAGAGGGCGCAGGGAAGATTTACAAGGACGATACCAGAAATACGAGGGAGTACCTATCAGGAAAGGGTGAACAGGCCGGGTCTCTTTTGTCTTGAGACGAGAAGGCTGAGGGGTGACCTAATAGAGGTCTTTAAAACGATGAAAGGTTTCGATAGAGTGGATACAGAGAGAATGTTCCCACTTGTGGGGAAGAGCTTAACTAGAGACCATCAATATAAGATCATCACCCAGAAATCCAATGGGGAATTCAGGAGAAACTTCTTTACCCAGAGAGGGGTGAGAATGTGGAACTCGCTGCCACAGGGAGGGGTTGAGGCGAATAGTATCGATGCATTTAAGGGGAGGCTGGACAAACGTATGAGGGAGAAGGGAATAGAGGGTGATGCTGATAGAGTGAGATGAGGAAAGACGGGAGGAGGCTCGAGTGGAGCATAAACGCCGGCACGGACTGGTGGGGCCCAATGGCCTGTTTCTGGGCCGTATACCGATGTAATCTGAAGCAAGGATTGTAGCCAAGAGACCAAAACGAGACTACAACAACTTGTATTTATATAGCGCCTTTAACACAGTAAACCGTCCCAAGGTGTTTCACCAGAACGTTTTAAAACACTTAAGACATGGAGGGCCAAAATTGCCGACTTCTACAAGCTCCATTGCCACCTCTTCGAGTTTAATGTCTTACGGAAGGGGCAGCACTTTAAGAACAAAGAGAGCGCTCTACTCGGAACTCCTTCGCGGCAAACGAGCCAAAGGTGGGCAGAGGAAACGTTACAGGGACGCCCTCAAAGCCTCCCTGATAAAGTGTAACATTCCCACTCACACCTGGGAGTCCCTGGCCCAAAGACCAGTCCGCCCTAAGTGGAGGAAGTGCATCCGGGAGGGCGCTGAGCACCTCGAGTCTCGTCGCCGAGAGCGTGCAGAGACCAAGCGCAGGCAGCGGAAGGAGCGTGCGGCAAACCAGTCCCACCCTCCCCTTCCCTCAACCGCTGTCTGTCCCACCTGTGACAGGGACTGTGGCTCCCGTATTGGACTGTTCAGCCACCTCAGGACTCATGTTAAGAGTGGAAGCAAGTCTTCCTCGATACCGAGGGACTGCCTATGATGATGATGACTCCTTCAGTACTGACGCGAGATCCAGGCCAAGATCACAAGCCAGCAGAAGGAGAAGGACGGGAACTGACAGCTTCCTGACTCAGAGGTGAGAAGGAGTCTGACCGAGCCGAAGGCGGACCTCATTTGCATGTTACAACAATGTGTGCATCACTACGCAGTCAGTACATTGCAACTCCCTCCCACGGGGCCACAACTCATCGATACCAGCACTCTGCCATGCCTCCAATATCTCGTCAGGATGCCCCAGCTTCTTCCGACTTCTCTGCCGAGCACGGGCCAATAAGTACAGCTTTGTTTCCAACTTCTCAATCACAGAAGGTTGACACACACAGGATTGCATAGGATGTACGGCTCAGAGACAGGCGGGGCAGTGCTGAGGGATCGCCGCCATGTCAGAGGTGCAGTACTGAGCGAGTGCTGCACTGTCGGAGGGGCAGTACTGAGGGAGTGCCGCACTGTCGGAGGGGCAGTACTGAGGGAGTACTGCACTGTCGGAGGGGCAGTACTGAGGGAGTGCCGCACTGTCGGAGGGGCAGTACTGAGGGAGCGCCGCACTGTCGGAGGGGCAGTACTGAGGGAACCCTGCACTGTCGGAGGGGCAGTACTGAGGGAGTACTGCACTGTCGGAGAGGCAGTACTGAGGGAGTGCCGCACTGTCGGAGGGGCAGTACTGAGGGAACCCTGCACTGTCGGAGGGATAGTACTGAGGGAGTACTGCACTGTTGGAGAGGCAGTACTGAGGGAGTACTGCACTGTCGGAGAGGCAGTACTGAGGGAGCGCTGCACTATCGGAGTGGCAGTACTGAGGGAGTACTGCACTGTCGGAGAGGCAGTACTGAGGGAGTGCCGCACTGTCGGAGGGGCAGTACTGAGGGAACCCTGCACTGTCGGAGGGGCAGTACTGAGGGAGTACTGCACTGTCGGAGAGGCAGTACTGAGGGAGCGCTGCACTATCGGAGTGGCAGTACTGAGGGAGTACTGCACTGTCGGAGAGGCAGTACTGAGGGAGCGCTGCACTGTCGGAGGGGCAGTACTGAGGGAGCGCTGCACTGTCGGAGGGGCAGTACTGAGGGAGTACTGCACTGTCGGAGAGGCAGTACTGAGGGAGCGCTGCACTATCGGAGTGGCAGTACTGAGGGAGTACTGCACTGTCGGAGAGGCAGTACTGAGGGAGCGCTGCACTGTCGGAGGGGCAGTACTGAGGGAGTGCCGCACTGTCGGAGGGGCAGTACTGAGGGAGTGCCGCACTGTCGGAGGGGCAGTACTGAGAAAGTACTGCACTGTCGGAGGGGCAGTACTGAGGGAGCGCCGCACTGTCGGAGAGGCAGTACTGAGGGAGCGCCGCACTGTCGGAGAGGCAGTACTGAGGGAGTGCCGCACTGTCGGAGGGGCAGTACTGAGGGAGCGCCGCACTGTCGGAGGGGCAGTACTGAGGGAGCGCCGCACTGTCGGAGGGGCAGTACTGAGGGAGCGCCGCACTGTCGGAGAGGCGGTACTGAGGGAGCGCCACATTGTCGGAGGGGCAGTACTGAAGGAACGGCGCACTGTCGGAGGGGCAGCACTGAGGGAGCGCCGCACTATTGGAGGTTCCGTCTATTGGATGAGATGTTAAATCGAGGCCCTGTCTGCCAACTCAAGAGGACGAAAAAGATCCCACGGCCACTATTGCGAAGAAGAGCAGGGGAGTTCTACCGCCTAGAAGGACAAGGGCAGCAGGCGCATGGGAACACCACCACCTCCACGTTCCCCTCCCAGTCACACACACACACCATCCCCACTTGGAAATATATCGGCCGTTCCTCCATCGTCGCTGGGTCACAATCCTGGAACTCCCTCCCTAACAGCACTGTGTGGGAGCACCTTCACCACACGGACTGCAGCGGTTCAAGAAGGCGGCTCACCACCACCTTCTCAAGGGGCGATTAGGGACGGGCGATAAACGCTGGGCCTTGCCAGCGACGCCCACATCCCAGGAAGGGATATTTTTAAAAATCCAATGTAATCTAAGGGCTATCTGAAGGTTGCAGGCCAGGTCGATAAGGGGGTTAAGAAGGCATACGGAATGCTTGCCTTTATTAGCCGAGGCATGGAATACAAGAGCAGGGAGGTTACACTTGAACTGTATAAAACACTGGTTAGGCCACAGCTGGAGTACTGCGTGCAGTTCTGGTCACCACATTACACGAAAGATGTGATTGCACTGGAGAGGGTGCAGAGGAGATTTACCAGGATGTTGCCTGGACTGGAGAATTTTAGCGATGAGGAAAGATTGGATAGACTGGGGTTGTTTTCTTTGGAACAGAGGAGGCTGAGGGGAGACCTGATTGAGGTGTATAAAATGATGAGGGGCCTGGATAGAGTGGATAGGACGGACCTGTTTCCCTTGGCAGAGGGGTCAACAACCAGGGGGCACAAATTTAAAGTAATTGGGGGGGGAGGTTTAGAGGGGATTTGAGGGGAAATGTCTTCACCCAGAGGGTGGTGGGGGTCTGGGGCGGAACTCACTGCCTGAAAGGGTGGTAGAGGCAGAAACCCTCACCACATTTAAACAGTACTTGGATGTGCACTTGTAACTGACAGGGCTACAGACCGAGAGCGGGAAAGTGGGATTAGGCCGGGTGACTCTTGGTCGGCCGGCACGGACACGATGGGCCGAAATGGCCTCCTTCCGTGCTGTAAATTTCTCAATCCAGCGACAACAGACTCATTCAAGGCTGGTGGGATGTCTATTGTCTCAACCCATTCGGCAGAAGCCCAGCTCGATTACAGAAGTCGATTACGGAATATGTGACCTCGCATATTCAACATTGAATAATCACATTCATTCCTAACGCTGCCCAAACTATATGATTTATTATTTATGTTCTCATTAGATGGTGTCTATTAAACATTGTCCAATTATAATATATTATGAAGAGAGACTTAACAAGTATTATGTCATTGTCCATTATCGGATTCTTTCGCAATGTCATTAACTCTTGTTTTCTCAACTGCTTCAGCGTCAATTGTAGGCACAGCAAAGTGAAACAAGGTGTCCTTCTACTTCATGCAACCATCACTGCCCAATCAGCTCAGATACAGAGTAAAGCTCCCTCTACACCGTCCCATCAAACACTCCCAGGGCAGGTACAGCATGGGGTTAGATACAGAGTAAAGCTCCCTCTACACTGTCCCATCACACACTCCCAGGGCAGGTACAGGGGGTTAGATACAGAGTAAAGCTCCCTCTACACCGTCCCATCAAACACTCCCAGGGCAGGTACAGGGGGTTAGATACAGAGTAAAGCTCCCTCTACACCGTCCCATCAAACACTCCCAGGGCAGGTACAGGGGGTTAGATACAGAGTAAAGCTCCCTCTACACTGTCCCATCAAACACTCCCAGGGCAGGTACAGGGGGTTAGATACAGAGTAAAGCTCCCTCTACACTGTCTCATCAAACACTCCCAGGGCAGGTACAGGGGGTTAGATACAGAGTAAAGCTCCCTCTACACTGTCCCATCAAACACTCCCAGGGCAGGTACAGGGGGTTAGATACAGAGTAAAGCTCCCTCTACACCGTCCCATCAAACACTCCCAGGGCAGGTACAGCACGGGGTTAGATACAGAGTAAAGCTCCCTCTACACTGTCCCATCACACACTCCCAGGGCAGGTACAGGGGGTTAGATACAGAGTAAAGCTCCCTCTACACCGTCCCATCAAACACTCCCAGGGCAGGTACAGCACGGGGTTAGATACAGAGTAAAACTCCCTCTACACTGTCCCATCACACACTCCCAGGGCAGGTACAGGGGGTTAGATACAGAGTAAAGCTCCCTCTACACTGTCCCATCAAACACTCCCAGGGCAGGTACAGCACGGGGTTAGATACAGAGTAAAGCTACCTCTACACTGTCCCATCAAACACTCCCAGGGCAGGTACAGGGGGTTAGATACAGAGTAAAGCTCCCTCTACACTGTCCCATCACACACTCCCAGGGCAGGTACAGGGGGTTAGATACAGAGTAAAGCTCCCTCTACACTGTCCCATCACACACTCCCAGGGCAGGTACAGGGGGTTAGATACAGAGTAAAGCTCCCTCTACAGTGTCCCATCAAACACTCCCAGGGCAGGTACAGGGGGTTAGATACAGAGTAAAGCTCCCTCTACACTGTCCCATCAAACACTCCCAGGGCAGGTACAGCATGGGTTAGATACAGAGTAAAGCTCCCTCTACACTGTCCCATCAAACACTCCCAGGGCAGGTACAGGGGGTTAGATACAGAGTAAAGCTCCCTCTACACTGTCCCATCACACACTCCCAGGGCAGGTACAGGGGGTTAGATACAGAGTAAAGCTCCCTCTCCACTGTCCTGACAATGCACCTCAAACCCAATCTCAGAGGAGCCCAGGTGGATCGTTCTACCGCCGCATACACCAGTTTCCTGTGGCCTTTCTGAGAGGCATGCACATTGAAGGTGAATTATGGGGCAGGTTTACTTCGTAACAAACTGTGGTAAAAATGAATTCAATGCTGGAAGTACGCTGGGTATCTTTGACATGATATGAAGCCATAAAAATATAAATATCATTTATATTTTGCTTCACACGGGAGTCTTACAGTCTGGGACAGATATAACTCTGTGCTTAGAGGGCACAGGCAGTGTTAACCCAATGCTATCCCTTGAGCACAAAAATCCAGGCTGACGGTCCCAGGGCAATACTGAGGGAGCGGCGCACTGTTGGAGGGGCAGTACTGAGGGTATGTCAATAAATATGACAATAATATCCCATAAACAGCGCTCCCTCAGTACTGCCCCTCCGACAGTGCGGCGCTCCCTCAGTACTGCCCCTCCGACAGTGCGGCGCTCCCTCAGTACTGCCCCTCCGACATTGCGGCGCTCCCTCAGTACTGCCCCTCCGACAGTGCGGCGCTCCCTCAGTACTGCCCCTCCGACAGTGCGGCGCTCCCTCAGTACTGCCCCTCCGACAGTGCGGCGCTCCCTCAGTACTGCCCCTCCGACAGTGCGGCGCTCCCTCAGTACTGCCCCTCCGACAGTGCGGCGCTCCCTCAGTACTGCCCCTCCGACAGTGCGGCGCTCCCTCAGTACTGCCCCTCCGACAGTGCGGCGCTCCCTCAGTACTGCCCCTCCGACAGTGCGGCACTCCCTCAGTACTGCCCCTCCGACAGTGCGGCGCTCCCTCAGTACTGCCCCTCCGACAGTGCGGCGCTCCCTCAGTACTGCCCCTCCGACAGTGCGGCGATCCCTCAGTACTGCCCCTCCGACAGTGCGGCGCTCCCTCAGTACTGCCCCTCCGACAGTGCGGCGCTCCCTCAGTACTGCACCTCCGACAGTGCGGCGATCCCTCAGTACTGCCCCTCCGACAGTGCGGCGCTCCCTCAGTACTGCCCCTCCGACAGTGCGGCGCTCCCTCAGTACTGCACCTCCGACAGTGCGGCGCTCCCTCAGTACTGCCCCTCCGACAGTGCGGCGCTCCCTCAGTACTGCACTGGGAGTATCCGCCTGGAGTGGGGCTCGAACCCACGACGTTCTGATTCTGAGGCACGAGAGCGAGATACAGACTGAGACACGGCTGACATATCGCTTACGAAAATGCAATCAGAATGTAAACAGATGGAAGGTGATAATGCAAATCAGCAGGGAGGAGAAAGAATGGAAGGTTTGCTGAAGCGGAGGAAATAGGAACAGCAGGAATGGAATACTGGAGTGAGAATCCTTGAGGGAACTGGATTTTTCGTCTCGGCACTATTTCTGGACCTACCTCGCTTCAGAAGGCAATTTCCCCCCGAGTTTGGATTAATCCGCTCCTCACAACTAAACAACGCTTTCAATTATTGGTTTGCCTCACACTCTGTTGTTGTACTTGTTACTGGGGTTCATTTCCCCCTCCGTACCATCGCCTGTCTCGGCCCCTGACTCAGCTCTTCTGCTGCCGAAGCCCTCATCCATGCCTTTGTTACCTCCAGACTTGACTGTTCTAATGCACTCCTGGGTGGCCTCCCACATTCTACCCTATGTAAACTAGAGGTGATCCAAAACTCGGCTGCCCCGTGTCCTAACTCGCACCGAGTCCCGCTCACCCATCACCCGCTTTGCTCATTGCTCTGTGTCCTAACTCGCACCGAGTCCCGCTCACCCATCACCCCCTGTGCTCGCTGCCCATGTCCTAACTCGCACCGAGTCCCGCTCATCCATCACCCCCTGTGCTCGCTGACCCATGTCCTAACTCGCACCGAGTCCCGCTCACCCATCACCCCCTGTGCTCGCTGCCCATGTCCTAACTCACACCGAGTCCTGCTCACCCATCACCCCCTGTGCTCGCTGACCTCGTGTCCTAACTCGCAACGAGTCCCGCTCACCCATCACCCCTGTGCTCACTGCCCCATGTCCTAACTCACACCGAGTCCCGCTCACCCATCACCCCCTGCACTCACTGACCAACATTGGCTCCCGGGTAAGCAACAGCTCAATTTCAAAATTCTCATCCTTGTTTACAAATCCCTCCATGGCCCTCGCCCTTCCCTATCTCTGTAATCTCCTCCAGCCCCACAACCCCCGAGATGTCTGCGCTCCTCTAATTCTGCCCTCCTGAGCATCCCTGATTATAATCGCTCCACCATCGGTGGCTGTGCCTTCTGTTGCCTGGGCCCCAAGCTCTGGAACTCCCTCCCTAAACCTCTCTGCCTCTCCCTCCTCAATTAAGACGCTCCTTAAAGACTA
Source organism: Pristiophorus japonicus (assembly GCF_044704955.1). Lineage (NCBI taxonomy): Eukaryota > Metazoa > Chordata > Chondrichthyes > Pristiophoridae > Pristiophorus > Pristiophorus japonicus. The sequence continues at coordinate 11,571,152 of NC_092003.1, read as the reverse complement.
CCTCTTTGACCGAGCTTTAGGTCAGCTGTCTTAATATCTCCTTCTGTGGCTCGGTGTCAAATTTTTGTCTGATAACGCTGTTGTGTGAAGCGCCTTGGGATGTATTACTGCATTAAAGGTGCTATATCAATGCAAGTTGTTGTTGCTGGTGTTTGGTTCAACAGGCACCGACTGTTTTCTGTTTCCTCGTCCAAGTTGTCCATGTTCAGGTGTAATAAGGTACTAAGGGATGTGAGGCAAAGGCGGGGAGATGGAGTTAGGTCACAGATCAGCCACGATCTCATTGACTGGTGGAGCAGGCTCGAGGGGCCGAATGGCCTCCTCCTGTTCCTATGTTCCAAATGCCTGTGCCAGAAGATTGGTCAACTCTGGGGTGAAACGCGGAGGGAAGTTGGGGAACGAGCAACGTCACCATTACCCACTGCCCTGGATTTATAAAGATGCAAGTCATTCTTTTTGTTTTTTAACAGCAAACCTTCAAGATGTCAGCCGGGGCTCGGTGGGCAGCACTCCCGCCTCTCGGTCAGAAGGTCGGGGGTTCAAGACCCACTCCAGGGACTTGAGCACAGAAATTTAGACTGACACACCCGGTGCCAGTACTGAGTGAGCGCCGCACTGTCGGAGGGGCAGTGCTGACGGAGTGCCGCACTGTCGGAGGGGCAGTACTGAGGGAGCGCCGCACTGTCGGAGGGGCAGTGCTGACGGAGTGCCGCACTGTCGGAGGGGCAGTACTGAAGGAGTGCCGTATTGCGCTGTCGGAGGGGCAGTACTGAGGGAGCGCCGTACTGCGCTGTCGGAGGGGCAGTGCTGAGGGAGCGCCGTACTGTGCTGTCGGAGGGGCAGTGCTGAGGGAGCGCCGTACTGCGCTGTTGGAGGGGCAGTGCTGAGTGAGCCCCGCACTGTCGGGGGGGCAGTACTGAGGGAACGCCACATTGTCAGAGGGGTAGTACTGAGGAAGCGCCGTACTGTTGGAGGGGCAGTACTGAGGGAGCCCCACACTGTCGGAGGGGCAGTACTGAGGGAGCGCCGCACTGTCGAAGGGGCAGTACTGAGGGAGCGCCACACTGTCGAAGGGACAGTACTGAGGGAGCGCCGCACTGTGGGAGGGGCAGTACTGAGGGAGCCCCGCACTGTCGGAGGGGCAGTACTGAGGGAGCGCCACACTGTCGGAGAGTCAGTACTGAGGGAGCGTTGTTTAAGGGCTGTTATCGACATACCAACAGTTACTGCCCTCAAAAGGCAATTCAGCGAGTGAAGTCAATCTGGCCATAAATAAGCAAACCAATCACTGGGCATCATTTGTTGAGGGATGGAATTGAAATTGATTTCACCTCGTTGAGCCACACTGTGAACAGTTCTGGTCTGCGTATTATAAAAAAAGATATTGAGGCAATAAAATAGGTGCAGTACAGGTTTACAAGGATGATCTCAGAACTTTGAAGTTCCACTCATCAGGAAAGGATGAACAGGCTGGGTCTCTTTGCTCTAGAGCAGAGAAGGCTGAGGGGTGACTTAATAGAGGTCTTTGAGATTATGAACGGGTTCGATCAGGTAGACGTAGAGAAGATGTTCCCACTTGTGGGGGAGACCAGAACTCGGGGCCATCAATATCAGACAGTCACTAATAAATCCAATGGGGAATTCAGCAACAACAACTTGTAGTTATATAGCGCCATTAATGTAGTAAAATGTCCCAAGGCGCTTCACAGGAGCGTTATAAAACAAAACAGATAAATTTGACACCGAGCCACAGAAGTAGAAATTAGGGCAGGCAACCAAAAGCTGAGTCAGAGAGGTCGGTTTAAAGGAGCATCTTGAAGGAGGAAAGAGAGGTAGAGAGGTAAAGAGGTTTAGGGAGGGAGTTCCAGAGCTTGGGGCCCAGGCAACAGAAGGCACGGCCATCGATGGTGGAGCGATTATAATCAGGGATGGTCAAGTGGGCAGAATTAGAGGAGTGCAGACATCTCGGGGGGTTGTGGGGCTGGAGGGGATTACAGAGATAGGGAGGGGGTGAGGGCCATGGAGGAATTTGAAAACAAGGAGGAGAATTTTGAAATTGAGACGTTGCTTAACCGGGAGTCAATGTAGGTCAGCGAGCACAGGGGGTGATGGGTGAGCGGGACTGGGTGCGAGTTAGGACACAGGGCAGGGAGCACAGGGGGTGATGGGTGAGTGGGACTCGGTGCAAGTTAGGACACGGGACAGTGAGCACAGTGGGTGATGGGTGAGCGGGAATCGGTGCGAGTTAGGACACGGGGTCAGCGAGCACAGGGAGTGATGGGTGAGCGGGACTTGGTGCGAGTTAGGACACGGGGCAGCGAGCACAGGGGGTGATGGGTGAGCGGGACTCGGTGCGAGTTAGGACACGGGGTCAGCGAGCACAGTGGGTGATGGGTGAGCGGGACTCGGTGCGAGTTAGGACACGGGGTCAGCGAGCATAGGGGGTGATGGGTGAGTGGGACTGGGTGCGAGTTAGGACACGGGGTCAGCAAGCACAGGGGGTGATGGGTGAGCGGGACTCAGTGCGAGTTAGGACACGGGTCAGCGAGCACAGGGGGTGATGGGTGAGCGGGACTCGGTGCGAGTTAGGACACGGGGTCAGCGAGCACAGGGGGTGATGGGTGAGCGGGACTCGGTGCGAGTTAGGACACGGGTCAGCAAGCGCAGGGGGTGATGGGTGAGCGGGACTCGGTGCGAGTTAGGACACGGGGTCAGCGAGCACAGGGGGTGATGGGTGAGCGGGACTCGGTGCGAGTTAGGACACGGGGGCAGCCGAGTTTTGGATCACCTCCAGTTTACGTCGGATAGAATGTGGGAGGCCGGCCAGGAGTGCGTTGGAGGAGTCAAGTCTGGAGGCAACAAAGGCACGGATGAGGGTTTCAGCAGCGGATGAGGTAAGGCAGGGGGCGGAGACGGGCGATGTTACGGAGGTGGAAATTGGCGGTCTTGGTTACGCGGTGGATATGTGGGTAAAAGCTCATTTCAGGGTGAAATTTGGACAGCGAGGTTGCGAACAGTCTGGTTCAGCCTCAGACAGGAGTTGAGGAGCGGGATGGAGTCAGTGGTTGGGGAATGGAGTTTGTGGCACCCCCTCACAGCTCCACCACCTACAGAGTGCTGACAGCTCTTCAATGACCCCCCACCCGCCCCTACTTATCCTGGTAAGCAGGCATTTCCTGCAAACGTAGGCAGCTTAATTCCCTCTGTTTGGGCACTGATTAACTTGCCTGTGTGTAATGACATCATGCACTACATTAATACACTCATGAGAGGGTTTAGTTCAAGCAATCTGAGGTAAACAGGCACGACGATAACCAGATGCATATCGACAGCAGCATCAACAGTGTAAGACCCCAAGGCGTGACACAGGAACCCATATCCAGCAAACCCTGACATCGTGAGGTCGGGAAAGTCTCTGTCGAAATGCAAGCTCTTTCACGAAAGAAAAGATCTGCATATCTATAGCGCCTTTGTTGAGCTCACGATGTCGCACAGCCCTTTTACAGCCACTGAGGTGGTCGTTGCAGGAAACGCGGCAGCCAATTTGCGCACAGCAAGCTCCCACAAGCAGCAATGTGATAATGACCCAGATCATCTGCTTTATTTTTGGTGATACTGATTGGGTTTTGGCCCAGGGCACCACGGAGAGTGCCCCTGCTCTTCTTCAAAATGGTGCCGTGGGATCTTTTATGTGGTGGACAGGGCCTCGATTTTATGTCTCACCCAGAAGGTGGCCCCCCCGACAGTGCGGCGCTCCCTCAGTACTGCCCCTCCGACAGTGCGGCGCTCCCTCAGTACGGCCCCTGCGACAGTGAGGCGCTTCCTCAGTACTGCCCCTCCGACAGTGCGGCGCTCCCTCAGTACTGCCCCTGCGACAGTGAGGCGCTCCCTCAGTACTGCCCGTCCGACAGTGCGGCGCTCCCTCAGTACTGCCCCTCCGACAGTGCGGCGCTCCCTCAGTACGGCCCCTGCGACAGTGAGGCGCTCCCTCAGTACTGCCCCTCCGACAGTGCGGCGCTCCCTCACTACTGCCACTCCGACAGTGCGGCGCTCCCTCAGTACTGCCCCTCCGACAGTGCGGCGCTCCCTCACTACTGCCACTCCGACAGTGCGGCGCTCCCTCAGCACTGCCCCTCCGACAGTGCGGCGCTCCCTCAGCACTGCCTCTCCGACAGTGCGGCGCTCCCTCAGTACTGCCCCTCCGACAGTGCGGCGCTCCCTCAGCACTGCCCCTCCGACAGTGCGGCGCTCCCTCAGCACTGCCCCTCCGACAGTGCGGCGCTCCCTCAGCACTGCCCCTCCGACAGTGCGGCGCTCCCTCAGTACTGCCCCTCCGACAGTGCGGCGCTCCCTCAGCACTGCCCCTCCGACAGTGCGGCGCTCCCTCAGCACTGCCCCTCCGACAGTGCGGCACTCCCTCAGTGCTGCCCCTCCGACAGTGCAGCACTAATTGAGGGCACACCCTCAGATCCCAGCGGCCACTATTTTGAAGAAGAGCAGGGGGAGTTCTCCCCGGTGTCCTGGGGCCAATATTTATCCCTCTGTCAACATCACTAAAACAGATGATCTGGGTCATTGTCACATTGCTGTGTGTGGGAGCTTGCTGTGCGCAAATTGGCTGCCGTGTTTCCCACAGTACAACAGTGACTACACTCCAAAAAATGTATTTGATTGGCTGTAAAGCGCTTTGGGACGCCTGGTGGTCGTGAAAGGCGCGATAGAAATGCGCGAAACCCGGACAACGTAAGCATCTCTTTTACATAATTATATTAGACATAAAACATAAAACATAAAGCCATTCGTCCCACGGCTCGGTGCCGGGGTCTATGCTCCACACCAGCCCCCTCCCACCCCTCGTCATCTCACCCCATCACCATATCCTTCTATTCCTTTCTCCCTCGTGTGTTTATCCACAAATACATCCTCTCTAAACCTCTCCGCCTCTCTACCTCTCTTTCCTCCTTTAAGTCGCTCCTTAACACCGACCTCTTGAAACAAGCTTTTGGTCATAATTTCTTCTTTTCTGGCTCGGTGTCAAATTTATCTGATTTGAGTTGTAACACTGCTGTGAAGCTCCTTGGGATGTTTTACTACATTAAAGGCGATATCTAAATAAAAGTCATTATTATTATTATTATTACTAAAAGTTGCGACACAGGTTCGCAAGACCATAACAAAGCAAACCAAGAACTCGGGTTTATTTCTGGAGGGATAGAATCGAAACGTACAGAAGTTATGCTAAACCTGTACCGAACCTCGGTTAGACCACACTTGGAGCACTGCGCACAGTTCTGGTCGCCGTATTATCAACAGGATATCGAGGCACTGGAGAAGGGTGCAGAGAAGATTTGCAAGGACGATACCAGAAATACGAGGGGATACCCATCAGGAAAGGGTGAACAGGCTGGGTCTCTTTTCTCTTGAGACGAGAAGGCTGAGGGGTGACCTAATCGAGGTCTTTAAAATGATGAAAGGTTTTGATAGAGTGGATACAGAGAGAATGTTCCCACTTGTGGGGAAGAGCATAACTAGAGACCATCAATATAAGGTAGTCACCCAGAAATCCAACGGGAAATTCCGGGATTTGAACACAAGGTTAAGAATCGAGGATGCCCAAGAGGCCAGAATTGGGGGAGCGCAAGAAAGACTTGCATTTATATAGCGCCTTTCATGACGACCGGACATCTCATAGCGCTTTACAGCCGATGAAGTACTTCTTGGAGTGTCGCCACTGTGGGAAACACGGCGGCCAATTTGCGCACAGCAAGCTCCCACACACAGCAGCGTGATCATGGCCAAACAATCTGTTTTTTTTTTATTATGTTGATTGAGGGATAAATATTGGCCCCAGGTAGAGGTCACCGATATAAGATCGTCACCCAGAAATCCAATGGGGAATTCAGGAGAAACCTCTTTACCCCAGAGAGGGGTGAGAATGTGGAACTCGCTGCCACAGGGAGGGGTTGAGGCGAATAGTATCGATGTATTTAAGGGGAGGCTGGACCAGCATATGAGGGAGAAGGGAATAGAGGGTTATGCTGATAGAGTGAGATGAGGAAAGACGGGAGGGGGCTCGAGTGGAGCATAAACGCCGGCACGGACTGGTGGGGCCCAATGGCCTGTTTCTGTGCTGTATGTAACCACGCGATTCTGGGCAAAGTTGAGCGTTGGCAGGTTATCCTGAGTACCGGGGGCACATTGCCAGGTCAAATTTGTTGCAGCTTTTGTCTGCAATTGCAGCCTATTATTTATAATAAAGAGCTAAACGAAAATTCTGCTGCAGTGCATAATCCTGAATAATTAGCTGCTGTGAAACGGGGATACGGGCATGAAAGTGAAGGTGCCTCCAATCAGCCAGAGCTTCCTAGTCTCTGCGTCACCCCGAATGGACCCTCGAAATTAAACAATAAAGCCAAGGGAGGCATTTAGATAGGCAGCGAAGACTGAAAGATTCTCTCAAAGCGTCTTCAGGTAAATCAGAGTGAGCCGAATATACAATTCACCGGCTGGCAATATTTGAGCAGCAAATTCAATTAATCCTGCTCGAATTCAGGAAAAAAAAAAGCTGGGCCCATTCTTCTCATTAATGCAAGTCAGGCGGGAAAAAATAAGTCGAACGGGTGTGTGATTAATCTTTCGACTTTGCAGCCTTCTGGAAGAAGCCATTCAGAAGGGAGGCCAAATTTCTCCGAGCCTCCTGTGCCAGCGTATGGGACAAATGCTATCTTCAATGCAAAGGGGGGGAGGGGGGGGAAAAGAGGGAGCGAGGGGAGAACGGAGGGTAGAGAGGCGGGCGCCTTGCTCGAAGAGGATTTGAAATGGCTCAGGTTCGAGCCTGTCGGAGGCGAGAGACACACATCAATTCATCAACGACCTCTTCGGAAGCTTTGCGAGATTTGAATATATCTGAGGGATGGTGGAGAATGCCGAAGGATTGCCACTCTCGGGCTACTGGGGTGAATGATCAGCCATGATCTTATTGAATGGTGGTGCAGGCTCGAAGGGCCGAATGGCCTACTCCTGCACCTATTTTCTATGTTTCTATGTTTTTTCTTTTCCGAGAAATCGCTAAAACTGAAAACAGTGGTCGATCGCACTCTCCGCTCCTCTAATTCTGCCCTCTCGCACATCCCCCGATTCGCATCACTCCACCATCGGAGGCCGTGCCTTCAGCTGCCTGGGCCCCAAGCTCTGGAACTCCCTCCCTGAACCTCTCCGCCTCTCTACCTCTCTTTCCTCCTTCAAGACACTCCTTAAAACCCACCTCTCTGACCAAGCCTTTGGTCGCCTGTCCTGATATTTTCTCATATTACAACGCCTCGATTTCGAAATTCTCCTCCTTGTTTACAAATCCCTCCATGGCCCTCGCCCCTCCCTATCTCTGTAATCTCCTCCAGCCCCACAACCCCCCGAGATCTCTGCCCTCCTCTAATTCTGCCCTCCTTAGCATCCCTGATTATAATCGCTCCACCATCGGTGGCCGTGCCTTCTGTTGCCTGGGCCCCAAGCTCTGGAACTCCCTCCCGAAACCTCTCCGCCTCTCTACCTCTCTTTCCTCCTGCAAGCCGCTCCTTAAAACCTCCCTCTTTGACCAATCTTTTGGTCACCTGCGCTAATTTCTACTTATGTGGCACGGTGTCAAATATTTGATCTCATAATGCTCCTGTGAAGCGCCTCGGGATGTTAAAGGCGCTATATAAATACAAGTTGCTGCTATTCCTCGTTTAAAGTGACTGTTAACCAAACAGGTAGCACATTTAAACACTGCGATATGTGTGCGCACTAGGTCCGTGCAGCAGAGCAGGTCCCCAGTCGTCCTGGTTAACCCTTGCCCCTGGACCGAGACCTCGCTCTGTCAAGCCCCGTGTGGTGGCTGGTGTACAACGGTCACCCCACGTTAAAAAAACCCACCCACAGGCATCTTCCACCCTTCAGGATGTAGTTCGGGATCCGGAATATTAGGTCCTTCACTGAAACACCTGTGAACTCGTCCCTTTTTGACGTGGAAGCAAGTCATCCTCGTTTCGAGGAATCGCCTACGATGATGATGTACTATCAGGAGGATGATCCAAGCTCAATTTTTCTGCTCCTTAGTTCTGCGGCTCATGACATCCAGACATTAATTTGTTAATTCACATTTCGCTAAATTAGGAAGGATGTGAAGGCCTTAGAGAGGGTGCAGAGGAGATTGACCAGAATGGTCCCAGGGATGAGGGACTGTAGTTACGTGGAGAGACTGGGAGAAGCTGGGGTTGTTCTCCTTGGAGCAGAGAAGGTTGAGAGGAGATTTGATCGAGGTGTTCAAAATCATGAGGGAGTTTGGACAGAGTAGAGAGAGAGAGAAACTGTTCCCATTGGTGGAAGGGTGGAGAACCAGAGGGACACACAGATTTCAGGCGATTGGCAGAAGAACCAAAGGCGACACGAGGAGAAACGTTTTTACGCAGCGAGTGGTTAGGATCTGGAATGCGCTGCCTGAGGGGGTGGTGGAGGCAGACTCAATCGTGGCTTTCAAAAGGGAGTTGGATAAGTAGCTTATAATGTATGCACCGGTGAGCATGTTCACAGGTTGGCTGAGCTGTTGCATTGTGAGTGGCTTAGCCAAGACTCAATAAAACCCCAGCCATAGAATCATAGAAGTTTACAGCACGGAAGGAGGCCATTTCAGCCCATCGTGTCCGTGCCAACCAACAAGAGGCTCTCCGGCCTAATCCCACTTTCCAGCTCTCGGTCCATGGCCCTTCAGGTTACAGCACTTCAAGTGCCTATCCAAGTACTTAAAACGACTCCATTTACCTGGTAATGAATGCAGGGATTTGCTGATCAAACTGGAAACATAGAAACATAGAAAATAGGTGCAGGAGTAGGCCATTCGGCCCTTCGAGCCTGCACCACCATTCAATAAGATCATGGCTGATCATTCCCTCAGTACCCCTTTCCTGCTTTCTCTCCATACCCCTTGATCCCCTTAACCGTAAGGGCCACATCTAACTCCCTCTTGAATATATCCAATGAATTGGCCTCAACAACTCTCTGCAGTAGGGAATTCCACAGGTCAACAACTCTCTGAGAGAAGAAGTTTCTCCTCATCTCGGTCCTAAATGGCCTACCCCTTATCCGAAGACTATGTCCCCTGGTTCTGGACTTCCCCAACATCGAGAACGTTCTTCCCGCATCGAACCTGTCCTGTATCCTGTAGTTACACCGCCCATGACTTATCTGTCCCGAGCCAGAGTGCTGCTCCAGTCCACCTGCCCGCTTTGTGTTTTTGCACGGGGAGGGAGAGATTGTGTCCTCATAGAATCACAGAGATTAACAGCACGGAAGGAGGCCATTTCGGCCCATCGTGTCCGTGCCGGCCGACCAAGAGCCACCCAGCCTAATCCCACTTTCCCGCTCTCGGTCCGTAGCCCTGTAGGTTACAAGTGCACATCCAAGTACTTTTTAAATGTGGTGAGGGTTTCTGCCTCTACCACCCTTTCAGGCAGTGAGTTCCAGACCCCCACCACCCTCAAGACATTTCCCCTCAAATCCCCTTTAAACCTTCCCCCAATTACTTTAAATCTGTGCCCCCTGGTTGTTGACCCCTCTGCCAAGGGAAACAGGTCCGTCCTATCCACCCTATCCAGGCCCCTCATCATTTTATACACCTCAATCAGGTCTCCCCTCAGCCTCCTCCGTTCCAAAGAAAACAACCCCAGCCTATCCAATCTTTCCTCATAGCTAAATACAGCTTCATAATTTTCACACACATATCCTTCTCGTCCTTTCTCCCTCATATGTTTGTCCAGCCTCCCCTTAAATACATCGATACTATTCGCCTCAACCCCTCCCTGTGGCAGCGAGTTCCACATTCTCACCGCTCTCCGGGTGAATAAAATTCTCCTGAATTCCCCATTGGATTTATTCGCAGGGCCGAATGTCTCCAGCTCTCCGTTGTGTTAAGATGGCTGGTGGTGAATTGCTACTCGACTAGATTTAAGCGTTTGATTGATTGGACAACAAGCCAGACCTATTCTGAGGCAAAATATGTCGTCGGCCCCAGGCGGCCTTGCGCACAGGCTTTTTAGTCTTGTTGTTAGCTCAACTCGAGAGCAGTTACAACATCCTCAGGCACAACCTCTTCAAGTTGGCAAATTGGAACCAATTGTAAGCCAATCTGAAACGCGTGTTGGCTTCAGGAGCTGACTTGGCACAAGGTAAGTAATGTGCCATTGCTTGAGGTGACCTCCTCCTCAGTGGGCAGAGACTGATCGACTCGGACTGGTCCTCAGTGCTGCCAATGGACTCCAACTCCACAGCACAGCACAATGCCTCACCACACCAGCGCGGCGCTCCCTCAGTACTGCCCCTCCGACAGTGCGGCGCTCCCTCAGTACTGCCCCTCTGACAGTGCAGCACTCCCTCACTACTGCCCCTCCGACAGTGCAGCACTCCCTCAGTACTGCCCCTCCGACAGTGCGGCACTCCCTCAGTACTGCCCCTCCGACAGTGCGGCACTCCCTCAGTACTGCCCCTCTGACAGTGCGGCACTCCCTCAGTACTGCCCCTCCGACAGTGCGGCGCTCCCTCAGTACTGCCCCTCCGACGGTGTGGTGCTCCCTCAGTACTGTCCCTCCGAAAGTGCAGCACTCCCTCAGTACTGCCCCTCCGACAGTGCGGCACTCCCTCAGTACTGCCCCTCCGACAGTGCGGCGCTCCCTCAGTAATGCCCCTCCGACAGTGCGGCACTCCCTCAGTACTGCCCCTCCGACAGTGCGGCGCTCCCTCAGTACTGCCCCTCCGGCAGTGCGCCGTTCTATCAACACTGCCCTTTGGACATTGCGGTGCTCCCTCAGTACTGCCCCTCTGACAGTGCAGTGCTCCCTCAGTACTGCCCCTCCGACAGTGCGGTGCTCCCTCAGTACTGCCCCTCCGACAGTGCTGCACTCCCTCAGTACTGCCCCTCTGACAGTGCGGCGCTCCCTCAGTACTGCCCATCCGACAGTGCTGTACTCCCTCAGTACTGCCCCTCCGACAGTGCGGCGCTCCCTCAGTATCGCCCCTCCGAAAGTGCTGCACTCCCGCAGTACTGCCCCTAAGAGAGTCCGGCTTTCCCTCAGTACTGCACTGGTGTATCAGCCTAGATTTTCTGTGCTCAGGTCCCTGGAGTGAGACTTAAACCCACGACCTTCTGACCCAGGGGCGCAAGAGAGCCCTGAGTGTCGGAGCACAGATATCTCGGGGGGGTTGTAGGGGCTGGAAGAGGTTACAGAGAGTAAGGCGGGGTGCGGGAAGGCCAGGGAGGGATTTGAAAATGAGGATGAGAATTCTAAAATCGTGGCATTGCCGGACAAGGAGGTTAATGTAGGTCAGCGAGCACAGGGGGTGAGGTGTGAGTGGGACTCGGTGCGAGTTAGAACACGGGACAGCGAGCACAGGGGGTGATGGGTGAGCGGGACTCGGTGCAAGTTAGGACACGGGACAGCGAGTGATGGGAGAGCGGCACTCGGTGCGAGTTAGGACACGGGACAGCGAGCACAGGGGGTGATGGGTGAGCGGGACTCGGTGCGAGTTAGGACACGGGGCAGCGAGCACTGGGGGTGATGGGTGAGCGGGACTTGGTGCGAGTTAGGACACGGGGCAGCGAGCACAGGGGTGATGGGTGAGCGGGACTCGGTGCGAGTTAGGACACGTGGCAGTGAGCACAGTGGGTGATGGGTGAGCGGGACTCGGTGCGAGTTAGGACACAGGGCAGTGAGCACAGAGGGTGATGGGTGAGCGGGACTCGGTTTGAGTTAGGACACGGGGCAGTGAGCACAGGGGGTGATGGGTGAGTGCGACTGGGTGCGTTTTAGGACACGGACGATAGATTAATGGAGGCCAGGTTGGCAGAATCGCATTCCAGAGCCTGTGACTGTCACAGGAGGTCTATCGGTTTTGAGGTAAACTGTAAGAGGGGCAGTATGAGGGAGCGCCGCACTGTCGGAGAGGCGGTATTGAGGGAGCGCGCACTGTCGGAGGGGCGGTATTGAGGGAGTGCGCACTGTCGGAGGGGCAGTAATGAGGGAGTGCCGCACTGACGGAGGGGCAGTACTGAGGGAGCGCGCACTGTCGGAGGGGCAGTAATGAGGGAGTGCCGCACTGACGGAGGGGCAGTACTGAGGGAGCGATGCACTGACGGAGGGGAGGTACTGAGCGAGCGCCGCACTATCGGAGGGGCCGTCTTTCGGATGAGATCTTAAACCAAGACCCCGTCTGCTCTCTCAGGTGGATGTAAAAGATCCCACGGCCACTATTGGAAGAAGAGCAGGGGGAGTTCTCCCCGGTGTCCTGGGGCCAATATTTATCCCTCAACCAACATCACTAAAACAGATGATCTGGGTTATTATCACATTGCTGTCTGTGGGAGCTTGCTGTGTGCAAATTGACTGCCGCGTTTCCCACATTACAACAGCGACGCACCTTTAAAAGTACCTCATTGGCTGTAAAGCGCTTTGAGACGTCCGGTGGTCGTGAAAGGCACTATATAAATTCAAGACTTTCTTTCAGCTGCCCGGAGCCCTGAGCTCCGGAATTCTCTCCCTAAACCACTCCGCTTTTCTCTGCTCCTTTAAGACACTGCTCATAACCTACTTCCTCCTGCCCTAATATCTCCTTGTGCGGCTCCATGTCAGATTTCATTTGATAACGCTCCTGTGAAGCGTCTTGGGACGTCTTATTATGTTAATAGCGCTATACAAACGCAGGAGGACCCTAGAATCTGCAATGGGATATAGACAGGCTAAGTGAGTGAGCAAAAATTTGCCAGATGGAGTATAATCTGGGAAAGTGTGAGGTTTTCCACTTGGGCAGGAAAAATAAAAAAACATATTATTATTTAAATGGGGAGAGATTACAGAATGCTGCACTACAGAGTGACCTGGGGATCCTTGTACATGAAACACAAAAGGTTAGTATGCAGGTACAGCAAGTAATCAGAAAGGCCAATGGAATGTTGGTCTTTATTGCAAGGGGGATAGAAAACATAGAAACAGAGAAAATAGGTGCAGGAGCAGGCTATTCGGCCCTTCGAGCCTGCACCACCATTCAATATGATCATGGTGTGATCATTCCCTCAGTACCCCATTCCTGCTTTCTCTCCATGATCCCTTTAGCCGTAAGGGCCACATCTAACTCCCTTTTGAATATATCCAACGAACTGGCCCCAACAACTTTCTGTGGTAGAGAATTCCACAGGTTCACCACTCTCCGAGTGAAGAAGTTTCTCCTCATCTCGGTCCTAAATGGCTTACCCGTTATCCTTAGACTGTGACCCCTGGTTCTGGACTTCCCCAACATCGGGAACATTCTTCCTGCATCTAACCTGTCCAGTCCCGTCAGAATTTTATATGTTTCTATGAGAGCCCCTCTCATTCTTCTAAATTCCAGTGAGTATAAGTGAGCCGATCCAGTCTTTCTCCATATGTCAGTCCCGCCAACCCGGGAATCAGTCTGGTGAACCTTCGCTGCACTTCCTCAATTAGCAAGAATGTCCTTCCTCAGATTAGGAGACCAAAACTGCACTGATGGAGTATAAAAACAGAGAAGTCCTGCTACAACTGTACAGGGTATTGGTGAGGCCACACCTGGAGTACTGCGTGCAGTTTTGGTCTCCATATTTAAGGAAGGATCATCATAATAGGCAGTCCCTTGAACGAGGATGACTTGCTTCCACACGAGTTCACAGGTGTTTTGATGAAGGACCCGATGTTCCAGGTCCTGAACTCCAATTGAGGAGCTGGAAGATGCCTGTGGGTGGATTTTTTTAACGTGGGGTGAGTGTTGCACACCAGCCACCACACGGGCTTGACAGAGCGAGGTCTTGGTCCAGTGGCAAGGGTTAACCAGGACGACTGGAGACCAGCTCTGCTGCACGGGCCTAGTGCGCGCACATATCGCACAGTGTGGGCTGGGCCCGTGCTGCCCCTGGGCCCTCGCTACTTCTGGGCCCCGTACCCTCATCTGTCGCACCCCCGCCACGATCTCTCGCCGCTCCTCCGCCACAAAACATTCATCGCATCTCTAGAACTAGGGTCGGCATAGTTTGAGAATAAGGGGTCACGCATTAAAACTAAAATGAGGAGGAATTTCGTCTTTCAGAGGGTGGTAAATCTGTGGAATTCTCTGCCCCAGAGAGCTGTGGAGGCTGGGTCATTAAGGTGGAGATAGACAGATCCTTGAGCGATAAAGAAATGGGCGGGGAAGTGGACCTGAGTCCATGAAATGATCAGCCACGATCTTATTAAATGGCGGAGCAGGCTCGAGGGGCCAAATGGCCGACTCCTGCTCCTATTTCTTACGTTCTTCTGCTGCTGTTGCGTCTTTAAGGCTCTGTGGTTTAGACGAGGCCTGCGAGCACCATGGGAGCAGGCCGGGGAGCGGGAGGAGCAGTGTGGCGGTGTACCGCTCCAGGGAGCAGCAGGCGCTGGAGCAGGAGGGCGACGGCAGCGAAGTGGGCGACTGGACTGGACGTCACTATGATCCAGGTCGCTGGTTGGAGCGGCGAGCTCGGGGCGAAGGAGCGGCGAGGGATTGTAGAGGGACGTGATCGGGGCCCAGGAGAGGCGAGGGCCCAGGGGCAGCACGGGCCCAGCCCACACTGTGCGGTATGTGGGCCCGCACTAGGTCCATGCAGCAGAGCTGGTCTCCAGTCGTCCTGGTTAACCTTTGCCCCTGGACCAAGACCTCGCTCTGTCAAGCCCCGTGTGGTGGCTGGTGTGCAACGGTCACCCCACGTTAAAAAAACCCACCCACAGGCATCTTCCACCCTTCAGGATGTAGTTCGGGATCCGGAATATTAGGTCCTTCATTGAAACACCTGGGAACTCATCCCTTTTTGGCGTGGAAGCAAGTCATCCTCGCTTCGAGGGACCGCCTATGATGATGAGGGTCTGGACAGACATGTCCAGTTCTCTGTAGCTACATGCAGCTTGCTTTGCGTGTTCTGGGCTCCCCATCAGGAAGCTTATTTTGCATCTCCAAAGCATGCATGGATTTTGAAAGAGTAGCAAGGGAGAAGCCGTTCCCTCTGACAGGCAGCTTAATAAGCAGAGGACACAGATTTAAGATAATTGGCACAAAATCCAAGGGGAAGATGGGGAGAATGTTTTTAACGCAGCGAGTTGCTGTGATCGGGAACGCGCTGCCTGAAAGGGCGGTGGGAGCAGATTCAACAATAACTTTCACAAGAGAATTGGATAAATACTGGAGAAATACGTGGATATGAATTTGGCGATACTTCTGTACACACACAAAGGGCGGGAGAGGTTTGGAACTCTCTTGCGCAAGCGGCAATCGATGCTGGGTCAGTTGTTAATTGTAAACCGGAGATTGAGAGCTTTCTGTTAACCCAAGGTATTAGGGATATGGGCCAAAGGCGGGGAGATGGAGTTAGGTCACAGATCAGCCACAATCTCATCGAATGGCGGATTAGGCTTGAGGGGCTGAATGGCCTCCTCCTGTTGCTGTGTAACAGGCTCGAGGGGCTGAATGGCCTCCTCCTGTTCCTGTGCAACAGGCTCGAGGGGCTGAATGGCGCCCTCCTGTTCCTGTGTAACAAGCTCGAGGGGCTGAATGGCGCCCTCCTGTTCCTGTGTAACAGGCTCGAAGGGCTGAATGGGCCTCCTCCTGTCCCTGTGTAACAGGCTCGAAGGGCTGAATGGGCCTCCTCCTGTCCCTGTGTAACAGGCTCGAAGGGCTGAATGGGCCTCCTCCTGTTGCTGTGTAACAGGCTCGAGGGGCTGAATGGACCTCCTCCTGGTCCTGTGTAACAGGCTCGAGGGGCTGAATGGGCCTCCTCCTGTTCCTGTGTAACAGGCTCGAGGGGCTGAATGGGCCTCCTCCTGTTCCTGTGACGCTAAGAGGAGAGGTTTGCAGGGATATGGGAAAAGAGCAGGGGGGCGCGGAGGAGTGGGACTAATTGGATCGCTCTGCCAAAAAGCCAGCGTGGACAGGATGAGCCAAATGGCCTCCTCCGGTGTGCTGTGTGATTCTGTACATCCTTGCCTTGTACACCAATCACTGAAAGTTAACCTGCAGGTACAGCAAGCAATTCAGAAAGCAAATAGTATGTTGGCCTTTATTACAAGAGGATTTGAGTATAAGAGTAAAGATGGCTTACTGCGATTACACCGGGCCCTGGTGAGACCACACCTGGAGTATTGTGTACAGTTTGGGTCTCCTTACCTAAGGAAGGATATACTTGCCACAGAGGGAATACAACGAAAAAAAAATAAAGACATGCATTTATATAGCCCCTTTCTCTACCACCGGGCGTCTCAAAGCGCTTTACAGCCTATGAAGTACTTTTGGAGTGCAGTCATTGTTGTAATGTGGGAAACACGGCAGCCAATTTGCGCACAGCAAGCTCCCACACACAGCAATGTGATAATGACCCAGATCATGTGTTTTAGTGATGTGGGTTGAGGGATAAATATTGGCCCCAGGACACCGGGGAGAACTCCCCTGCTCTTCTTCGAAATAGTGGCCGTGGGATCTTTTACATCCACCTGAGAGGGCAGACAGGGCTTCGGTTTAACATCTAATTTGAAAGACGGCCCCTCCGACAGTGCGGCGCTCCCTCAGCACTGCCCCTCCGACAGTGTGGCGCTCCCTCAGTACTGCCCCTCCGACAGTGTGACGCTCCCTCAGTACTGCCTCTCCGACAGTGCGGCGCTCCCTCAGTACTGCCTCTCCGACAGTGCGGCGCTCCCTCAGTACTGCCCCTCCGACAGTGTGGCGCTCCCTCAGTACTGCCCCTCCGACAGTGCGGCGCTCCCTCAGTACTGCCCCTCCGACAGTGCGGCGCTCCCTCAGTACTGCCCCTCCGACAGTGTGGCGCTCCCTCAGTACTGCCCCTCCGACAGTGCGACGCTCCCTCAGTACTGCCCCTCCGACAGTGCGGCGCTCCCTCAGTACTGCCCCTCCCACAGTGCGGCGCTCCCTTAGCACTGCCCCTCCATCAGCGCAGTCCGGCGCTCCCTCAGTACTGCCCCTCCCACAGTGCGGCACTCCCTCAGTACTGCCCCTCCGACAGTGCGGCGCTCCCTCAGTACTGCCCCTCCGACAGCACAGTACGGCGCTCCCTCAGCACCGCCCCTCCGACAGCGCAGCGCTCCCTGCCCACGCCTCCCAAGTGTCTAATCCGCCTTCTTATTATTGAGATGTATCAAAATGTGGCAGAGACACAATACTTTTCTGCCGCTGCTCCTTCTGCCCAGCTGCAATCTGGTTAATTTGACTTCCACTGCGCTGAACGGAAGAAATTCTCCGAATCAGCAAGTCCCCACTGTGCCCAGACTTTTCTTTGAAGCTTAATAAATGAGACGGAATGTAGCGAATATCATCAAAGACGTGACAGTTGAGGGTTTTTTTTTCCTCCGGAGAAAGCTTTCATCTTTCCGCCAGTTGAGTTTGATTTCGAGCTTCGTTCCTAATTCCGCTAACTCGATTCCATTCCCACACAATCACAGAACGGTCACAGCAGGGAAGGAGGCCATTCGGCCCGTGGAGCCCGTGCCGGCTCTCTGCAGGGGCCACCTCAGCCAGTCCCCCCTCCCCCCCGCCCTTTTCCCGCAGCCCGGCACATTACTTTCCCTCAGCTACTTACCCAATTCCCTTTTGAAAGCCACGATTGAGTCTGCCTCCACTGCCCTCTGAGGCAGCGCATTCCAGATCCTAACAGCTCGCTGCGTAAAAACGTTTCTCCTCGCATAAGTAATAGAAACAGAGAAAATAGGTGCAGGAGTAGGCCATTCGGCCCTTCGAGCCTGTACCGCCATTCAATATGACCATGGCTGATCATTCACCTCAGTACCCCTTTCCTGCTTTCTCTCCATACCCCTTGATCCCTTTAGCCGTAAGAGCCACATCTAACTCCCTTTTGAATATATCCAACGAACTGGCATCAACAACTCTCTGTGGTAGGGAATTCCACAGGTTCACAATTCTCTGGGTGAAGAAGTTTCTCCTCATCTCGGTCCTAAATGGCTTACCCCTTATCCTTAGACTGTGACCCCTGGTTCTGGACTTCCCCAACATCGGGAACATTCTTCCTGCATCTAACCTGTCCAGTCCTGTCAGGATTTTATACGTTTCTATGAGATCCCCTCTCACCCTTCTAAACTCCAGTGAATACAGGCCCAGTCGATCCAGTCTCTCCTCATATGTCAGTCCTGCCATCCCGGGAATCAGTCTGGTGAACCTTCGCTGCACGCCCGCAATAGCAAGAATGTCCTTCCTCAGGTTAGGAGACCAAATAGGAGCAGGAGTCGACCATTCAGCCCCTCGAGGCTGCTCCGCCATTCAATACGAGCCTGGCTGATCCGATCATGGACTCAGCTCCACTTCCCCACTGTCTGAGCTGTGAGGAGGATGCTAAGAGGCTGCAGAGTGACTTGGACAGGTTAGGTGAGTGGGCAAATGCATGGCAGATGCAGTATAATGTGGATAAATGTGAGGTTATCCACTTTGGGGGCAAAAACAGGAAGGCAGATTATTATCTAAATGGTGACAGATTAGTAAAATGGGAGGTGCAACGAGACCTGGGTGTCATGGTACATCAGTCATTGAAGGTTGGCATGCAGGTACAGCAGGCGGTGAAGAAGGCAAATGGCATGTTGGCCTTCATAGCGAGAGGAATTGAGTATAGGAGCAGGGAGGTCTTGCTGCAGTTGTACAGGGCCTTGGTGAGACCACACCTGGAATATTGTGTTCAGTTTTGGTCTCCTAATCTGAGGAAGGACATTTTTGCTGTTGAGGGAGTGCAGCAAAGGTTCACCAGACTGATTCCCGGAATGGCAGGACTGACATATGAGGAGAGACTGGATGGACTAGGCTTTTATTCACTGGAATTTAGAAGAATGAGAGGGGATCGCATAGAAACATATAAAATTCTGATGGGATTGGACAGGTTAGATGCAGGAAGAATGTTCCCGATGTTGGGGAAGTTCAGAACCAGGGGTCACACAGTCTAAGGATAAGGGGTAAGCCATTTAGGACCGAGATGAGGAGAAACTTCTTCACTCAGAGAATTGTGAACCTGTGGAATTCTCTACCACAGAAAGTTGTTGAGGTCAGTTCGTTGGATATATTCAAAAAGGAGTTAGATGTGGCCCTTACGGCTAAAGGGATCAAGGGGTATGGAGAGAAAGCAGGAATGGGGTACTGAAGTGAATGATCAGCCATGGTCATATTGAATGGTGGTGCAGGCTCGAAGGGCCGAATGGCCTAATCCTGCACCTATTTTCTATGTTGCTATGTTTCTGTAACCCTTGACTCCCTTATCGCTCAAAAATTTGTCTATCTAAAAATATATTCAATGACCCAGCCTCCACAGCTCTCTGGGGCAGAGAATTCCACAGATTTACAACCCTCTGAGAGAAGAAATTCCTCCTCATCTCAGTTTTAAATGGGCGGCCCCTTATCCTGAGATTATGCCACCTAGTTCTAGATTCCCCCACGAGGGGAAACATCCTCTCTGCATCCACCTTGTCGAGCCCCCTCATAATCTTATACGTTTCGATAAGATCACCTCTCATTCTTCTGAACTCCGAACCTACTCAACCTTTCCTCACAAGTCATGTCGCCTTTGGTTCATCTGTCAATCGCCTTAAATCTGTGTCCTCTGGTTCTCGACCCTTCCACCAATGGGAACAGTTTCTCTCTCTCTACTCTGTCCAGACCCCTCATGATTTTGAACATCTCGATCAAATCTCCTCCCAACCTTCTCTGCTCCAAGGAGAACAACCCCAGCTTCCATCATGCATTATTTTTAACTCGCCCATTATGTAGCTCATCTCAATTCCCATCTGCCGCATGTAGACTTGCATTTCTATCGTACGATTCACCAGGCGTCCCAATGCGCTTTACAACCAATGAAGTACTTTTCAGGTCTCGTTACTGTTGCAATGTGCGAAACGCGGCGGCCAATTGGTGCACAGCAAGCTCCCACAAACAGCATTGTGGTAATGACGCTCCGACAGTGCAGCGCTCCCTCAGCACTGCCCCTCCGACAGTGCGGCGCTCCCTCAGTACTGCCCCTCCCTCAGTACTGCCCCTCCGACAGTGCGGCGCTCCCTCAGTACTGCCCCTCCATCAGTACTGCCCCTGCGACAGTGCAGCACTCCCTCAGTACTGCCCCGCCGAGAGTGCGGCGTTCCCTCAGTACTGCCCCTCCGACAGTGCGGCACTCCCTCAGTACTGCCCCTCCGACAGTGCGGCGCTCCCTCAGTACTGCCCCTCCGACAGTACGGCACTCCCTCAGTACTGCCCCTCCGACAGTGCGGTGCTACCTCAGTACTACCCCTCCGACAGTACGGCACTCCCTCAGTATTGCCCCTCCGACAGTGCGGCGCTCCCTCAGTACTGCCCCTCCGACAGTGCGGCTCTCCCTCAGTACTGCCCCTCGGACAGTGCGGCGCTCCCTCAGCACTGCCCCTCCGACAGTGCGGCGCTCCCTCAGTACTGCCCCTCCCTCAGTACTGCCCCTCCGACAGTGCGGCGCTCCCTCAGTACTGCCCCTCCATCAGTACTGCCCCTGCGACAGTGCAGCACTCCCTCAGTACTGCCCCGCCGAGAGTGCGGCGTTCCCTCAGTACTGCCCCTCCGACAGTGCGGCACTCCCTCAGTACTGCCCCTCCGACAGTGCGGCGCTCCCTCAGTACTGCCCCTCCGACAGTACGGCACTCCCTCAGTACTGCCCCTCCGACAGTGCGGTGCTACCTCAGTACTGCCCCTCCGACAGTACGGCACTCCCTCAGTATTGCCCCTCCGACAGTGCGGCGCTCCCTCAGTACTGCCCCTCCGACAGTGCGGCTCTCCCTCAGTACTGCCCCTCGGACAGTGCGGCGCTCCCTCAGTACTGCCCCTCCGACAGTGTGGCTCTCCCTCAGTACTGCCCCTCCGACAGTGCGGCTCTCCCTCAGTACTGCCCTCGGACAGTGCGGCGCTCCCTCAGTACTGCCCCTCCGACAGTGTGGCGCTCCCTCAGTACTGCCCCTCCGACAGTGCAGCTCTCCCTCAGTACTGCCCCTCGGACAGTGCGGCGCTCCCTCAGTACTGCCCCTCCGACAGTGTGGCTCTCCCTCAGTACTGCCCCTCCGACAGTGCAGCACTCCCTCAGTACTGCCCCTCGGACAGTGCGGCTCTCCCTCAGTACTGCCCCTCGGACAGTGCGGCGCTCTCTCAGTACTGCCCCTCCGACAGTTTTGCTCTCCTCACCTGAGGAAGGTTATACTTTCCATTGAGGGAGTGCAACGAAGGTTCACCAGACTGATTCCTGGGATGGGGGGATTGTCCTATGAGGAGAGATTGAGCAGACTGGGCCGATATTCTCTAGAGTTTAGAAGAATGAGAGGTGATCTCGTTGAAACATGAAAAATTCTTACAGGGCTTGACAGGGTAGATGCAGGGAGTGTGTTTCCCCCCCGGGTTGGGGAGTCTAGAACCAAGGGCCCCTCGAGCCTGCTTCAGTAAGAACATGGCTGATCTTCTACCTCAACTCCACCTACCTGCCCGATCCCTTGATTCCTCGAGAGTTCAAAAATCTATCGATTTCAGCCTTGAATATACTCAGGACTGAGCCTCCACAGCCCTCTGGGGCAGAGAATTCCAAAGATTCACCACCCTCTGAGTGAAGAAATTCCTCCTCATCTCAGTCCTAAATGGCCGACTCCTTATCCTGAGACTGTGTGACCCCTGGTTCTAGACTCCCCAGCCCGGGGGGGGGGAAACACCCTCCCTGCATCTACCCTGTCAAGCCCTGTAAGAATTGTGTATGTTTCAGTGAGATCATCTCTCGTTCTTCTAAACTCCAGAGAATATTATGCAGACACACAATTTTGCAAATGGTAGAGGAAAATGATATTCATGGAATATATCGCGGCGGCTGGGAAAATCAGTAGGCTGTGCGTTAGGCGAGGAAATGATTGCACATCTTGTTTGAGTGTCCGTCGGAAGATTGATACTTTTTGAATTAGAACGCTTGTGATCGCAGCACTTTTATATTTCATTTATCCTCTGCCAGATATTCATGTACATTCGATCTAACAAGTGATAAGGCCAGAGCATTTTCAAACCCCTCCTCCCCCCTCAAATAACCTCCATCTCCCGACAGTGTGATACGTGGAAAAATCGTCTCCTTGCATTGTACCCCTGTTGCAAAACAAATAGTTCGGGGCAGTTCCGTGGGCAGGAGCACAAGGCTGGCGAATTTGAAAACGAAAGAAAACTTTAAAATCGCGCCCCCCCCCGCCCTTTCAAAACGCAACATAACCCAAATTCAATCTTATCCCCTGCTACAACTGTACAGGGTATTGGTGAGGCCACACCTGGAGCACTGCGTGCAGTTTTGGTCTCCGTAGTTAAGAACATAAGAAATAGGAGCAGGAGTCGGCCATTCGGCCCCTCGAGCCTGCCCCGCCATTTAATAAGATCATGACTGATCTGATCATGGGCTCAGCTCCACTTCCCCGCCCACAACCTTGACTCACTTATCGCTCAAAAATCTGTCTATCCCCACCTTAAATATATTCAATGACCCAGCCTCCACAGCTCTCTGGGGCAGAGAATTCCACAGATTTACAACCCTCTGAGAGAAGAAATTCCTCCTCATCTCAGTTTTAAATGGGCGGCCCCTTATTCTGAGACTATGCCCCCTAGTTCTAGTTTCCCCTCTGAGTGGAAACATAGTCCCTGCATCCTTGTTGAGCCCCCTCATTATCTTATAAGTTTCAATAAGATCACCTCTCATCTTCTGAATTCCAATGCGTGGAGGCCCAACCTACTCAACCTTTCCTCATAAGTCAACCCCTTCATCTCCGGAATCAACCGAGTGAACCTTCTCTGAACTGCCTCCAAAGCAAGTATATCCTTCCTTAAATACGGAGACCAAAACTGCACGCAGTACTCCAGGTGTGGCCTCACCAATACCCTGTACAGTTGTAGCAGGACTTCTCTGCTTTTATACTCCATCCCCCTTGCAATGAAGGCCAACATTCCATTGGCCTTCCTGATTAAGCATTGGAGGCAGTTCAGAGAAGGCCAATGGAATGTTGGCCTTTATTGCAAGGGGGATAGAGTGTTAAAGCAGAGAAGTCTTGCTACAACTGTACAGGGTATTGGTGAGGCCACACCTGGAGTACTGCGTACAGTTTTGGTCTCCGTATTTAAGGAGGGATGTACTTGCATTGGAGGCAGTTCAGAGAAGGTTCACTTGGTTGATTCTGGAAATAAGGGGGTTGAATCATAGGTTGAGGAGGCTGGGCATCTACTCAATGGAGTTCAGAAGAATGAGAGGTGATTTTATCGAAACATATTAAGATAGTGAGGGGGCTCGACAAGGTGGATGCAGAGAGGATATTTCCACTCATAGGGGAAACTAAAACTAGGGAGCATAGTCTCAGAATAAAATGCCGCCCATTTAAAACGGAGATGAGGAGGAATTTCTTCTCTCAGAGGGTTGTAAATCTGTGGAATTCTCTGCCCCAGAGAGCTGTGGAGGCTGGGACATTGAATATAGTTAAGGTGGAGATAGACAGATTTTTAAGCGATAAGGGAGTGAAGGGTTATGGGGAGCGGGCGGGGAAGTGGAGCTGAGTCCATGATCAGATCAGCCATGATCGTATTGAATGGCGGAGCAGGCTCGAGGGGCCGAATGGCCGACTCCTGCTCCTATTTCTTATGTTCTTACGTATCTCCGATGTGGGCTGCGATTCGATTGGGTGCGTGGGAGAGGGTTGGTCTTGAGTGTACGCGGGCCTTAATACAAAGCAGCTGAAATGGTATGAGCCATCAAAAGCACTGGAGACAGAGGTTCTGATGAGCGGCAGAGAGATATGATTATTTTCACTGCTTTTCTGTTCGCAAGCTGAAGTTCCCTGTGCTGAGGGGCAGAGGTTAGAGAGACTCGAGGCGGAATAAAGGCCCCAGTGGGACCTACCTTTTCCCCCGAAACCATTCTCTGCCTTCGAAAAACAGGATCCTTGATTCATGTCGCAACTACCGGGCTCATAAATAATTTACTCAAAAACGACTCCATTTACCTGGTAATGAGCGCAGAGGTATGCTGATCAAATTGGAAGGATGTGTATCCTGCGCAGTTACACCGCCCATGACTTATCTGTTCCCAGCCAGAGCGCTGCTCCGGTCCACCTGCTTTGTGTTTCTGCACGGGAAGGGAGAGATTCTGTCCTCATAGAATGGCGGAAATCTACGGCGCGGAAGGAGGCCATTTCGGGCCATCGTGTCCCGCGCCGGCCGACCAAGAGCCACCCGGCCTAATCCCACTTTCCCGCTCTCGGTCCGTAGCCCTGTAGGTTACAAGTGCACATCCAGGTACTTTTTAAATGTGGTGAGGGTTTCTGCCTCTACCACCCTTTCAGTCAGTGAGTTCCGCCCCAGACCCCCACCACCCTCTGGGTGAAGACATTTCCCCTCAAATCCCCTCTAAACCTCCCCCCGATTACTTTAAATCCGTGCCCCCTGGTTGTTGACCCCTCTGCCAAGGAGAAACAGGTTCGTCCTATCCATTCTATCCAGGCCTCTCATCATTTTATACACCTCAATCAGGTCTCCCCTCAGCCTCCTCTGTTCCAAAGAAAACAACCCCAGCCTATCCAATCTTTCCTCATCGCTAAAATTCTCCAGTCCCAGGCAACATCCTGGTAAACCTCCTCTGTACCCTCTCCAGTGCAATCACATCTTTCCTGTAATGCGGTGACCAGAACTGCACGCAGTACTCCAGCTGTGGCCTAACCAGTCCGGTGCTGCATCTACTTTTCTGCTTATCCCTCACACAGTAGAGGAGGCCATTGGGCCCATCGAGCCTGTGCCGGCTCTGTGACAGAGCGATCCAATCAGTCCCACTCCCCCCACTGCTCTTTCCCCACAGCCCAGCAAATCTTGGCCTTGTCCAGCATTTACCCAATTCCCCGTTTGAAAGTTACGATTGGATCTGCTCCCACTGCCCTTTCAGGCAGCGCGTTCCAGATCATAACAACTCGCTGTGTAAAATAAACTCTCCTCATCGCCCCCTCTGGTTCGTTTGCCCGATTATCGTCAATCTGTTTCCTCTGGTTACTGATCTACCTGCCACTGGAAGCACTTTCCCCCCGATTTACTCCATCTCTGTAATCCCTTCCTGCCCCACAAGCTCCCCCGAGATCTCTGCGCCCCTCCAATCCTGCCCTCTTGCGCACCCCGCCCGATTTTCAATCGCTCCGCCATTGGAGGCCGTACCTCCGGCTGCCTGGGCCCCCAAGCTCTGGAATTCCCTCCCTAAAGCTCTCCGCCTCGCTCTCCTCCTTCAAGATGCTCCTTGAAGCAGACCTCTTGGGAATCTACGGCGAATTTCGGCACCTTCAGCTGTCTCCCAGTCGCCCGCGCACCGATCAGACGAATCTCTCCACAAATCAGTGCTCACTGCACTATCTGGTGGGGAACCCAGTCCCAAAGGCAATTTACGTAGTACTTGCAGCACAGACCAGGTCATTCGGCTCAACAGGTCCGTGCCAGTGTTTATGCTCCACACCCCTCCTCATCTCACCCCATCACCATATCCCTCTATTCCTTTCTCGCTCATGTGTTTATCCAGCCTCCCCTTAAATGCATTGATGCTATTCGCCTTGACCCCTCCCTGTGGCAGCGAGTTCCACATTCTCACCCCTCTCTGGGTAAAGAAGCTGTTCCTGAATTCCTCAGCGGGTTGACCAGTCACGGGTCTTTGGGAGCCAGGTTTGTTGAGCCGTTGCATCGTGAGTGCCTTAGCCAGTCGCGTGATGTTCACAGGACTCAATAAAACCCCGGACAGTTGGGTTCGGGGGATGGGGTATGCAGTTGTGAGCCTAATGGATGAACCGGTAATGTGCAGTGCGATCGTTAAGCCTCTGTTAATCAGCCAACTAGTTCTCAATAGCAATGTGCTGCCGTGAATTCTTAAGCAGATAACCCACGAAGCAAATACGTGGCACAGCAGTGACTATCTCCGGGAGCCAGTGTCTTCGGGGAAGGGGGAGGGAAGGAAATAGATGCTGTTGGGGTCGCGAGGGGAGGGAGCAAGTGAAGGTTTCCTGGCCTGAGTAGGATTATTCCAGGGTTCCTCCCTGCTACTCCCATCCCACGACACCAAGTGCCACAACTGCTCAGGAATTGTGATTAAGCCGGAGTGTTTATTGCTCCTGAACGTGCTGCTCTATCAGCAGAAGACTTTCCAGTTCTGCGTGCTGGCTGGTGTCTTGTTGCTCCGTTACCGTCGAGGACCTTACAACCCCAATCTTCCCCGTTGCCTGGTTACTGTATGAACAGCTCAGAGCCCTGCTCACCCGCAGTGTCCAGCAGCAGGCTCCGACTGCACTGGACTGCGCGCGAACGCACTTTTCTTCATTAAAACAAATCCTTCCGATGAAACCGCGGACCAGGCCCCGATTTGACGGGGCGGACCCCCTTGACGGGAGCTATTTCCTGCCAAGCCGGCTTCGCCAGAGGAGGCCGCCATTCTGCGATCTGCAGAAACTTTCTCCCAGTCAACATTGTCCAGACCCGCACCGGGCAACAACAGCAACTTGAGTTTGCAGAGCGACCGGCCACCGCGGAATTTCACGGCCGACAGCGCAGGCCCGCAAACGGTAGCGCCGCCCCACCACCCCCCCCTCCCCCACCCCCCACCCGGGCCGCTGCGCCTCCGCCGATGACGCCGCCGCCATTTTGCACACCCTTCCCACATACCCGGTCCGGCCTCGGAGTCCATTTTGGCGGGGGAGGTACCATGCTGCGATGGTGCGCTCTGTTTCGGTGCCGGGCGGAGGCCCCAGCCAAGGGCTTGCAGAGCACGCGGCACACCCTCCACTTTCGCGGGAGGGGGGGAGGGCCTTTCGAACGGCGTCGGCGCTTCGCGGACTCTGGCGATCGCCCCCACGCCTACCCCCCCCGACAGGAAGTGGAGCGCCCGACATTGCGTGTCACTTCCTGTCAGAGGGTGGTACGCCCAATCCGGTCTCCGGGGCGGGACTCCTGCGCCGGGCGCAGAATGACTGGCCTCTGAAAGGTTAGCGCCCCCAAAACGGGCCGCGATGCAAATTCAGCCCCTCGGTGCGGTAGAGGAACAAAATACTCGGAGTACAAATACACAAATCGCTAAACGTTGTGACACAAGTTAGCAAAGCCATAAAAAAAGCAAACCAAGAACTAGGGTTTATTTCTAGGGGGTTGGAATTGAAAAGTCGGGAAGTTATGCTAAACCTGTATCGAACCTCGGTCAGACCACACTTGGAGCACTGCGTACAGTTCTGGTCGCCGTATTATACAAAGGATATCGAGACACTGGAGAGGGTGCAGAGAAGGTTTACAAGGACGATACCAGAAACGCGAGGGGATACCTATCAGGAAAGGGTGAACAGGCTGGGTCTCTTTGCTCTTGAGACGAGAAGGCTGAGGGGTGACCTAATAGAGGTCTTTAAAATGATGAAAGGTTTGGATAGAGTGGATACAGAGAGAATGTTTCCACTTGTGGGGAAGAGCATAACTGGAGGCCATCGATATAAGATAGTCACCCAGAAACCCAATGGGGAATTCACGAGAAACTTCTTTACCCCAGAGAGGGGTGAGAATGTGGAACTCGCTGCCACAGGGAAGGGTTGAGGTGAATAGTATCGATGCATTTAAGGGGAGGCTGGACAAACATATGAGGGACAAGGGAATAGAGGGTTATGCTGATAGAGTTAGATGAGGAAAGATGGGAGGGGGCTCGAGTGGAGCATAAACGCCGGCATGGACTGGTGGGGCCCAATGGCCGGTTTCTGGGCCGTATATCCTGCGTAACATGTAAATGAGGCAGAGGGTGGTGGCGGAGATCAGATGTCACACCAGAAACGCGAGAAGACAGCGATGTTTTCTTGCCCATTGTTCGCCACTCAGCAAACGGTGGGCCACTTGGCAGATCATCATCATCATCATGGGCAGTCCCTCGCAATCGAGGAAGACTTGCTTCCACTCTTAACATGAGTCCTTAGGTGGCTGAACAGTCCAATACGGGAACCACAGTCCCTGTCACAGGTGGGACAGACAGCGGTTGAGGGAAGGGGTGGGTGGGACTGGTTTGCCGCACGCTCCTTCCGCTGCCTGCGCTTGGTTTCTGCGCGCTCTCGGCGACGAGACTCGAGGTGCTCAGCGCCCTCCCAGATGCACCTCCTCCACTTAGGGCGGACTGGTCTTTGGGCCAGGGACTCCCAGGTGTCAGTGGGGGATGTCGCACTTTATCAGGGAGGGTGTCCTTGGCAGAGGAGCGGTCGGGAGTGGTCCAGCTGCTGAGCCCCAAGCTTTGCCGGGCTCTCTGCTTGTCCTTTGGGCCGTTTCCTCAGCTCGGAGCTGGTCTGAATGACAAGGCAGGATCGATGTGGCCCCCCTCCCCCCCCCCCCCCCCCCCCGCAGCTTCGAGAGGAGTCAAACCCACCAGGGCCGGCCCGCGTTGTCCAACCGGTGAGCCGGAGCCACACTGTCTCCGTGAGAGACACTGGCGATTGGGAGCGGAGGGCTTTTGATGGGGGGGGGGGGGGCGGTGAGGTGGGGGGAGGGACGCTGGGGGCAGAGGAAGACCCACTTCTCTCTCCGCATCCCACATCCCAAAGCAGATTTCCATCCAGACATTTTCTTAGTGGGTGGGGTGGGGGAGATTTTTTCCCACTGTGAAATCCGTTGTCTTTATTACCACGCAGTTGGAATTTCAATCCCGTCAGGAAACGTAAATGTCGAAGGCGGGGGAAGAGGGGGCGGGGTTCCATATTGCCCCACGCCCCAATTGGGGGTGGCAACCGTCCGGAGCGCCGGACTGGTCAATGGCAGCCCGGACCATGTTAAGGCCTCTGTGAGGTTTCTCTTCATGGAAGAAATAGGAGCAGGAGTTGGCCATTCGGCCCCTCGAGCCTGCTCCGCCATTCAATAAGCTCATGGCTGATCTGATCATGGACTCAGCTCCACTTCCCCGCCCGCACCCTTGACTCCCTTACCGTTCAAAAATCTGTCTATCGCCACCTTAAATACATTCGATGTCCCAGCCTCCACAGCTCTCTGGGGCAGAGAATTCCACAGATTCACGAGAAGAAATTCCTCCTCAGCTCCGTCTTAAATCGGCGGCCCCTTATTCTGAATCTACATCCCCCCAAGTTCCAGATTCCCCCCCAGGAGGGGAAGCATCCTCTCTGCATCTACCCCTGTCAAGGGCCCCCTCAGAACCCATGAAGCAAAATACATTGCACCCATCCAGGACGTAAGCATCGACTGCAGAACCTGAATGCCATGCTGCTATAAAATGGGCAACCAGCATAAGTTTACAAATCTTCAGAAAAGCACAGAAGGAGACCATGAACTAAAAGTTGATTAGCTTAATTCGATACAAGCTTTTGGACGAGAAACATAGAAACATAGAAAATAGGTGCTAGAGTAGGCCATTCGGCCCTTCGAGCCCGCACCACCATTCAATATGATCATGGCTGATCATTCCCTCAGTACCCCTGTCCTGCTTTCTCTCCATACCCCTTGATCCCTTTAGCCGTAAGGGCCACATCTAACTCCCTCTTCAATATATCCAATGAACTGGCATCAACAACTCTCTGTGGTAGAGAATTCCACAGGTTCACAATTCTCTGAGTGAAGAAGTTTCTCCTCATCTCGGTCCTAAATGGCTGACCCCTTATCCTTAGACTGTGACCCCTGGTTCTGGACTTTCCCAACATCAGGAATATTCTTCCTGCATCTAACCTGTCCAATCCCGTCAGAATTTTATATGTTTCTATGAGATCCCCTCTCACTCTTCTAAATTCCAGTGAGTATAAGCCCAGTCGATCCAGTCTCTCCTCATACGTCAGTCCTGCCATCCCGGGAATCAGTCTGGTGAACCTTCGCTGCACTCCCTCAATAGCAAGAACGTCCTTCCTCAGATTAGGAGACCAAAACAGCACACAATATTACAGTTGTGGCCACAGCAAGGCCCTGTACAACTGCAGTAAAACCTCCCTGCTCCTATACTCAAATCCACAACATGCCATTTGCCTTCTTCACCTCTTGCTGTACCTGCATGCCAACTTTCAATGACTGATGTACCATGACACCCAGGTCTCGCTGCACCTCCCCTTTTACTAATTGTCACCATTCAGATAATATTCTGCCTTCATGTTTTTGCCACCAAAGTGGATAACCTCACATTTATCCACATTATACTGCATCTGCCATGCATTTGTCCACTCACCTAATCTGTTCAAATCACCCTGCAGCCTCTTAGCATCCTCCTCACAGCTCACACTGCCACCCAGCTTAGTGTCATCTGCAAACTTGGAGATATTACACTCAATTCCTTCATCTAAATCATTAATGTATATTGTAACTAGCTGGGGTCCCAGCACTGAGCCCTGCGGCACTCCACTAGTCACTGGCTCCCATTCCGAAAAGGAACCGTTTATTCCTATTCTTTGCTTCCTGTCTGCCAACCAGTTCTCTATCCACATCAATACATTACCCCCAATACCATGTGCTTTAATTTTACACACTAATCTCTTGTGTGGGACCTTGTCAAAAGCCTTTTGAAAGTCCAAATACACCACATCCACTGGTTCTCCCTTGTCCACTCTACTCGTTACATCCTCAAAATATTCTAGAAGATTTGTCAAGCATGATTTCCCTTTTATAAATCCATGCTGACTTGGACCGATCCTGTCACTGCTTTCCAAATGTGCTGCTATTTCATCTTTAATATTGATTCCAACATTTTCCCCACTACCGATGTCAGGCTAACCGGTCTATAACCGGTTTTCTCCCTCCCTTTTTAAAAAGTGGTGTTACATTAGCTCCCCTCCAATCCATAGGACCCGATCCAGAGTCGATAGAATGTTGGAAAATGACCACCAATGCATTCACTATTTCTAGGGCCACTTCCTTCAGAACTCTGGGATGCAGATTATCAGGCCCTGGGGATTTATCGGTTTCAATTCCATCAATATCCCTAACACCATTTCCTGACTAATAAGGATTTCCTTCAGTTCCTACTTCTCGCTAGACCCTCGGTCCTCTAGCATTTCCGGAAGGTTATTTGTGTCTTCCTTAGTGAAGACAGAACGAAAGTATTTGTTCAATTGGCCTGCCATTTCTTTGTTCCCCATTATAAATTCATCTGATTCTGACTGCAAGGGACCTACGTTTGTCTTCACTAAACTTTTTCTCTTCACATATCTATAGAAGCTTTTGCAGTCAGTTTTTATGTTCCCTTCAAGCTTACTGTCATACTCTATTTTCCCCCTCCTAATTAAACCCTTTGTCCTCCTCTGTTGAATTCTAAATTCCTCCCAGTCCTCAGGTTTGCTGCTTTTTCTGGCCAATTTATATGCCTCTTCCTTGGATTTAACACCATCCCTAATTTCCCTTGTTAGCCACGGTTGAGCCACCTTCCCCGTTTTATTTTTACTCCAGACAGGGATGTGCAATTGTTGAAGTTCATCCATGTAATCTTTAAATGTTTGCCATTGCCTATCCACCGTCAACCCTTTAAGTATTATTCGCCAGTCTATCCTAGCCAATTCACGTCTTATACCATCAAAGTTACCTTTCTTTAAGTTCAGGACCCTAGTCTCTGAATTAACTGTGTGACTCTCCATCTTAATGAAGAATTCTACCATATTATGGTCACTCTTTCCCAAGGTGCCTCGCACAACAAGATTGCCAATTAATCCTCTCCCATTACACAAGACCCAGTCTAGGATGGCCAGCTCTCTAGTTGGTTCCAAGACATATTGGTCTAGAAAATCATCCCTTATATACTCCAGGAAATCCTCCTCCACCGTATTACCACCAGTTTGGTTAGCCCAATATATATGTAGATTAAAGTCATCCATGATAACTGCTGTACCTTTATTGCACGCATACCTAATTTCCTGTTTGATGCCATCCCCAATCTCACAACTACTGTTAGGTGCTCTGTACACAACTCCCACTGGCGTTTTCTCCCCTTTGGTGCTCCGCAGCTCTACCCATACAGATTCCACATCATCCAAGCTAATGTCCTCTTCCTTATTATTGCGTTAATCTCCTCTTTAACCAGCAATGCTACCCCACCTTCTTTTCCTTTCTGTCTATCCTTCCGAAATGTCGAATACCCCTGGATGTTGAGTTCCCAGCCTTGGTCACCCTGGAGTCATGTCTCCGTAATCCCAATTACATCATATCCGTTAACAGCTATCTGCGCAGTTAATTCATCCACCTTATTACGAATGCTCCTCGCATTGAGACACAGTGCCTTCAGGAATTAACTGGACAATGGGAGCAACAAGATATCGTCCCACTTAAGGACACTCTCTGTGGTCAGGGACCAGACTGAATTTATGCATAACAACAATGACATTGTTATATTTTCATAAGTTAACTGATGAGGCCCTGAACTTGATTGGCCAGAGGGGGATGGGCGGGGCGTGGGGGGTGGGGTCGGGGGTTGGGACGGAGGGGAGGGGGATGGGGGTGCAGGGAAACAAGCTCACTGGAGACACCAAGTCTGCAAGAAGACCGGACAACCAAGGAATCACCCCAGGTGCACATTTTTGGGGAATGAGGTGTTAAGATGAGGAGTCATCCTAAGCTTCGCAGACTCCGTGTGCAAACTGGGAACAGCTCAGTCTATTATTGCAGTCAATCAACCCGGATCACCACAAAACAACGTATCGATGCAAGCACATTATCAGAAAACGCAGTGGCAGGAGATCAGTCAAACCATAGATATAAATATGCGAGCTAGAAGCATCTCAGGGTACATACACACCACCT
The DNA here is from genome assembly GCF_044704955.1 of Pristiophorus japonicus. Taxonomy (NCBI): domain Eukaryota; kingdom Metazoa; phylum Chordata; class Chondrichthyes; family Pristiophoridae; genus Pristiophorus; species Pristiophorus japonicus. The sequence continues at coordinate 11,538,338 of NC_092003.1, read as the reverse complement.
GTCATCCAGCATCATTTGGCAGGGAAATGGAATAGTGGTACCGAAGCGAGGTACGGAACGTACACTGCAGAGAACGGCCAGAAGAAGAGCCAACCGGTCATGGAACCAACGACCACGAACCTACAATAGCTACAGCCAGGAAGGGTGATTGTATGTCTTCAGTCGACTTCTCTCAGAAGTCGAGTCCTGTAGTTTTAGTCTGTTTTTGCGTAATAAAACTGACACTGGGTTAAGCCTAAATTATGTGCCACTTTTCCCAGTATAAGTTCTGAACTCTAAGAATCAGGCGAGAGTATAAAACAAACATGCCAATATCCGCCCTCCTGTATGGCTCAGAGACATGGACCATGTACAGCAGACTCCTCAAGTCACTGGAGAAATACCACCAACAATGTCTCCGCAAGATCCTACAAATCCCCTGGGAGGACAGACGCACCAACGTTAGCGTCCTCGTCCAGGCCAACATCCCCAGCATTGAAGCACTGACCACACTCGACCAGCTCCGCTGGGCGGGCCACATTGTCCGCATGCCAGACACGAGACTCCCAAAGCAAGCGCTCTACTCCTACACGGCAAACGAACCAAAGGTGGGCAGAGTAAATGTTACAGGGACACCCGCAAAGCCTCCCTGATAAAGTGCAACATCGCCACCGATACCTGGGAGTCCCTGGCCAAAGATCAGTGCGCCCTAAGTGGAGGAAGTGCATCCGGGAGGGCGCTGAGCACCTCGAGTCTCCTTGCCGAGAGCATGCAGAAACCAAGCGCAGGCAGCGGAAGGAGTGTGCGGCAAACCAGTCCCACCCACCTCTTCCCTCAACCACTATCTGTCCCACCTGTGACAGGGACTGTGGTTCTCGTATTGGACTGTTCAGCCACCTGAGGACTCATTTTTAGAGTGGAAGCAAGTCTTCCTCGATTCCGAGGGACTGCCTATGATGGTGATGATATGATGAACTTGATTGGCCAGAGGGGGACGAGGGAGATACGGGGGGGTGGGGGGGGGGGGAAGACGTGGGGGGGGGGACAGGGGTGGGGGGATTGCAGGGAAACAAGCTCACTGGAGACACGAAGTCTGCAAGAAGACCGGACAACGAAGGAATCACCCCAGGTGCACATTTTTGAGGAACGAGATGTTAAGATGAGGAGTCATCTTGAGCCTCGCTGACTCTGTGTGCAAACTGGGAACAGTAGAGTCCATTATTGCAGTCAATCAACCAGGGTCACCACAAAACAACGTATCGATGCAAACACATTATCAGAAACCGCAGTGGCAGGAGATCAATCATAACGTCGATATAAATATGCGAGCTAGAAGCATCTCAAGGTACCCACACAACACCTATGTCCAGCATCGCTCAGCGGGGAAATGGAATAGTGGTACCGAAGCGAGGTACGGAACGTACACTGTAGATAATGGCCAGAAGAAGAACCAACCGGTCATGGAACTAACGACCACAAGCCTACAATAGCTACAGCCAGGAAGGGTGATTGTATGTCTTCAGTCGACTTCTCTCAGAAGTCTAGTCCTGTAGTTTTAGTCTGTTTTTGCGTAATAAAACTGACACTGGGTTAAGCCTAAATTATGTACCACTTTTCCCAGTATAAGCTCTGAAGTCTAAGAATCAGGCGAGAGTGTAAAACAAACTGCCAATACCCACCCTCCTGTATGGCTCAGAGACATGGACCATGTACAGCAGACTCCTCAAGTCACTGGAGAAATACCACCAACAATGTCTCCGCAAGATCCTACAAATCCCCTGGGAGGACAGACGCACCAAAGTTAGCGTCCTCGTCCAGGCCAACATCGCCAGCATCGAAGTACTGACCACACTCGACCAGCTCCACTGGGCGGGCCACATTGTCCGCATGCCAGACACGAGACTCCCAAAGCAAGTGCTCTACTCTGAACTCCTACATGACAAACGAACCAAAGGTGGGCAGAGTAAATGTTACAGGGACACCCGCAAAGCCTCCCTGATAAAGTGCAACATCCCCACCGACACCTGGAAGTCCCTGGCCAAAGACCAGTCTGCCCTAAGTGGAGGAAGTGCATCCGAGAGGGCGCTGAGCACCTCGAGTCTCCTCACCAAGAGCGTGCAGAAACCAAGCGCAGGCAGCGGAAGGAGCGTGCGGCAAACCAGTCCCACCCACCCCTTACTCTCAACGATTATCTGTCCCACCTGTGACAGGGACTGTGGTTCTCATATTGGGCTGTTCAGCCACCTGAGGACTCATTTTTAGAGTGGAAGCAAGTTTTCCTCGATTGCGAGGGAATGTCTATGATGGTGATGATATGATGACATTGATTGGCTAGAGGGGGGTCAAGGGAGATACGGGTGTGGGGGGGGTGGGGCGGAGACGGGGGGGAGAGAGGGTGGGGGGGTGCAGGGAAACAAGCTCACTGGAGACACCAAGTCTGCAAGAAGACTGGACAACAAAGGAATCACCCCAGGTGCACATTTTTGAGGAACGAGGTGTTAAGATGAGGAGTCATCTTGAGCCTCGCTGACTCTGTGTGCAAACTGGGAACAGTAGAGTCCATTATTGCAGTCAATCAACCAGGGTCACCACAAAACAACGTATCGATGCAAACACATTATCAGAAAGCGCACTGGCAGGAGATCAATCATAACGTCGATATTAATATGCGAGCTAGAAGCATCTCATGGTACCCACACAACACCTACGTCTAGCATCGCTCAGCGGGGAAAAGGATTAGTGGCACTGAAGCGAGGTACGGAACGTATACGGAAGGAACGTACACTGCAGAGAATGGCCAGAAGAAGAACCAAGCGGTCACGGAACCAACGACCACGAACCTACAATAGCTGCAGGCAGGAAGGGCGATTGTATGTCTTCAGTCGACTTCTCTCAGAAGTCTAGTCCTGCAGTTTTAGTCGGTTTTTGCACAATAAAACTGACGCTGGGTTCAGCCTAAATGTTGTGCCACGAGGTTTCCTTTTTCCCACTATATGTTCCGACGTCTTAGAATCAGGGGAGAGTGAAACACAAACATGTCCTACACCAGCACAAAGTGGAGAGGGTGAGTCAGCGGGGGGCGGGCAGGGGATGAAGTTTGGAGCCTGGCTGGCATTCCTGGCTCAGTATCATGCCGGCCGCGACAGAAAACCCACCCCACCACTGCGGGGGAGTTTGACAGCACTCCTCCTCATCACATGCCCATCTGGAGCCCAGGAGCTGGAAGGGTGCCCATAGCTTGTTGAGCGAGCTCGCAATACAAAAAGCACATCTGTCAAGGAAAACGAGGGTCAACCAGGGCCACGATTCTCCACTTCCATTCCAATTAGATGCGTAGCTTGAATATTTGAAGCTGCACCTCTGGTTAAGCGAACATCACTTCCCCCACCGCACCCCCATGTGTGCTGGTGGCCGGGCTGTGAGGGTGGGGCAAATCCTGCGTGTGTAAGGTTTGCTACATCTCTCTCTCTATCTCCTCTCATCAGAAATAGGAGCAGGAGTCAGCCATACGGCCCCTCGAGCCTGCTCCGCCATTCAATACGATCATGGCTGATCTGATCATGGACTCAGGTCCACTTCCCCGCCCGCTCCCCATAACCACTGATCCCCTTATCGGTTAAGAAACTGTCTATTTCTGTCTTAAATATATTCAATGTCCCAGCTTCCACAGCTCTCTGAGGCAGCGAATTCCACAGATTTACAACCCTCTGAGAGAAACATTTCTCCTCATCTCAGTTTTAAATGGGCGGCCCCTTATTCTAAGACCATGCCCCCTAGTTCTAGTCTCCCCCATCAGTGGAAACATCCTCTCTGCATCCACCTTGTCAAGCCCCCTCATAATCTTATACGTTTCCATAAGATCGCCTCTCATTCTTCTGAACTCCAATGAGTAGAGCCCCAACCTACTCAATCTTAAGTCAACCCCCTCATCCCCGGAATCAACCGAGTGAAGCTTCTCTGAACTGCCTCCAAAAAAAGTGTACCCTTTCGTAAATATGGAAACCAAAACTGCACGCAGTACTCCAGGTGTGGCCTCACCAATACCCTGTATAACTGTAGCAAGACTTCCATGCTTTTATACTCCATCCCCTTTGCAATAGAGGCCAAGATACCATTGGTCTTCCTGATCACTTGCTGTACCTGCATACTAACCTTTTGCGTTTCATGCACAAGTACCCCCAGGTCCCGCTGTACTGCGGCACTTTGCAATCTTTCTCCATTTAAATAATAACTTGCTCTTTGATTTTTTCTGCCAAAGTGCATGACCTCACACTTTCCGACATTATACTCCATCTGCCAAATTTTTGCCCACTCACTTAGCCTGTCTATGTCCTTCTGCAGGTTTTTTGTGTCCTCCTCACTCATTGCTTTTCCTCCCATCGTTGTATCGTCAGAAAACTTGGCGACGTTACACTCTCCATCGCCTTTCCCTCTCTATCTCCTTTGTCTCCCATTACCTTCTGCGCATGTATGGATGACCCCTGACCTCCATAAACGCGGGAAAACCTAAATGCGCAGAAGGCCGTTGCTAGGGAAGCTTTGCCTTCTACATCGCTGGGCTATCGCTGAGCCAAAAGTCGCGATCCCAAAAATGGGCCATGTTCCAGCGATCATGAAGGCTGGAACATCGCCCATTTTTTTGGTGATAACCAGCAAAGTGAAAAGTATAGCCCTTGTCGCCATCCTCAAGTGTTGCTCCCAGCCAAGAAACAGAATGTGATTCAAAATGGCCAACTGGGTTTATCGCAAGGCACAACATTGTTCCCTGACCCCTGGTATTCTCCAATCCTAGTCTTTCCCTCCCGCGCTGTCTTCTGCTCCATCATGCCGTTGACTGGGACATGTAGAGGGAGGTTTACTCTGTATCTAACCCTGTGCTGTACCTGCCCTGGGAGTGTTTGATGGGACAGTGTAGAGGGAGCTTTACTCTGTATCTAATCCCCTGTACCTGCCCTGGGAGTGTTTGATGGGACAGTGTAGAGGGAGCTTTACTCTGTATCTAACCCTGTGCTGTACCTGTCCTGGGACAATTTGATGGGACAGTGTAGAGGGAGCTTCACTCTGTATCTAATCCCCTGTACCTGCCCTGGGAGTGTTTGATGGGACAGTGTAGAGGGAGCTTTACTCTGTATCTAACCCCGTGCTGTACCTGCCCTGGGAGTGTTTGATGGGACAGTGTAGAGGGAGCTTTACTCTGTATCTAACCCATGCTGTACCTGCCCTGGGAGTGTTTGATGAGACAGTGTAGAGGGAGCTTTACTCTGTATCTAACCCCGTGCTGTACCTGCCCTGGGAGTGTTTGATGGGACAGTGTAGAGGGAGCTTTACTCTGTATCTAACCCCCTGTACCTGCCCTGGGAGTGTTTGATGGGACAGTGTAGAGGGAGCTTTACTCTGTATCTAACCCCCTGTACCTGCCCTGGGAGTGTTTGATGGGACAGTGTAGAGGGAGCTTTACTCTGTATCTAACCCCCTGTACCTGCCCTGGGAGTGTGTGATGGGACAGTGTAGAGGGAGCTTTACTCTGTATCTAACCCCCTGTACCTGCCCTGGGAGTGTTTGATGGGACAGTGTAGAGGGTTTTAATATTTCTACCTAATCAATGTCCAACAAGGTGAGGGTTGAATGGCCTGCTTCTGTGCCGAAAGTTCCTGAGATTCTCTGATCCTATGAAAATTAACTTGACTGACATAGCCGACACAGGGGAAGAATGCATTTGTATTTTAACGTAAAATGGTATTTCAGGCATTTAATTCAATCGTTTCGGGTCAATATTATATCGACAAAGTTGTCCGTTACAGATGATGTTCTGAGCACTGCTGTGGCTGCAGGATTTAGTATTGCTTTCAGTGTCGCTGTGCATGAACCCCGAACACAGAGAAAACTGAGACGGCACACGGAAACTGAGCTTCCCCTGAGCCAGCAGCCGAGGGGTTAAGGTTCGCAGCGAGGCGGGAATGCTCCTTGACGGGATCCCGTTGTTCCCTCTGCCGCTAACCTGCCCCGAGGATCGTTGCGTCGATCGCAGTCCCGTCTGGCTCGCAGTCGTCACACTCATCGGGGGGGCCGAAATCGTCCCGCTCCTTCCGGCCCGTTACCGCCGCAAATCGGCAGAGTGGGGAGGCCCCCCCGACGTTTGGGGGGAATGCCCGCTGCTGGCCCGATTGCCCTCCCGAGGTTTCCCGGCGGGGTGTCCCGATCCCACCGCCCCCCCCCCCCACTACCGTTCCGCTGCTGCCAATCGGAGTTAAGCACGTCATCGCCATGCGCACCGCCGATCTAAGCCCGCCCCACCCCCCCCCCAACCTCCCCGCCCCCACACTCAGCAACGGCGACATTCCCCGTGGGAAAGCTTCGGCCCGGCCGTGCCGTGGTCCGGTGAGGCCTGTGGCCTTCTGCGGCGGCCCCTCGAGGGGAGGGAGCTCTGCTGTGGTCGCCATGTTTTTTTTGGGGGCTTTGTCGGCCCGACAATTAAGCCCCCCCTGGCTGTTCGGTGTTGGCAGCCTGCCCCAGCCCCAACCCCCCCCCCCCCCCCCCCCACTCTTGTGCAGCAGGCCCGAAAACCTCCCCGGTGGCCCAGTACGCCGAAGTTTCATCATCGCGGAGCCTGCCCTCTTCACGTGAAGCGGAGAGCCCGTGGTGACGCGGCGCCGTGATGTCGTCATCGCGACGGTGGCTCCGCACCAACCACAACTTCCGCCCCCTCGCTTGCCGTCACCCCAGCGTCGTTGCCCCTTTTTTTTTACCCGACTTCGGGATCGAAACAAAAACAAAACGCGCGCAATTCCACCACAGAGTCGACCTGCACCACGGCTGCGGTGAAAACCACCGGAACGGGTTCCGTACGCCCCATTTCGGGTGGGGTGTGGGGGGGGGGGGCGATTTCGGCCCCAGGCTCAATCGCGTCTGTTTAAAACACTCAGGGCTAGAAATTCGTTGTGGCCCGCTTTGAGGCGGTGACAGGGCCGGGCGCTACCTTTAAACATAAGAACAGAAGAATTAGGAACAGGAGTAGGCCATCTAGCCCCTCGAGCCTGCTCCGCCATTCAACAAGATCATGGCTGATCTGGCCGTGGACTCAGCTCCACTTACCCGCCCGCTCCCCGTAACCCTTAATTCCCTTATTGGTTAAAAATCTATCTATCTGTGACTTGAATACATTCAATGAGCTAGCCTCAACTGCTTCCCTGGGCAGAGAATTCCACAGATTCACAACCTTCTGGGAGAAGAAATTCCTTCTCAACTCGGTTTTAAATTGGCTCCCCCGTATTTTGAGGCTGTGCCCCCCTAGTTCTAGTCTCCCCGACCAGTGGAAACAACCTCTCTGCCTCTATCTTGTCTATCCCTTTCATTATTTTAAATGTTTCTATAAGATCACCCCTCGTCCTTCTGAACTCCAACGAGTAAAGACCCAGTCTACTCAATCTATCATCATAAGGTAACCCCCTCATCTCCGGAATCAGCCTAGTGAATCATCTCTGTACCCCCTCCAAAGCTAGTATATCCTTCCTTAAGTAAGGTGACCAAAACTGCACGCAGTTCTCCAGGTGCGGCCTCACCAATACCCTATACAGTTGCAGCAGGACCTCCCTGCTTTTGTACTCCATCCCTCTCGCAATGAAGGCCAACATTCCATTCGCCTTCCTGATTACCTGCTGCACCTGCAAACTAACTTTTTGGGATTCATGCACAAGGACCCCCAGGTCCCTCTGCACCGCAGCATGTTGTAATTTCTCCCGATTTAAATAATATTCCCTTTTACTGTTTTTTTTTCCAAGGTGGATGACCTCACATTTTCCGACATTGTATTCCATCTGCCAAACCTTAGCCCATTCGCTTAACCTATCTAAATCTCTTTGCAGCCTCTCTGTGTCCTCTACACAACCCGCTTTCCCACTAACCTTTGTGTCATCTGCAAATTTTGTTACACTACACTCTGTCCCCTCTTCCAGGTCATCTATGTATATTGTAAACAGTTGTGGTCCCAGCACCGATCCCTGTGGCACACCACTAACCACCGATTTCCAACCCGAAAAGAACCCATTTATCCCGACTCTCTGCTTTCTGTTAGCCAGTCAATTCTCGATCCATGCTAATACATTTCCTCTGACTCCGCGTACCTTTATCTTCTGCAGTAACCTTTTGTGTGGCACCTTATCGAATGCCTTTTCGAGCCCAGCGATGTCTACCGCCTCAAAGTGGGATATTCGGTTGTAGCGCCCCCTAGGGGAGCGGGAAGAGAAGCATCCCACACTGCTCTCCAGAGCGATAGCGCAGCAGGCCCACTCAATTGTAAGGTGTTTGCACGCTGCTGAAAAATTCAACAAACATCACCCACACTTCCCCCACGACTGCCACAAATAAATAAAAGTTGAACAAGGTTCACCAGACTGATTCTCTACCACAGAAGGCTGTGGAGGCCAAGTCACTGAATATATTTATGAAGGAGATCGATACATTTCTAGAAACAAAATACATCAAGGGGTATGGGGAAAAAGCAGGAATATGGTGTTGAGATAGAGGATCAGCTATGATCATATTGAATGGCGGTGCAGACTCGAAGGGCCGAATGGCCTACTCCTGCTCCTATTTTCTATGTTTCTCTGTTTCTATTACAAGAGGATTTGAGTATAAGAGTAAAGACGTCTTACTGTAATTGTATAGGGCCCTGGTGAAACCACACCTGGAGTATTGTGCCCAGTTTGGGTCTCCTTACCGAAGGAAGGATATACTTGCCATTGAGGGAGTGTAACGAAGGTTCACCAGACTGATTCCTGGGATGGGGGGGATTGTCCTATGAGGAGAGATTGAGCAGACTGGGCCGATATTCTCTGGAGTTTAGAAGAATGAGAGGTGATCTCATTTGAAACAGACACAATTCTTACAGGGCTTGACAGGGGTAGATGTAGGGAGGGTGTTTCCCCCCCGGGCTGGGGAGTCTGGAACCAGGGGTCACACAGTCTCAGGATAAGGGGTCGGCCATTGAGGACTGAGATGAGGAGGAATTTCTTCACTCAGAGGGTGGTGAATCTTTGGAATTCTCTGCCCCAGAGGGCCGTGGAGGCTCAGTCGTTGAGTGTATTCAAGGCTGGGATCGATAGATTTTTGGATATTAAGGGAAGCAAGCGATCGAGCGGGAAAGTGGAGTTGAGGTCGAAGATCAGCCGTGATCTCATTGAATGGCGGAGCGTGCTCGAGGGGCCGAATGGCCGACTCCTGCTCCTAATTCTTAAGTTTTCATGGAAGTGAAATTTCAGCCCTTACCGTGCTCTCAGGACGATGTCGCCCCGCGGGGGATCGTCGCTGGACCGACTGCTTTCCCCAAGGCCGGGCGCCACCCAGTGGGCGGGGCCAGCGACTGCGCACGCGATCTCTCAGCGCCGCCGCTAAACCGTCGCCGAGGTCCGCGGCACGAGCTGATGGAGCGGCGCTGGGGCAGGAGGAACGTAGCGCCCTTCTCTGACGCTAACGGGTGGCATTAAACCGCCGCATTTCTCCCCTCCAGTCTTGGCTCTTGCGGCCGTTCAGCCACTGTGGCTAGGCCGTGTTATCGGCCGTTTTATGCTCTCGTGCTTTTCCCATTTTAAGAACTTCGTCGAATCAGATAGTCTTACAGCACGGAAGGAGGCCATTCGGCCCATCGTGCCTGTGGCGGCTCTGTGACAGAGCAATTCATAGGAACATCAGAAATAGGAGCAGGCCATTCGGCCCCTCGAGCCTGCTCCGCCATTTAATACGATCATGGCTGATCCGATCATGGACTCAGCTCCACTTCCCCGCCCGCTCCCCATAACCCTTCACATCCTTATCGTTCAAAAATCTGTCTATCTCCGCCTTAAATATATTCAATGACCCAGCCTCCACAGCTCTCTGAGGCAGAGAATTCCACAGTACAGCGGGACCTGGGGGTACTTGTGCATGGAACACAAAAGGTTAGTTTGCAGGTACAGCACGTGATCAAGAAGGCCAATAAATCTTGGTCTTTATTGCAAAGGGGATGGAGTATAAAAGCAGGGAAGTCTTGCTACAGTTACACAGGGTATTGGTGAGGCCACACCTGGAGTACTGCGTGCAGTTTTGGTTTCCATATTTACGAAAGGATATACTAGCTTTGGAGGCAGTTCAGAGAAGGTTCACTCGATTGGTTCCGGTGATGAGTGGGTTGACATATGAGGAAAGGTTGAGTAGGTTGGGCCTCTACTCATTGGAATTCAGAAGAATGAGAGGTGATCTTATCGAAATGTATAAGATTATGAGGGGGCTTGACAAGGTGGATGCAGAGAGGATGTTTCCACTGATGGGGGAGACTAGAACTAGGGGGTACGATCATAGAATAAAGGGCCGTCCATTTAAAACTGAGATGAGGAGAAATTTCTTCTCTCTGAGGGTTGTAAATCTGTGGAATTCGCTGCCTCAGAGAGCTGTGGAAACTGGGACATTGAATATATTTAAGACAGAAATAGACAATTTCTTAAACGATAAGGGATTAAGGGGTTCAGGGGAGCGGGCGGGGAAGTGGAGCTGAGTCCATGATCAGATCAGCCATGATCGTATTAAATGGTGGAGCAGGTTCGAGGGGCCGTATGGCCGACTTCTGCTCCTATTTTTTATGTTCTTTTGTAATACCCGCCCTTCTGTATGGCTCACAGACATGGACCATGTCCAATCGACACCTCAACTCGCTGGAGAAATACCACCAATGATGTTTCCGCAAGATCCTACAAATCCCCCGGGAGGACAGACGTACCAACGTTAGCATCCTCGGCCAGGCCAACATCCCCAGCATCGAAGCACCGACCACTCTCGACCAGCTCTGCTGGGCGGGGCCACATTGTCCACATGCCCGACAGAAGTCTCCCAAAGCAAGCATTCTACTCGGAACTCCTTCACGGCAAACAAGCCAAAGGTGGGCAGAGGAAACGTTACAGGGACACCCTCAAAGCCTCCCTGATAAAGTGCAACATCCCCCACTGACACCTGGGAGTCCCTGGGCCAAAGACCAGGCCGCCTAAGTGGAGGAAGTGCATCCGGGAGGGCGCTGAGCACCTCGAGTCTCGTCGCCGAGAGCGTGCAGAAACCAAGCGCAGGCAGCGGAAGGAGCGTGCGGCAAACCAGTCCCACCCACCCCTTCCCTCAACCACTGTCTGTCCCACCTGTGACAGGCTCAGTAGTTCCCGTATTGGACTGTTCAGCCACCTAAGGACTCATGTTAAGAGTGGAAGCAAGTCTTCCTCGATTCCAAGGGACTGCCTATGATGATGATGGCTGTAGACGCTGAAAAAGACGTTTGAAATACTCTGACTCAAGATGGCTGGTCTGGATTCGGAAGAAACATGTTGCTGGGCGAAACACGTGGAGGGCCGGGTCTCTCGCACAGAAACTGGTGCGAGAAACTGGGTTTGAACACTGGCCTGCCAGCGGCCAATGACGTCAGAGCTGGATGCTCTTAGGAAGGCCAAGGGACTCTTTTGAGTGTGGAGTCAGGCTGTCGAGTGAAGAGAGCAAAGTGCGAGGACAAGACCGACACCTGCATTATCTCCACAACGGGCCAGCAATCAGGACAGATGGGCCATTTAACACTATAGTTGTGAAGCCTTTAGACAGCGATCGGCTGCCTTTGTTCAGACCCCAGGATATCTCAGATAGCGCGACATAAGATAATCCGTTTAACTCTTTGTGCCCAAACGCAAGGACAGGGTTAGTGTGCTTGCTATCGTAGGCAGTCCCTCGGAATCGAGGAAGACTTGCTTCCACTCTTAACATGAGTTCTCAGGTGGCTGAACGGTCCAATACGAGAACCAGAGTCCCTGTCACAGGTGGGACAGACAGTGGTTGAGGGAAGGGGAGGGTGGGACTGGTTTGCCGCACGCTCCTTCCGCTGCCTGCGCTTGGTCTCTGCACGCTCTCGGCGACGAGACTCGAGGTGCTCAGCGCCCTCCCGGATGCACTTCCTCCACTTAGGGCAGTCTGGTCTTTGGCCAGGGACTCCCAGTTGTCGGTGGGGGATGTCGCACTTTAACAGGGAGGCTTTGAGGGTGGTCCCTTGTAACATTTCCTCTGCCCACCTTTGGCTCGTTTGCCGTGAAGGAGTTCCGAGTAGAGCGCTTGCTTTGGGAGTCTCGTGTCTGGTGTGCGAACAATGTGGCCCTGCCCAGCGGAGCTGGTCGAGTGTGGTCAGTGCTTCGATGCTGGGGATGTCGGCCTGGTCGAGGACGCTGACGTTGGTGCGTCTGTCCTCCCAGGGGATTTGCAGGATCTTGCGGAGACATCGTTGGTGGTATTTCTCCAGTGACTTGAGGTGTCTACTGTACATGGTCCATGTCTCTGAGCCATACAGGAGGGCGGGTATCACTACAGCCGTGTAGACCATGAGCTTGGTGGTGGATTTGAGGGCCTGGTCTTCGAACACTCTTTTCCTCAGGCGGCCGAAGGCTGCACTGGCGCACTAGAGGTAATGTTAAATTACAAACAGCAGATTGGGTAACTGTGTGAGAGACCTATTGGCACCGGTCCCTGCGGAATACAACCCGTCGCGCAACGAGCAAGGCCGGTCCGATTTGGCACTGGTCACTGCCAAGTAAAAACCCTGACGTACTTGGACCCTACGGCGAGGCCTCGAAACCTCGGGAAATAACCGCAGACTGACGACTTACATAGGTCACCCCTCAGCCTTCTCTCTTCCAGAGAAACGAGTCCCAGCCTACTGAGCCCTTTGTGCTTGGAGTACCCTGGTTAGCCCACAGCTGGAGCACTGAGAGCAATACTGGGCACCACAGCTTAGGGAGGGTATATTGGCCTTGGAGGGAGTGCAGCGTAGGTTTACCAGAATGTTACCCGCACTCCAAGGGTTCAGTTACGAGGAGAGATTACACAAACTGGGGACTTATTTCCTATCATTCAGACAGTTAAGGGGCGATCTGATGGAAGTTTTCAGGATATTGAGGGGAACAGAGAGGGTAGATAGACAGAAACTATTGCCGCTGGTTGGGGAGTCTGGGACGAGGGGCACAGTCTAAAGATTCGAGCCAGACCTTTCAGGAGTGAAGTTGAGAAACATTTCTACACACACAGGGTGGGAGAGGTTTGGAACTCTCTTCCACAAACGGCAATCGATGCTGGCTCAATTGTTAATTGTAAATCGGAGATTGATGGATTTTTGTTAACCCAAGGGATTTCGGGACATGGGCCAAAGGCGGGGAGATGGAGTTTAGTTGCCATCTTTCGGATGAGACGTTAAATCGAGGCCTCGTCTGCTCTCTCGGGTGGACGTAAAAGATCCCGCAATCAACAGAACAAAACAACAGATTATCCCCGAGCTGAATTTGGGTTGGGGAGGGCCCATCGACTGCAACATGGTGGTAACGGGCCTTTTCTGGGTCCTGAATTTCGGCCCCAAGGCCTCCCAAATAGGCCAAATGGAATAGACAATGAGAAATCAAAAACAAGACCGAGGAAAATAGATTCACTTGTTTATACCCATATAGATATGTACTGATATACACTAATGTACCCAAATACTCTAATATACCCATACACACTAATGTACCGATATACAGAAGTACCTACATACACTAATGTACCAATATACAGAGAAGTACCTATAAACACTGATATACAGGAGTACCTGTAAAGTCCTTACACAATACCACAAATCCACTCGAGGCACATTCTATGGACAAGGTCACTCTGTGACCCGAACCTTTATTCACAGGACCAAGAAGTGATGACCCTGTGTGGGACCTCCCTTTATATACCTGGGTGACCAGGTGAGGAGTGTCTCCCACAAGCTCGCCCCCTGTGGTCAAGGTGTGCATTTCTTACATATATACAGTATTGCAGTGTTGTTAAATGAAGGTTACATACATGACAGTACCGATATACACTAATGTACCGATATACAAAAGTACCTATATACATTAATATACAGAAGTACCTATATACACTAATGTACCGATATATAGAACAGAATATGTACTGACCTGTTTTATTTCACATCTTATTGAAAGAAATTTGCATTTTTGGGTGATTCCAGAGATGAGGGGGTTGACTTATGAGGAAAGGTTGAGTAGGTTGGGCCTCTACTCATTGGAGTTCAGAAGAATGAGAGGTGATCTTATTGAAACATATAAGATAATGAGGGGGCTTGACAAGGTGGATGCAGAGAGGATGTTTCCACTGATGGGGGAATCTAGAACTAGGGGCATAGTTTCAGAATAAGGGGCCGCCCATTTAAAACTGAGATGAGGAGGAATTTCTTCTCTCAGAGGGTTGTAAATCTGTGGAATTCTCTGCCCCAGAGAGCTGTGGAGGCTGGGTCATTGAATATATTTAAGGCAGAGATAGACAGATTTTTGAGCGATAAGGGAGTAAAGGGTGCGGGCAGGGAAAGTGGAGCTGAGTCCATGATCAGATCAGCCATGATCGTATTTAATGGCGGAGCAGGCTCGAGGGGCCATATGGCCTACTCCTGCTCCCATGTCTTATGTTCTTATGCAGATGTAGAACAACAACGATAATGTAACATTTAGGTGGTTAAGCCAGATAATTGCTTCATTGTATGATAAAAGCTTAAGAATTAGGTGCAGGAGTCGGCCATTCGGCCCCTCGAGCCTGCTCCGCCATTTAATAAGGTCACGGCTGATCTTTGACCTCAACTCCACTTTCCCGCCCGATCCCCATATTCCTTGATTCCCTGAATATCCAATAATCTATCGATCCCAGCCTTGAATACACTCAACGACTGAGCCTCCACAGCCCTCTGGGGCAGAGAATTCCAAAGATTCACCTCCCTCTGAGTGAAGAAATTTCTCCTCAGGGGGAAACTGGAGGAGTCCAGCATGACAACGGTGTCCCACCCCGGTATCCCTGGATGGCGATCGGCCCGGACTGATTGCTCCTTTCCCGACCTCAACAACAACTTGCATTTATAAAGCGCCTTTAACGCAGCTAAACGTTCCCAAAATCGCTTCACAGGAGCGTTATCGGATGGAAATCTGACACCGAACCACACAAGGAGGTATTAGGGACAGGTGACCAAAAGCTGGGTCAAAGAGGTAGGTTTTAAGGAGCGTCTTAAAGGAGGAGAGGCAGAGAGGTTTAGGGAGGGAGTTCCAGAGCTTAGGGCCCAGGCAACAGAAGGCACGGCCACCGATGGTGGAGTGCAGAGATCGCGGGAGTTGAAGGACATGGGGGAGGTGACAGAGATAGGGAGGGGCGAGGGCCATGGAGGGATTTACAAACGAGGATGAGAATCTCTCACACACACACATACACACACGCACAATCACACACTCACACACACTCAGTTAAACACATACACTCACTCTCACATACATACTTACACACACACAGTTGCACACTCACAGACTCACTCACACTCACACACTCACTCACTCACACACTCACCCCACACACACTCAGATAAACACACACTCACTCTCACATATACACTCACACACACACACACACAATCACTCACACACACACACTCACACATTCACACACTCACACACTCACTCACACACACACTCACTCACACTCACACACTCACCCACACACACACTCACACACACTCACACACACACACTCACACATTCACACACTCACTCACACACACACTCACTCACACCACACACACTCACACACACACACTCATGTTCTTATGCAGATGCAGAACAACAATGATAATGTTACATTTAGGTGGTTAAGCCAGATAATTGCTTCATTGTATGATAAGAGCTTAAGAATTAGGAGCAGGAGTCGGCCATTCGGCCCCTCGAGCCTGCTCCGCCATTTAATAAGGTCACGGCTGATCTTTGACCTGAACTCCGACCCCACACACACTCACACACACACTCAGATAAATACATACACTCACTCTCACATACACACACATACATACACACTCACACACATTTGCACACTCACATGCTCGCACACTCACTCGCACACTCACTCACTCACACTCACACTCATACTCACACACACTCACACTCACATACACTCACTCACATGCACACACACAAACTCACTCACTCACTCACACTCACAGACACACTTACTCACTCACGCACACTCTTACAAACTCACTCACTCACATACTCACCCACACACTCACTCACACACTCACTCACACTCTCAGACACTCACTCACACACACTCTTACACACTCATACACTCACTCACATGCACACACACAAACTCACTCACTCACACTCAAAGACACACTTACTCACTCACACACACTCTTACACACTCACTCACTCACTCACACACTCACTCACACACTCACTCACACTCTCAGACACTCACTCACACACACTCACTCACACACTCACCCACTCACACACTCACTCACACTCTCAGACACTCACTCACTCACTCACACTCTCACACACTCACTCACACTCTCAGACACTCACTCACACACACTCACTCACACACTCACCCACTCACACACTCACTCACACTCTCAGACACTCACTCACACACACTCACTCACACTCACTCACACACTCACTCACACACTCACACACACTCACTCACACACTCACACACTTACACTCACCCACTCACACACTCACTCACACTCTCAGACACTCACTCACACACACTCACTCACACACTCACTCACACACTCACTTACTCATACACTCACTCACACATTCACTCACACACTCACTCACACACTCACTCACACACTCACTCACACTCTCAGACACTCACTCACACACACTCACTCACACACTCACTCACACACTCACTTACTCACACACTCACTCACACATTCACTCACACACTCACTCACACTCTCAGACACTCACTCACTTACTCACACACTCACACACACACACACACACACACACTCACACACACACGTGTACAAACCCTGGCGTGCAGCGTAAGGCATTAATCACAAGACAACGTCCTCGCCCTATGTAACGCGCAGCACAGGGTTGGCTCAATGATGTACCGCAACCTTCCAGCACCCTCTGCAGGAGCCGTTGGGAGCAAGTGCCAGGAACGCAGACACCTCGGGGACTGAAGTTTGTCTGTGCCCATCAGCAGCCAGCCTCAGCGTGAAACCCTGATCTGAGCAATTAGAAAGTGCCAAGTCCTCTGTCGCTTCCTGGAAGGAGTGGGTGTCGTTAACACCCTGCGATTAGGAATTATTTAATTCCAGCTTTATTTCGGGCCCCGATGAATAAAAGATGAGGATGTACCATGTAATCAATCCGCAGCAACAATCGTGGACTGGAGAAGGCTCCTGTTCCCTTGGCTGCTTTCCGAGATACTTCTGTCCTTTCACAAAATAATAATGTTGAAGCGTTTTTCTTAATGCTGCGTTCGAGCTGGGTAATTATGTCTGACATTTCCTCTCCGTCGCTGAGCATCTGTCATTCTCGAGCAGTTGCCTATGTGCGAGGGTGTGTGTGCGTGTGTGGATTTATACCGATGGTGCTCACCCCCTGACCTACTCCTGATCCCAGACCGGCAACGTCTGCCTCAGTATTTAAATTCTCCACCCGTTTTTACAAATCCCTAATATGGCCCTCGCCCCTCCCTATCGGGGCTATAAACGGAGCGGTGTGTAGGCCTCGGGGAGCAGGGCCTCGGGGAGCGGTGTGTAGGCCTCAGGGAGCGGTGTGTAGGCCTCGGGGAGCAGTGTGTAGTCCTCGGGGAGCGGTGTGTAGGCCTCGGGGAGCGGTGTGTAGGCCTCGGGGAGCGGTGTGTAGTCCTCGGGGAGCGGTGTGTAGGCCTCGGGGAGCGGTGTGTAGGCCTCGGGGAGCGGTGTGTAGGCCTCGGGGAGCGGTGTGTAGGCCTCGGGGAGCGGTGTGTAGTCCTCGGGGAGCGGTGTGTAGGCCTCGGGGAGCGGTGTGTAGGCCTCGGGGAGCGGTGTGTAGGCCTCGGGGAGCGGTGTGTAGGCCTCGGGGAGCGGTGTGTAGGCCTCGGGGAGCTGTGTGTAGGCCTCGGGGAGCAGTGTGTAGGCCTCGGGGAGCGGTGTGTAGGCCTCGGGGAGCGGTGTGTAGGCCTCGGGGAGCAGTGTGTAGGCCTCGGGGAGCAGGGCCTCGGGGAGCAGTGTGTAGGCCTCAGGGAGCGGTGTGTAGGCCTCAGGGAGCGGTGTGTAGGTCCTGGGGAGCAGTGTGTAGGCCTCAGGGAGCGGTGTGTAGGTCCTGGGGAGCAGTGTGTAGGCCTCAGGGAGCAGTGTGTAGGCCTCACAGAACGGTGTGTAGGCCTCAGGGAGCGGAGTGTAGGCCTCAGGGAGTGGAGTGTAGGCCTCAGGGAGCAGTGTGTAGGCCTCGAGGAGTGGTGTGTAGGCCTTGGGGAGCGGTGTGTAAGCCTCGGGGAGCAGGGCCTCGGGGAGCGGTGTGTAGGCCTCAGGGAGCAGTGTGTAGGCCTTGGGGAGCAGGGCCTTGGGGAGCAGTGTGTAGGCCTCAGGGAGCAGTGTGTAGGCCTCGGGGAGCGGTGTGTAGGCCTCGGGGAGCAGGGCCTTGGGGAGCAGTGTGTAGGCCTCGCGGAGCAGTGTGTAGGCCTCGGGGAGCAGTGTGTAGGCCTCGGGGAGCAGTGTGTAGGCCTCGGGGAGCAGTGTGTAGGCCTCAGGGTGTGGTGTGTAGGCCTCGGGGAGCAGGGCCTTGGGGAGCGGTGTGTAGGCCTCGGGGAGCAGAGTGTAGGCCTCGGGGAGCAGTGTGTAGGCCTCGGGGAGCAGTGTGTAGGCCTCGGGGAGCAGAGTGTAGGCCTCGGGGAGCAGAGTGTAGGCCTCAGGGAGCGGTGTGTAGGCCTCAGGGAGTGGAGTGTAGGCCTCGAGGAGCAGTGTGTAGGCCTCGGGGAGCAGTGTGTAGGCCTCAGGGAGCGGAGTGTAGGCCTCGAGGAGCAGTGTGTAGGCCTCGGGGAGCAGTGTGTAGGCCTCGGGGAGCAGTGTGTAGGCCTCGGGGAGCAGGGCCTCGGGGAGCAGTGTGTTGGCCTCAGGGAGCAGTGTGTAGGCCTCGGGGAGCGGTGTGTAGGCCTCGGGGAGCAGGGCCTCGGGGAGCAGTGTGTAGGCCTCGGGGAGCAGTGTGTAGGCCTCGGGGAGCAGTGTGTAGGTCTCTGGAACAGTGTGTAGGCCTCAGGGAGCGGTGTGTAGGCCTCGGGGAGCAGTGTGTAGGCCTCAGGGAGCGGTGTGTAGGCCTCGGGGAGCAGTGTGTGGGCCTCGGGGAGCAGTGTGTAGGCCTCAGGGAGCGGTGTGTAGGCCTCGGGGAGCAGTGTGTTGGCCTCGGGGAGCAGTGTGTAGGCCTCGGGGAGCGGTGTGTAAGCCTCGGGGAGCAGGGCCTCGGGGAGCAGTGTGTAGGCCTCGGGGAGCAGTGTGTAGGCCTCGGGGAGCAGTGTGTAGGTCTCTGGAACAGTGTGTAGGCCTCAGGGAGCGGTGTGTAGGCCTCGGGGAGCAGTGTGTAGGCCTCAGGGAGCGGTGTGTAGGCCTCGGGGAGCAGTGTGTGGGCCTCGGGGAGCGGTGTGTAGGCCTCAGGGAGCGGTGTGTGGGCCTCGGGGAGCGGTGTGTAGGCCTCGGGGAGTGTCATGGGGGCCTCGGAAAGCAGCGTGGAGGTGTACTACTTCGGGGAGCAGTGCGAGTTGGTGCAGGAGGGCGACGGCATCGAAGAGCGACGTCACCAAGGTCCAGGTCAGTGATTGGAGCGCGGGCAGGTACAGCAGGAGCGGCGAATTCGGGGCGGAGGAGCTCAGAGAGATTGTGCAGCGACGTGATGGGGACCCAGGAGAGACGAGAGTTCGGGGCCCAGGAGAGCCGAGGGCCCAGGGGCAGCACGGGCCCAGCCCACACTGTGCGATATGTGAGCGCGCACTGGGTCCGTGCAGCCGAGCTGGTCTCCAGTCGTCCTGGTTAACCCTTGCCCCTGGACCGAGACCTCGCTCTGTCAAGCCCGTGTGGTGGCTGGTGTGCAACGGCCAACCCACGTTAAAAAAACCCACCCACAGGCATCTTCCACCCTTCAGGATGTAGTTCGGGATCCGGAATATTAGGTCCTCCATTGAAACACCTGTGAACTCATCCCTTTTCAGCGTGGAAGCAAGTCATCCTCATTTCGAGGGACCGGCTATGATGATGATCTCCTCCAGCCCCACAACCCTCAGAGATGTCTGCGCTCCTCCAATTCTGCCCCCCTGACCATCCCTGGTTATAATCGCTCCACCATCGGTGGCCGTGCCTTCTGTTGCCTGGGCCCCAAGCTCTGGAACTCCCTCCCTAAACCTCTCCGCCTCACTCTCCTCCTTTAAAACGCCCCTTAAAACCTACCTCTCTGACCGAGCTTTTAGTCACCCGTCCTAATGTCCCCTCATGTGGCTCAGTGTCAAATTCTGTTTCATAACGCTTCTGTGAAGCAACTTGGGACGTTTTACTGCATTAAAGGCGCTATATAAATTCAGGTTGTTCTAATCGCGACCCTTATTCCCCTTCGTTATCTGCCCCTCCTCTCCTGGTAAGGCAATTCGTCTGTGGTAGGCTGCATCACTCATCTCAATTGAAACATGTAAGATTCTGAGGGGAATTGACAGGGTAGATGCAGGGAGGATGTTTCCCCCTGGACTGGGGAGTCTAGAACCAGGGGTCACACAGACTCAGGATAAGGGGTCGGCCATTTAGGACTGAGATGAGGAGGAATTTCTTCACTCAGACGGCAGTACTCCCTCAGTACCGCCCCTCCGACAGTGCGGCTCTCCCTCAGTACCACCCCTCCGACAGTGCGGCGCTCCCTCAGTACTGCCCCTCCGACAGTGCGGCGCTCCCTCAGTACTGCTCCTCCGACAGTGCGGCGCTCCCTCAGCACCGCCCCTCCGACAGTGCGGCGCTCCCTCAGTACTGCCCCTCCGACAGTGCGGCGCTCCCTCAGCACTGCACTGGGAGTGTCGGCCTGGAGTATGTGCTCAGGGGCCTGGAGTGAGGCCCGAACCCACAACCCTCTGACCCAGAGGCGAGGGTGCTGCCCAGTGAGCCACGGCTGACACCAACTCTGCTTCAGGAGTCCAGGTCATTGCCTCGTGATCCCTGCTGGCCTGTCACGCGTATCGATGGCCAACAGTCTGACCAGTTAAGAAGTGGCACCCAGGTTGGGATCCCAGAAGTTGCCCCAGTATACGTGGTTACCGGCCGACAGCACGAGCCGGTCTTCCGGCAGAGCAAGGGTTAACACCGACAGAGACAAGGGGGAAACTCGAGGTGCCATCGCGAGGTCTGAATGGTGCACATTGCTGAGGTAACCAATGCAGAGACGGACAATGAGAGAGCTGTGAACAAGTAATTACTGACTATCGCCTCTCGAGACCTCGTCACTCGGCAATGTGTCAACTGTTGTATCTCCGAGCAATCTTGGGGCACGTCCCAGGTTCCCCGTACCTTTCTCAGTGTTGATCAGCGCAGGTTCAGCTTTTAGAAACATAGAAACATAGAAAATAGGTGCAGGAGTAGGCCATTCGGCCCTTCTAGCCTGCACCGCCATTCAATGAGTTCATGGCTGAACATGCAACTTCAGTACCCCATTCCTGCTTTCTCACCATACCCCTTGATCCCCCTAGTAGTAAGGACTTCATCTAACTCCTTTTTGAATATATTTAGTGAATTGGCCTCAACAACTTTCTGTGGTAGAGAATTCCACAGGTTCACCACTCTCTGGGTGAAGAAATTCCTCCTCATCTCGGTCCTAAATGGCTTACCCCTTATCCTTAGACTGTGTCCCCTGGTTCTGGACTGCCCCAACATTGGGAACATTCTTCCTGCATCTAACCTGTCTAACCCCGTCAGAATTTTAAACGTTTCTATGAGGTCGCCTTTCATTCTTCTGAACTCCAGTGAATACAAGCCCAGTTGATCCAGTCTTTCTTGATAGGTCAGTCCCGCCATCCCGGGAATCAGTCTGGTGAACCTTCGCTGCACTCCCTCAATAGCAAGAATGTCCTTCCTCAGGTTAGGAGACCAAAACTGTACACAATACTCCAGGTGTGGCCTCACCAAGGCCCTGTACAATTGTAGCAACACCTCCCTGCCCTTGTACTCAAATCCCCTCGCTATGAAGGCCAACATGCCATTTGCTTTCTTAACCGCCTGCTGTACCTGCATGCCAACCTTCAATGACTGATGTACCATGACACCCAGGTCTCTTTGCACCTCCCCTTTTCCTAATCTGTCACCATTCAGATAATATTCTGTCTCTCTGTTTTTACCACCAAAGTGGATAACCTCACATTTATCCACATTATACTTCATCTGCCATGCATTTGCCCACTGTTCCTACGATAACCAAACACGGGACCTTCTCCGTTAACTGATTACATGACACCCCAACCGCCCGCTCTCCCCCATGCTCTGCGCCCTTCCGATCTCCATCTCCTCCTCCAGCCTCGACAACCCTCCGAGATGTCTGTCACCCTCTGAGGAAAGAAATTTCACCTCATCTCAGGCCTCAATGGCCGACCGCTTATCCTGAGACTGTGACCCCTGACCTCTTGAGCATCCCCCGATTTCCATCGCTCCACCATCGGTGGCCGTGCCTTCTGTTGCCTGGGCCCCAAGCTCTGGAACTCCCTCCCTAAACCTCTCCACCTCTCTCTCTCCTCCTTCAAGACGCTCCTTAAAACCTACCTCTGTGACCAAGCTTTTGCTCACCTGCCCCAATATCTCCCGATGTGGCTCAGAGTCAAATTTTGTCTGATAACGCTCCTGTGAAGCGACTTGGGACGTTTTCCTTTGTTACAGGCGCTATATAAATGCAAGTTGTTGTTTTCACCTCCGTAACATCGCCCGTCTCCGTCCTTGCCTCAGCTCATCCGCTGCCAAAGCCCTCATCCGTGCCTTTGTTACCTCCAGACTTGACTACTCCAACGCACTCCTGCATTCCCACATTCTACCCGACGTAAACTCGAGGTGATTCAAATCTCGGCTGACCCCGTGTCCTAACTCGCACCCAGTCCCGCTCACCCATCACCCCCTGTGCTCGCTGCCCCTGTGTCCTAACTTGCACCGAGTCCCGCTCACCCATCACCCCCTGTGCTCGCTGCCCCGTGTCCTAACTCGCACCGAGTCCCGCTCACCCATCACCCCCTGTGCTCGCTGCCCCGTGTCCTAACTCGCACCCAGTCCCGCTCACCCATCACCCCCTGTGCTCGCTGCCCCTGTGTCCTAACTCGCACCAAATCCCATCACCTGTCACCCCCTGTGCTCGCTGCCCCCGTGTCCTAACTCGCACCGAGTCCCGCTCACCCATCACCCCCTGTGCTCGCTGCCCCGTGTCCTAACTCGCACCGAGTCCCGCTCACCCATCACCCCCTGTGCTCGCTGCCCCGTGTCCTAACTCGCACCCAGTCTCATCACCTGTCACCCCCTGTGCTCGCTGCCCCGTGTCCTAACTCGCACTCAGTCCCGCTCACCCATCACCCCCTGTGCTCGCTGCCCCGTGTCCTAACTCACACCGAGTCCCGCTCACCCATCACTCCCTGTTCTGGCTGCCCCGTGTCCTAACTTGCACCGAGTCCCGCTCACCCATCAACCCCTGTGCTCACTGCCCCGTGTCCTAACTCGCACCGAGTCCCGCTCACTCATCACCCCCTGTGCTCGCTGACCTACATTGGCTCACGGTTAAGCAACGCCTCGATTTCAAAATCCGCAGCTTTGTGTTCAAATCCCTCCATGGCCCTCGCCCCCTCCCTATCTCTGTAATCTCCTCCAGCCCCACAACCCTCAGAGATGTCTGCGCTCCTCCAATTCTGCCCCCCTGACCATCCCTGATTATAATCGCTCCACCGGTGGCCGTGCCTTCTGTTGCCTGGGCCCCAAGCTCTGGAACTCCCTCCCTAAACCTCTCCACCTCGCTACCTCTCTCTCCTCCTTCAAGATGCTCCTTAAAATCTGCCTCTTTGACCCAGCTTTTGGTCACCTGTGCCAATTTCTACTTATGTGGCTCGGTGTCAATTTTTGTCTGATAATCCTCCCGTGAAGCATCTTGGGACAGGGCTGTCGTGATACCCGCCCTCCTGTATGGCTCAGAGACATGGACCATGTACAGCAGACACCTCAAGTCGCCGGAGAAATACCACCAACGATGTCTCCGCAAGATCCGACAAATCACCGGGAAGGACAGACGCACCAACGTTAGATTAACAGAATTTGTTAACAAGAAATAAGTCAGATCATCACTGTTCTATTTCAACAGCAGAAGGTTTAGAACTTAATTGCTTGAGTGGCTAAAATAATTAAAAGGTCACAACTCGAAGAACTCAGTTAATCCTGTTTCAATTCCTTTCAAACACTCACAGTGGCGGTAATTTTATGACAGTGCAAAACAATGTCGGGTCATTCGTCTGTTATATATCTCTCCCCAATTTCCAGTCTATTCTGGCACAACAAGGGATCTGAATCGACCAGTGATACCCCACCCGCTCAGACACACTTTCGTTTCTGTGTGACTTTTTTTAAAGCAGAGGAAACTTGCATTTATATAGCAGCCTCATAACGCCCCAAAGTGATTTACAGCCAATGAAGTACTTTGGGAGTGTAGTCACAGTTGCAAAGTGGGAAACGCGGCAGCCAATTTGCGCACAGCAAGCTCTCACAAACAGCAATGTGATAATCACCAGATCCTCTGTTTTAGTGATGTGAATTGAGGGATAAATATTGGCCCCAGGTCACTGGGGAGAACTCCCCTGCTCCTCTTCCAATAGTGGTCATGGGATCTTTTACGTCCATCTGAGAGAGCAGACGATGCCTCGGTTTAACGTCTCAACTGAGTGTCGGCAACTCTGACAGTGCGGCACTCCCTCAGTACTGTCCCTCCGACAGTGCGGCAACTCCCTCAGTACTGCCCCTCCAACAGTGCAACACTCTCAGTCCTGCCCCTCCGACAGTGCAGCACTCCCTCAGTACTGCCCCTCCGACAGTGTGGAGTTCCCTCAGTACTGCCCCTCCAACAGTGCGGCACTCCCTTAGTACTGCCCCTCCGACAGTGCAGTACGGTGCTCCCTCAGTACTGCCCCTCCGACAGCGCGGTACGGTGCTCCCTCAGTACTGCCCCTCCGACAGTGCGGCGCTCCCTCAGTACTGCCCCTCCGACAGTGCAGTACGGCACTCCCTCAGTACTGCCCCTCCGACAGCGCAGTACGGTGCTCCCTCAGTACTGCCCCTCAGACAGCGCAGTACGGTGCTCCCTCAGTACTGCCCCTCTGACAGCGCAGTACGGTGCTCCCTCAGTACTGCCCCTCCGACAGTACGGCGCTCCCTCAGTACTGCCCCTCCGACAGCGCAGTACGGCGCTCCCTCAGTACTGCCCCTCCGACAGTGCGGAGGCCCTTCAGCACAGCGGAACAGCCGCCAATTTGTCTTAATTGAACACTGGTCAGTAATTATCATTGCACTGAGTGTAATATCCACCTGGCAGAGGTGCCACGGTGATTATTGTGCGTGTGTCAGTCACTGGACTGTCCGCTCTGCTACGCAATATTTTATTGAGATTCAAATTACAAGAACTTCAAGCCCTTGGTTATTGAGCCACAAACAGTGCGAGATCGAGACTGCATTGTTATTGATCCGATCGCTTAAATAAATGAGATCATTGACCTCCGCGGGGCTGAAGTTGAGGATCCTTTTTCTCAGTCGGCAAACCCATCGATCGTGGCCAAGTGGGAAAGCTCCTCCCCCCACCGCCAACCCACCGCCCCCCTCCACCCCCGTGGTCTCCCTCAACCTGTGATTATTACATCTCCGACAAATCCCCTGGGAGGACAGGCGCACCAACATCAGCGTCCTCGACCAGGCCAACATCCCCAGCATCGAAGCACTGACCACACTCGACCAGCTCCGCTGGGCAGGGCCACATTATCCGCATGCCCCGGACACGAGATTCCCAAAGCAAGCGCTCTTCTCGTAACTCCTTCACGGCAAACAGGCCAAAGGCGGGCAGAGGAAACGTTACAAGGGACCACCCTCAAAGCCTCCCTGATAAAGTGCAACATCCCCACCGACACCTGGGAGTCCCTGGCCAAAGACCAGTCTGCCCTAAGTGGAGGAAGTGCATCCGGGAGGGCGCTGAGCACCTCGAGTCTCGTCGCCAAGTGCGTGCAGAAACCAAGCGCAGGCAGCGGAAGGAGCGTGCGGCAAATCAGTCCCACCCTCCCCTTCCCTCAACCACTGTCTGTCCCACCTGTGACAGGGACTGTGGTTCCCGTATTGGACTGTTCAGTCACCTGAGAACTCACTTTTAGAGTGGAAGCAAGTCTTCCTCGATTTCAAGGGACTGCCTATGATGATGAGAACAAAAGAACTTAAGAAATAGGAGCAGGAGTCGGCCATTCGGCCCCTCGAGCCTGCTCCGCCATTCAATGAGATCCTGGCTGATTGACGAGGATGTTGCCAGAATTTTAGCTGTGAGGAAAGATTGGATAGGCTGGGGTCGTTTTCTTTGGAACAGAGGAGGCTGAGGGGAGACCTGATTGAGGTGTATAAAATGATGAGGGGCCTGGATAGAGTGGATAGGACGGACCTATTTCCCTTGGCAGAGGGGTCAACAACCAGGGGGCATGGATTTAAAATAATTGGGGGAGGTTTAGAGGGGATTTGAGGGGAAATGTCTTCACCCAGAGGGTGGTGGGGGTCTGGGGCGGAACTCACTGCCTGAAAGGGTGGTAGAGGCAGAAACCCTCACCACATTTAAAAAGTACTTGGATGTGCGCTTGTAACCTGCAGGTTTCCGCCAATGGGAACCGTTTCTCTCAATCTACTCTGTCCGGATCTCCTTCTGATTTTTAACACCTCTATTAAATCTCCTCTCAATCTTCTCTGCTCCGAGGAGAACAACGTCAGCTTCTCCAGTCTCTCCTGCCCCTGTTTCTCGCGTTCCTATCAGGATAAGGGGTCGGCCATTGAGGACTGAGATGAGGAGGAATTTCTTCACTCAGAGGGTGGTGAATCTTTGGAATCCTCTGCCCCAGAGGGCTGTGGAGGCTCAGTCGTTGAGTATATTCAAGGCTGGGATCAATAGATTTTTGGAATCTAGGGGAATCAAGGGATCGGGCGGGAAAATGGAGTTGAGGTCGAAGATCAGCCGTGATCTCATTGAATGGCGGAGCAGGCTCGAGGGGCCGAATGGCCGACTCCTGCTCCTAATTCTTATGTTCATGTAATCCAAAATCTCTCATCCCTGGAACCATTCTTGTAAACTTTTGCTGCACAATCTCTAAGGCCTTCCTGGGTGGCGGTGTGAGCTGCGAGGAGGATGCTAAGAGGCTGCAGGGTGACTTGGACAGGTTAGGTGAGTGGGCAAATGCATGGCAGATGCAGTATAATGTGGATAAATGTGAGGTTATCCACTTTGGTGGCAAAGACAAGAAGGCAGATTATTATCTGAATGGTGACAGATTAGGAAAAGGGGAGGTGCAACGAGACCTGGGTGTCATGGTACATCAGTCATTGAAGGTTGGCATGCAGGTACAGCAGGCGGTGAAGAAGGCAAATGGCATGTTGGCCTTCATAGCGAGAGGATTTGAGTACAGGAGCAGGGAGATCTTATTACAGTTGTACAGGGCCTTGGTGAGGCCACACCTTGAATATTGTGTTCACTTTTGGTCTCCTAATCTGAGAAAGGACATTCTTGCTATTGAGGGAGTAGGGGGAAGGTTCACCAGACTGATTCCCGGGATGGCAGGATTGACATATGAAGAAAGACTGGATCGACTAGGCTTAGATTCACTAGAATTTAGAAGAATGAGTGGGGATCTCATAGAAACATATAAAATTCTGATGGGATTGGACAGGTTAGATGCAGGAAGAATGTTCCCGATGTTGGGGAAGTCCAGAACCAGGAGTCACAGTCTAAGGATAAGGGGTGAGCCATTTAGGACCGAGATGAGGAGAAACTTCTTCACTCAGAGAATTGTCAACCTGTGGAATTCTCTACCACAGAAAGTTGTTGAGGCCAGTTCGTTGGATATATTCAAAAGGGAGTTAGATGTGGCCCTTATGGCTAAAGGGATCAAAGGGTATGGAGAGAAAGCAGGAATGGGGTACTGAGGTGAATGATCAGCCATCATCATATTGAATGGTGGTGCAGGCTCGAAGGACCAAATAGCCGACTTACTCATGCACCTATTTTCTATGTTTCTATTTTTCTATGTTTCCTTTAACTAAACGCCGCTAAAGTGGAAAAATGGCCCAAGGCGGTTCACAGGAGCGTTACCAAGCAGAATCTGACACCAGATTGAGATACTAGGACAAAGCTGGGTCAAAGAGGGAGGTTTTAAGGAGCGTCTTGAAGAAGGAGAGAGAGGAGGAGAGGTTTAGGGAGGGAGTTCCCGAGCTTGGGGCCCCAGGCGGCTGAAGGCACGGCCACCGATGGTGGAGCGATGGTGGTATGAGCGTATTGTATGGAACTGCTGTCAGCATCCAAACGGATTGTATAAAATTACTGACCGCAAGGTACTGAACTATTTTCCAATGTTTTGTGAAAACTTTATATGAATAAAGTATATTTTTGGAAAAAAAACGATGGAAAACGAATGTGCAAAGTTGCCGACACATGCTGAGCGTTCACTGAGACTTGCTGGCAAGGAGTTGATTGTATATAAAGCACTTGCAAACATTGCTAACAGACTTGATCAATTCTGGCCTTTCTGTTCTCTCACCGATTTGCGATTTGCTGACATACCCTGCCGTTACAAAGATCCCTGTTGTCAGTCAGTCTCTTTCAATTAGGTCTCGGGCGCGTGACAAGCCAACTTCAATTCTATAATATAGTCGAACCAATCCAATTGGGAGTTCAGGAGGAACTTCTTCATCCAGAGCAGGGTGAGAATGTGGAACTCGCTGCCACAGGGAGGGGTTGAGGCGAATAGTATCGATGCATTTAAGGGGAAGTTAGTTTACACAGGATACACGGCACAGAAACAGGCCATTGGGCCCCAGCAGTCCGTGCCGGCGTTTATGCTCCACTCGAGTCTCCTCCCGTCTTTCCTCATCGAACCCTCTATTCTTGCTACAGATCTTAGATCTAGCAATCGTGTTCAGGAACTGATCTCAATGCATTTCCGACATGGCTGATCCAACTGCAACAAACTTACATTTAACGCAGTAAACCACCACCACGGCGCTTCACGGACTGTTACCCAGCAAAATTTGACATCGAGCCACACAAGGAGATATTAGGGCAGGAGAGAGAGGCGGAGAGGTTTAGCGAGGGAGTTCCAGAGCTTGGGGCCCAGGCAACAGAAGGCACAGCCACCAATGGTGGAGCGATTATAATCAGAGATGCTCAGGAGGGCAGAATTGACGGAACACAGAGATCTCGGGGGGTTGTGGGGCTGGAGGAGATTACAGAGATAGGGAGGGGGCGAGAGCCATGGAGGGATTTGAAAACATGGATGAGAATTTTGAGATCGAGGCGTTGCTTAACCGGGAGCCAATGTAGGTCAGCGAGCACAGGGGGTGATGGGTGAGTGGGACTCGGTGCGAGTTAGGACATGGGTCAGCGAGCACAGGGGGTGATGGGTGAGCGGGACTCGGTGCGAGTTAGAACAGGGGTCAGCGAGCACAGGGGGTGATGGGTGAGCGGGACTCGGTGCGAGTTAGAACAGGGGTCAGCGAGCACAGGGGGTGATGGGTGAGCGGGACTCGGTGCGAGTTACGACACGGGGCAGCGAGCACAGGGGGTGATGGGTGAGCGGGACTCGGTGCGAGTTACGACACGGGGCAGCGAGCACAGGGGGTGATGGGTGAGCGGGACTCAGTGCGAGTTAGGACACGGGGCAGTGAGCACAGGGGGTGATGGGTGAGCGGGACTTGGTGCGAGTTAGGACACGGTGCAGCGAGCACAGCGGGTGATGGGTGAGCGGGACTGGGTGCGAGTTAGGACACGGGGGCAGCGAGCACAGGGGGTGATGGGTGAGCGGGACTCGGTGCGAGTTAGGACACGGGGCAGCGAGCACAGGGGGTGATGGGTGAGCGGGACTCGGTGCGAGTTAGGACACGGGGGCAGTGAGCACAGGGGGTGATGGGTGAGCTGGACTCGGTGCGAGTTAGGACACGGGGCAGCGAGCACAGTGGGTGATGGGTGAGTGGGACTCGGTGCGAGTTACGACACAGGGCAGCGAGCACAGGGGGTGATGGGTGAGTGGGACTCGGTGCGAGTTAGGACACGGGGCAGCGAGCACAGGGGGTGATGGGTGAGCGGGACTGGGTGTGAGTTAGGACACGGGGCAGCGAGCACAGGGGGTGATGGGTGAGTGGGACTCGGCGCGAGTTAGGACATGGGGCAGCCGAGTTTTGGATGAGCTCAAGTTTACAGAGGCGGGGGGTGGGGGGGTGGTGGGGGGGGTAGTGGGGGGGGAAGGTTGGAGGCCGGCCAGGAGTGCGTTGGAATAATCGAGTCTCGAGGTGATTCAGGTTACTAAAGGGAAATATTCAACTGAGATGTCCTCAGTGCCCCTGTCTCAGTATGGAGCCCATTTCATTAAGGAAACCACAAAAAAACAGAATTGAAATACAATAATGAATAATGCAAGCGAAAACATTAAGAGGCATTGGCTTCTTCTTGCAAAGTACTCCGAAAATACATTACAGTCAGGGAGCGTTGGAAACAGGCCAGTGGTCTGATTAAAGGATCATTGATGCCATGAAAAATTGTTCGGCAAATCATTTTTATTCGATCCACAAACATACCGTGAAATAAATGAAAGACTTGCATTTATAGAGCGCCTTTTAGGACCACTGGGCGTCTCAAAGCCAATAAAGTACTTTGGCAGTGTAGTCACTGTTGTATTGTGGGAAACGCGGCAACCAATTTGCGCACAGCAAGCTCCCACACACAGCAATGTGATAATGACCCAGATCAGCTGTTTTTTGATATGTTGTTTGAGGGATAAATATTGGTCCCAGGACACCGGGGAGAACTTGCCTTGCTCTTCTTCGAAATAGTGGCCCTGGGATGGTTTACATTCACCTGAGAGGGCAGACGGGGCCTCGGTTTAATGTTTCATTCGAAAGACAGCACCTCCGACAGTGCGGCGCTCCCTTACTGCCCCTCCGACAGTGCGGCACTCCCTCAGTACTGCCCCTCCGACAGCGCAGTACGGCGCTCCCTCAGTACTGCCCCTCTGACAGTGCGGCGTTCCCTCAGTACTGCCCCTCTGACAGTGCGGCGTTCCCTCAGTACTGCCCCTCTGACAGTGCGGCGTTCCCTCAGTACTGCCCCTCTGACAGTGCGGCGTTCCCTCAGTACTGCCCCTCTGACAGTGCGGCGTTCCCTCAGTACTGCCCCTCTGACAGTACGGCGCTCCCTCAGTACTGCCCCTCTGACAGTGCGGCGTTCCCTCAGTACTGCACTGAGAGCAGAATTTGATAGAAATACCACTGTTGTAAAAATCCACTGAAGCACCTCTTTTATCTTCCCAAATGTTTTGACAAATCACCAACAACAACACCATTTATATAGCGCCTTTAACGTAGTAAAACATCGCAAGGCGCTTCATAGGAGTGTTATCGAGCAAAATTTGATACCGAGCTATTGGGGCAGATTATATTCGGAGATATTGGGAAAGATGCCTGGTCAAAGAGGTAGGCTTGAAAGAGCATCTTAAAGGCGGAGAGGTTTAATGAGGGAGTTCCAGAGCTTGGGGCCCAGGCAACAGAAGGCACGGCCACCGATGGTGGAGCGATTATAATCAGGGATGCTCAGGAGGGCAGAATTAGTGGAGCGCAGACATCTCGGGGGGTTGTGGGGCTGGAGGAGATTACAGAGATAGGGAGGGGCGAGGGCCATGGAGGGATTTGAAAATGAGGCATTGCTGGATTGGGAGCCAATGTAGGTCAGCGAGCATAGAGGGTGATGGGTGAACGGGACTTGGTGCGAGCTAGGACACAGGGCAGCGAGCACAGGGGGTGATGGGTGAACGGGACTCGGGGCGAGTTAGGACACGGGGCAGCGAGCACAGGGGATGATGGGTGAACGGGACTCGGGGCGAGTTAGGACACGGGACAGCGAGCACAGGGGATGATGGGTGAGCGGGACTCAGTGCGAGTTAGGACACGGGGCAGCGAGCACAGGGGGTGATGGGTGAGCGGGACTCGGTGCGAGTTAGGACACGGGGGCAGCGAGCACAGCGGGTGATGGGTGAGCTGGACTCGGGGCAAGTTAGGACACGGGGGCAGCGAGCACAGGGGGTGATGGGTGAACGGGACTTGGTGCGAGCTAGGACACAGGGCAGCGAGCACAGGGGGTGATGGGTGAGCGGGACTCGGGGCGAGTTAGGACACGGGGCAGTGAGCACAGGGGGTGATGGGTGAATGGGACTTGGTGCGAGCTAGGACACAGGGCAGCGAGCACAGGGGGTGATGTGTGAGCGGGACTCGGGGCGAGTTAGGACACGGGGCAGTGAGCACAGGGGGTGATGGGTGAATGGGACTTGGTGCGAGCTAGGACACAGGGCAGCGAGCACAGGGGGTGATGTGTGAGCGGGACTCGAGGCGAGTTAGGACACGGGGCAGCGAGCACAAGGAGTGATGGGTGGAAGGGACATTCCTTTGAAGTTTCATCTTTGTGGTATCTAGGGTTTCGAAGAATGAGAGGTGATCTCATTGAAACATGCACAATTCTTACAGGGCTTGACAGGGTGGATGCAGGGAGGGTGTTTCCCCCCGGGGCTGGGGAGTCTAGAACCAGGGGTCACACAGTCTCAGGATAAGGGGTCGGCCATTGAGGACTGAGATGAGGAGGAATTTCTTCACTCAGAGGGGGGTGAATCTTTGGAACTCTCTGCCCCAGAGGGCTGTGGAGGCTCAGTCGTTGAGTGTATTGAAGGCTGAGATCGATAGGCTTTCGGACATTAAGGGAATTGAGGGATATGGGGATCGGGCGGGAAAAGTGTTGAGGTCGAAGGTCAGCCATGGTCTTATTGAATGGTGGAGCAGGCTCGAGGGGCCAAATGGCCGACTCCTGCTCCTGTTTCTTATCTACAGCTCCAATATCCCCTCACGTGCTATGAAGGCCCATGAGAGATTGGAACGCGAATGTTTTGGTAGCACAGCATTGCTCTCTACAGGTCCGTCAGTTGTTGCAACCCTTTGAGGGTCTAAAAGTGGGGCATGTGGACATCAGGGCTTGAATGGACCCTGGGGGTCCGGTAGAGAGGAAAGCGTGGCTGAATAAGGTCAACTTATTGATATTATTGATCCCGTTGCTTACTGCTGTCATTTCTGCTGGTTTGCTATTCTGCCTCCAGCTTCCTGGAAGCAATGAGATTTAAGCCCTCAAGCAGAACGATCTTACAGTGAACTACATTCATGCAGAATACAACAACAACTTATATTTACATAGCACCTCTAATGTAGTAAAACGTCCCAAGGCGGTTCACTGGAGGGTTATAAAACGACAACAAAAAAATTGACACCGAGCCACACAAGTAGAAATTAGCGCAGGTGACCAAAAGCTGGGTCAAAGAGGGAGGTTTTAAGGAGCGTCTTGAAGGAGGAGAGAGAGGTAGAGAGGCAGAGAGGTTCAGGGAGGGAGTTCCAGAGCTTGGAGCCCAGGCAGCAGAAGGCCCGGCCACCGATGGTGGAGCGATTATAATCAGGGATGTTCAAGAGGGCAGAATTAGAGGAGCGCAGACATCTGGGGGGGTTGTGGGGCTGGAGGAGATGACAGAGATAGGGAGGGGGGCGAGGGCCATGGAGGGATTTGTAAACAAGGATGAGAATTTTGAAATCGAGGCGTAAATGGGAGCCAATGTAGGTCAGCGAGCACAGGGGGTGATGGGTGAGCGGGACTCGGTGCGAGTTAGGACAAGGGGGCAGCGAGCACAGAGGGTGATGGGTGAGCGTGACTCGGTGCGAGTTAGGACACGGGGTCAGTGAGCACAGGGGGTGATGGGTGAGTGGGACTGGGTGCGAGTTAGGACACGTGGTAGCGAGCACAGGGGGTGATGGGTGAGCGGGACTGGGTGCGAGTTAGGACACGGGGCAGCAAGCACAAGGGGTGATGGGTGAGCGGGACTCGGTGCGAGTTAGGACACGGGGCAGCGAGCACAGGGGGTGATGGGTGAGCGGGACTCGGTGCGAGTTAGGACACGGGGCAGCGAGCACAGGGGGTGATGGGTGAGTGGGACTCGGTGCGAGTTAGGACACGGGGCAGCGAGCACAGGGGGTGATGGGTGAGCGGGACTCAGTGCGAGTTAGGACACGGGGCAGCGAGCACAGGGGGTGATGGGTGAGCGGGACTGGGTGCGAGTTAGGACACGGGGGCTGCTGAGTTTTGGATCACCTCTAGTTTATGTTGGGTAGAATGTCGAAGGCCGGCCAGGAGTGCGTTGGAATAGTCAACACAAGAACATAAGAAATAGCAGCAGGAGTAGGCCATATGGCTCCTCGAGCCTGCTCCGCCATTCAATACCATCATGGCTGACCTTCGACCTCAACTCCATCCTCCTGCCCGATCCCCATGTCCATTGATTGCCTTAGTGTCAGCCGTGTCTCAGTGGGCAGCACTCTCGTCTCTGAGTCAGAAGGTCGTGGGTTTGAGTCCCACTCCAGGACTTGAGCGCAAAAAACTAGGCTGATACTCCCAGTGCAGTGCTGAGGGAGTGCCGCACTGTCGGAGGGGCAGTACTGAGGGAGCGCCGCATTGTCGGAGGGGCAGTACTGAGGGAGTGCCGCACTGTCGGAGGGGCAGTGCTGAGGGAGCGCCGCACTGTCGGAGGGGCAGTACTGAGGGAGTGCCGCACTGTCGGAGGGGCAGTGCTGAGGGAGCGCCGCACTGTCGGAGGGGCAGTACTGAGGGAGCGCCGCACTGTCAGAGGGGCAGTACTGAGGGAATGCCGCACTGTTGGAGGGGCAGTGCTGAGGGAGTGCCGCACTGCCGGATGGGAAGTACTGAGGGAGCCCCGCACTGTCAGAGGGGCAGTACTGAGGGAGCGCCGCACTGCCGGATGGGCAGTACTGAGGGAGCCCCGCACTGTCAGAGGTGCATTTCTGAGGGAGCGCCGCACTGTCGGAGGGGCAGTACAGAGAGAGCACCACACTGTCAGAGGGGCAGTACTGAGGGAGCGCCGCACTGTCGGAGGTGCAGTACTGAGGGAGCGCCGCACTGTCGGAGGGGCAGTACAGAGGGAGTGCCGCACTGTCGGAGGGGCAGTGCTGAGGGAGCGCCGCACTGTCGGAGGGGCAGTACTGAGGGAGCGCCGCACTGTCAGAGGGGCAGTACTGAGGGAATGCCGCACTGTTGGAGGGGCAGTGCTGAGGGAGTGCCGCACTGCCGGATGGGCAGTACTGAGGGAGCCCCGCACTGTCAGAGGGGCAGTACTGAGGGAGCGCCGCACTGCCGGATGGGCAGTACTGAGGGAGCCCCGCACTGTCAGAGGTGCATTTCTGAGGGAGCGCCGCACTGTCGGAGGGGCAGTACAGAGAGAGCACCACACTGTCAGAGGGGCAGTACTGAGGGAGCGCCGCACTGTCGGAGGTGCAGTACTGAGGGAGCGCCGCACTGTCGGAGGGGCAGTACAGAGGGAGCGCCACACTGTCAGAGGGGCAGTACTGGGGGAGTGCCGCACTGTCGGAGGTGCAGTACTGAGGGCGCACCGCACTTTCGGAGAGGCAGTACTGAGGGAGCGCCGCACTGTCGGAGGAGCAGTACTGAGGGAGCGCTGCACTGTCGGAGGGGCAGTACTGAGGGAGCGCCGCACTGTCGGAGGGGCAGTACTGAGGGAGCGCTGCACTGTCGGAGGGGCAGTACTGAGGGAGCGCCGCACTATCGGAGATGCTGTCTTTCGGATGAGACGTTGAACCGAAGTCACTGTCTGCTCTCTCAGGTGACGTAAAAGATCCCAGAGCACTATTTCGAAGAAGAGCAGGGGAGTTCTCCCCGGTCTCCTGGGGACAATAATTATTCCTCAACCAACATATTATCTGGTCACTATTGTGTTCATACTCGATGTGTTTGTCACAGCTCAGGGCCGGGCATTAAGACCCTGCGGGAGCTATTCACACACTGCTGGAAACATGCTAGTTCATGCTGGCTTTCGGACACCATTTTGGAGTGTTGCTGTGAAGGACACAGTTTGTTACATTCTCGTGTTTCAGTTCGTCATTATTTATGTACACAACAATTATCATATCGCTGTGTGTGGGAGCTTGCTGTGCGCAAATTGTCTGCTGCGTTTCCCACAGTGCAACAGTGACTACACTTCATTGGCTGTAAAGCGCTTTGGGACATCCGGTGGTCACTCTATAAATGCAAGTCTTTCTTCAGTGGCCAAAAATCTATCGACCTCAGCCTTGAGTATACGCAACGACTGAGCCTCCACAGCCCTCTGGGGCAGAGAATTCCAAAGATTCACCACCCTCTGAGTGAAGACATTCCTCCTCATCTCAGTCCTCAATGGCCGACCCCTTATCCTGAGACTGTGTGACCCCTGGTTCTAGACTCCCCAGCCCGGGGGGAAACACCCTCCCTGCATCTACCCTGTCAAGCCCCCTCAGAATTGTGTGTGTTTCAATGAGATCACCTCTCATTCATCTAAACTCTAGAGAATATCGGCCTGGTCTACTCAAACTCTCCGCTTTGTCCTGCTGTTTTCAGCCTCCCTGCTACACCCTTCCCCGTATATATTGGGGCTTAAGCCTCTGTTTATAAAGCTAAGGATCCTGAAAGGGTTTTTACCAGCCTGATAAACGTGCCCTGCCACCTTCAAACATCTGCTAAGTGCCACAGGTGTTGGAACCCAATTCAATATGTGGAGCTGTGTTTATTTTTAAGACAGACGGGTGTTAAAATAGGTCATTTTTTTCAATATTCCGTAGTTAAAACTGCGCTTGTGGCAGATACGGGTGGTGTTACTCATCCATCTTACCAGGCCTTCTCCATCAGAGGAAGACCTTCTTTCAGTGGCGAGCACACTCGCCTGATCCAGGAGGTCGTGGGTTCAAGTGCCACTCCAGGAACTTGAGCACAGAAATCTCGGCTGGCTCTCCAGTGAGGTGCTGAGGGAGCCCCGCACTGTCGGAGGGGCAGTGCTGAGGGAGCGCCGCACTGTCGGAGGGGCGGTGCTGAGGGAGCGCCGCACTGTCGGAGGGGCGGTGCTGAGGGAGCCCCGCACTGTCGGAGGGGCGGTGCTGAGGGAGCGCCGCACTGTCGGAGGGGCAGTACTGAGGGAGTGCCGCACTGTCGGAGGGTCAGTGCTGAGGGAGCGCCGCACTGTCGGAGGGTCAGTGCTGAGGGAGCGCCGCACTGTCGGAGGGTCAGTGCTGAGGGAGCGCCGCACTGTCGGAGGGGCGCTGCTGAGGGAGCGCCGCACTGTCGGAGGGTCAGTGCTGAGGGAGCACCCACTGTCGGAGGGGCAGTACTGAGTGAGCGCCGCATTGTCGGAGGGGCAGTACTGAGGGAGCCCCGCACTGTTGGAGGGGCAGTGCTGAGGGAGCCCCGCACTGTCGGAGGGGCAGTGCTGAGGGAGCCCCGCACTGTCGGAGGGGCAGTGCTGAGGGAGCCCCGCACTGTTGGAGGGACAGTACTGAGTGAGCGCCGCACTGTTAGAGGGGTGGTACTGAGGGAGCGCCGCACTGTCGGAGGGGCAGTACTGAGGGAGCCCCGCACTGTCGGAGGGGCAGTACTGAGTGAGCGCCGCACTGTTGGTGGGGCAGTACTGAGTGAGCACCCACTGTCGGAGGGGCAGTACTGAGTGAGCGCCGCATTGTTGGAGGGGCGGTACTGAGGGAGCGCCGCACTGTTGGTGGGGCAGTACTGAGTGAGCGCCCACTGTTGGAGGGGCAGTACTGAGGGAGCGCCGCACTGTCAGAGGGGCGGTACTGAGGGAGCGCCGCACTGTCAGAGGGGCGGTACTGAGGGAGCGCTGCACTGTCGGAGAGGCAGTACTGAGGGAGCGCCGCACTGTCGGAGGGGCGGTACTGAGGGAGCGCCACACTGTCGGAGGTGCCGTCTTTTGGATGAGGTCCTGTCTGCCCCCTCTCAGGTGGACGTGAAAGATCCCACGGCCACGATTGGAAGAAGAGCAGGGGAGTTATCCCCGGTGTCCTGGGGCCGATATTTATCCCTCAACCAACATCACTAAAACAGACGATCTGGGTCATTATCACATTGCTGTTTGTGGGAGCTTGCTGTGTGCAAATTGGCTGCCGCGTTGCCCACATTGTAACAGTAA
Organism: Pristiophorus japonicus; assembly: GCF_044704955.1. Classification (NCBI taxonomy): domain Eukaryota; kingdom Metazoa; phylum Chordata; class Chondrichthyes; family Pristiophoridae; genus Pristiophorus; species Pristiophorus japonicus. The sequence goes on along the minus strand of NC_092003.1, from coordinate 11,500,193 downwards.
CTACACTCCAAAAAGTGCTTCATTGGCTGTAAAGCACTTTGAGATGCCCGGTGGTCGTGAAAGGCGCTATATAAATGCAAGTCTTTCTTTCTTCATAAGTTGCTAATGCAAATTGAGTTCAGCGTACTCAGGCCATCGATAAAACCTGGGGGCGTCCTGATTGGTACCAGCAAGAATGAGACTGGAGAGTGCACAATGGGATGGGGAGAAACATGACTATTGTACATGTCTGACTGAATCACGTGTACAGTACCATCCTTCACCTTCATGTAATGTATTTGCTTCAAGGGTTCTTTGCTTAAAAATTTATAGCAACACAAAGAACTAATTGCTTTATTTGCAAAAGGTTTAACAATCACACTACACATTACTGGTTCATCCACCAGGCTCACAACTGCATACCTCATCGTGGATACCCCGAACCCAACTGGCCGGGGTTTTATTGAGTCTTGTGAACATCACATGACTGGCTAAGCCACTCACAATGCAACAGCTCTACAACTATTTTTGTGTTGACAATAAACAAGTGCCCCCTTAGTTTCTTTTTTGAGAGCACGAAAAACACAAATTATACAAGTGCCCCCTGGCTAAAAGGCGGGGGAGGCACTGAAACCGACAGCTGAAACAAATTAAACTTCTGGCACGTGGGTCAAATTAAAATTTGGTTGCCGGGGGTGATGATGCACTCCAGTCCCTCCGGCGCCCACCTCTCGCGGAAGGCCGCGAGCGTATCGGTGGGCACCGCGTGCTCCATCTCCAGGGACACCCTGGCTCGGATGTAACCGCGGAAGAGAGGCAGGCAGTCGGGGCTGAACGAACCCCTCGACTGCCCGCTGCCTGGACCGGCTGATGGACCCCTTGGCAAGGCCCAGGAGCAGTCCCACGAGGAGGCCCTCGGACCTGCCCGCTCCCCTCCGCACAGGGTGCCCAAAGGTCAGGAGCGTGGGGACTGAAGTGCAACCAGAATTTGAGGAGCAACCCCTTCAAACAATGGAAGAGGGGCTGCAACCTCACACACCGAACGTACACGTGGGACACGGACTCATCCAGACCGCAGAAATTACAGGAGGCCTGGGAGCCCGTGAACCGACTTAAAAACTTATTGTAAGGGACAGCTCCGTGCAACACCCTCCAGGCCAAGTTCCTGATAAATAACGGGAGGTCAACAGCTCTACATGTGAACATACTCACAGGTGAATACATTACACTTCCCAAAAGTCCTGGGATAGGGGGATTGTCCTATGAGGAGAGATTGAGCAGACTGGGCCGATATTCTCTAGAGTTTAGAAGAATGAGAGGTGATCTCATTGAAACACACACAATTCTTACAGGGGCTTGACAGGGTAGATGCAGGGAGGGTGTTTCCCCTGGGCTGGGGAGTCTAGAACCAGGGGTCACACAGTCTCAGGATAAGGGGGTCGGCCATTTCGGACTGAGATGAGGAGGAATTTCTTCACTCAGAGGGGGGTGAATCTTTGGGATTCCCTGCCCCAGAGGGCTGTGGAGGCTCAGTCGTTGAGTATATTCAAATTTAATCTGGAGAAGTGTGAGGTAATGCATTTGGGGAGGGCTAACAAGGCAAGGGAATTCACATTAAATGGTGGGACACTGAGAAGTGCAGAGGAACAGAGGGACCTCGGAGTGCAGGTCCACAGATCCCTGAAGGTAGCAGGCCAGGTGGATTAGGTGGTTAAGAAGGCATACGGAATACTTGCCTTTATTAGCCGAGGCATAGAATACAAGAGCAGGGATATTATGCTTGAACTGTATAAAACACTGGTTAGGCCACAGCTGGAGTACTGCGTGCAGTTCCGGTCACCACATTACATCATCATCATAGGCAGTCCCTCGAAGCGAGGATGACTTGCTTCCACACCAAAAAGGGATGAGTTCCCAGGTGTTTCAATGAAGGACCTAATATTCCGGATCCCGAACTACATCCTGAAGGGTGGAAGATGCCTGTGGGTGGGTTTTTTTAACGTGGGGTGGCCGTTGCACACCAGCCACCACACGGGCTTGTCAGAGCGAGGTCTTGGTCCAGTGGCAAGGGTTAACCAGGACGACTGGAGACCTGCTCTGCTGCACGGACCTAGTGCGCTCACATATCGCACAGTGTGGGCAGGGCCCGTGCTGCCCCTGGGCCCCAAACTCACGTCTCCCCTGGGCCCCAGTGCACAACACCAGTTAAGACATAGTTGGAGAATTGCAAGTATGTCCAGACACCCCATTTCAGGAGGCTGTATTCACCAAAGGTAAGGAGGCTGGGACAGTGCCATCATTTAAATGATATATGAATACACCTCCTACCCCGGTCAACTGGTTGGGTCATTAAACCACGATAAACTCCTCAGTATTTCACATTTTGAACAGAATTTTATCACCAAGACATTTCCCTTATGTTTTTTTTTACATCCTCAGAAAAATTGGCTCAGAGTAATTAGGAAGTCCAATAGCTGGATGCAACTAATTAGCACAGAATTGGAATTTCAAGATGACTGAAGCACTGGGGCTAATAGTTGCTGCTATTAACTCAGCTACCCTGGTACAAAACTCCTCCAGATGTATTCTCTAGACTCACCGCATTGCAGGAAAGATGTGATTGCACTGGAGAGGGTGCAGAGGAGATTTACGAGGATGTTGCCAGGACTGGAGAATTTTAGCTATGAGGAAAGATTGGATAGGCTGGGGTTGTTTTGTTTGGAACAGAGGAGGCTGAGGGGAGACCTGATTGAGGTGTATAAAATGATGAGGGGCCTGGATAGAGTGGTATAGGACGGACCGGTTTCCCTTGGCAGAGGGGTCAACAACCAGGGGGGCACAGATGTAAAGTAATTGGGGGGAGCTTTAGAGGCGATTTGAGGGGAAATGTCTTCACCCAGAGGGTGGAGGGGGTCTGGGGCGGAACTCACTGCCTGAAAGGGTGGTAGAGGCAGAAACCCTCACCACATTGAAAAAGTACTTTGGATGTGCGCTTGTAACCGACAGGGCTACGGACCGAGAGCTGGGAAAGTGGGATTAGGCCGGGTAGCTCTTTGTTGGCCAGCACGGACACGATGGGCCGAAATGGCCTCCTTCCGTGCCGTAAATGTCTATGGTTCTGAGATCGATAGATTTTTTGGATATTAGGGGTATCGCGGGATATGGGGATCAGGTGGGAAAGTGGAGTTGAGGTCGAAGATCAGCCATGATCTGATTGAATGGCGGAGCAGGCTCGAGAGGGCGTGTAGCCGAATCCTGCTCCTATTTCTTCTGTCCGTATGTTTTGCAGAGGTTGTGAAATGTGCTGTATGTATGCAAGTCCTCCATGTGTCTGTGCATGCACTGTGACCTTTGGTGGATCCCACTGCACCAATTCAAGCACAGGGTGATATTTGCAATATTTTCATTCCTTCTGCCAATTTCCTCTGGCAATAACCTTGCAACTTTTTATCGTGGAGAGGCAGATTGATACAGCAAGCCACTCACCATTGGAATCCCAGAATAAAGCCCACTGCTTCGCAAATAATATTCGTTCTAAATTAACACCTTCATCCCCATTTAGATTGATTTTCTTTTCTTTTGGAGTGCAAGATCGAGGGCTGTGCCAACAGATTTGGGCTGCAAGAGAGTGGCATAAACCTCAGGGGACCTTCTACATCTGTTCCACATTCAGGAGATTGAAACAATTAAAAAGCTTGTCAAACTCTTCAGTAATCCTTCTGTAACCAACATCCCCTCTCTTCTCTCTTTCCCCCCCGCCCCCATTGCAAACTTTCTCGACTTGTTGAATTTGATTTATTCCCTCGTAGGATGTGGGCGTCGCTGGGATGGAATACAAAAGCAGGGAGGTCCTGCTGCAACTGTATAGGGTATTGGGGAGGCCGCACCTGGAGTACTGCGTGCAGTTTTGGTCACCTTACTTAAGGAAGGATATACTAGCTTTGGAGGGGGTACAGAGACGATTCACTCGGCTGATTCCGGAGATGAGGGGGTTACCTTATGATGATAGATTGAGTAGACTGGGTCTTTACTCGTTGGAGTTCAGAAGGATGAGGGGTGATCTTATAGAAACATTTAAAATAATGAAAGGGATAGACAAGATAGAGGCAGAGAGGTTGTTTCCACTGGTCGGGGAGTCTAGAACTAGGGGGCACAGCCTCAAAATACGGGGGAGCCTATTTAAAACCGAGATGAGAAGAAATTTCTTCTCCCAGAGGGTTGTGAATCTGTGGAATTCTCTGCCCAAGGAAGCAGTTGAGGCTAGCTCATTGAATGTATTCAAGTCACAGATAGATAGATTTTTAACCAATAAGGGAATTAAGGGTTACGGGGAGCGGGCGGGTAAGTGGAGCTGAGTCCACGGCCAGATCAGCCATGATCTTGTTGAATGGCGGAGCAGGCTCGAGGGGCTAGATGGCCTACTCCTGTTCCTAATTCTTATGTTCTGATGTTCTATGCAAGGCCCAGCATTTATCGCCCGTCCCTAATCGCCCCTTGAGAAGGTGGTGGTGAGCTGCCTTCTTGAACCGCTGCAGTCCGTGTGGTGAAGGTGCTCCCACACAGTGCTGTTCGGGTGGGAGTTCCAGGATTGTGACCCAGCGACGATGAAGGAACGGCCGATATATTTCCAAGTCGGGATGGTGTGTGTGTGTGACTGGGAGGGGAACGTGGAGGTGGTGGTGTTCCCATGCGCCTGCTGCCCTTGTCCTTCTAGGCGGGTAGAGGTCGCGGGTTTGGGAGGTGCTGCCGAAGAAGCCTTGGCGAGTTGCTGCAGTGCGTCTTGTAGACGGTGCACACTGCAGCCAGGGGGCGCCGGTGGTGGAGGGAGTGAGTGTTGAAGGTGGTGGGTAGCGTGGCCCATCAAGCGGCCTGCTTTGTCCTGGATGGTGTCGAGCTTCTCGAGTGTTGTTGGAGCTGCAACTCATCCAGGCAAGTGGAGAGTGTTCCATCACACTCCTGACTTGTGGCTTGTAGATGGTGGAAAGGTCTTGGGAGAATCAGGTGTCTGATTTGGGGGCCGCCCAGGGCGCACTACACGGGAGTCACAAACGCTCCAAACTTCTCCCCCGCTTTGCGCAAAATCGACACCGCCTGCCAGCCTGTTACCTCAAAACCTTTCATTCCCGAATCAAACATTTGAACGCCGACAGCTTGTTGCAGAACCAGCTCTCCACGGCACCAACACCTCAATTAGATCACCCCTTAACCTTCAATACTTGGCACATACAAAATTCTTACAGGGGGATTGACAGGGTAGATACAGGGAGGGTGTTTCCCCCCCCGGGCTGGGGAGTCCAGAACCAGGGGTCACACAGTCTCAGGATAAGGGGTCGGCCATTTAGGACTGAGATGAGGAGGAATTTCTTCACTCAGAGGGTGGTGAATCTTTGGAATTCTCTGCCCCAGAGGGCTGTGGAGGCTCAGTCGTTGAGTAAATTCAAGGCTGGGATCGATAGATTTTTGGATATTAAGGGAATCGAGGGATCGGGCGGGAAAAGTGGAGTTGAGGTCGAAGATCAGCCGTGATCTCATTGAATGGCGGAGCAGGCTCGAGGGGCCGAATGGCCGACTCCTGCTCCTATTCCCTATGTTCTTACGTTCTAAATGGCCGACCCCTTATCCTGTGACTGTGTGACCCCTGGTTCTAGACTCTCCAGCCCGAGGGGGAAACATCCTCCCTGCATCTACCCTGTCGGATCGTACTTGGAGTATTTGACACAGTTCTGATTGCTACGCTAGAATAGAGAATGTGGAAGGACACTAGTTGAAAATGTAAGAGAAACGAGCTGTGGTATGAGGTAAGAAAAATAATTTATCTCTATGGGCTCGTGAGGAGAGAATGAAGACAGAGATTAAGAGGTTGAGCAGGTTGGGCCTCTACTCATTGGAGTTCAGAAGAATGAGAGGTGATCTTATCGAAACGTGTAAGATAATGAGGGGGCTTGACAAGGTGGATGCAGAGAGGATGTTTCCACTGATAGGGGAAACTAAAACGAGGGGACATAGTCTAGAATAAGGGGCCGCCCATTTAAAACTGAGGTGAGGAGGAATTTCTTCTCTCAGAGGGTTGTAAATCTGTGGAATTCTCTGCCCCAGAGAGCTGTGGAGGCTGGGTCATTGAATACATTTAAGGCGGAGATAGATAGATATTTGAGCGATAAGGGAGTGAAGGGTTATGGGGAGCGGGCGGGGAAGTGGAGCTGAGTCCATGATCGGATCAGCCGTGATCTTATTAAATGGCGGAGCAGGCTCGAGGGGCCGAATGGCCGACTCCTGCTCCTATTTCCGACGTTCTTCTGTTGTTGAATAGCCCCGGTGGTTTGAGAGATGCTGCCGATCCCTTCCTGACCCGCGGGGGAAACTGCCCCGCGGCTGGCGAAGCTGCCGGATGTCCGCTCCCCAGGGGGCGCTATTTAAAGGGGAGGGCGCCGGGGCCCCATCTTTGTCGGTCGGCCGACTCTCGGGTCGTCCCGAACGCGGCGGGCCCTCGCGTGGACTGGGGCCGCTAGCGCGCGGCCCGGTGCTCCGTCTCAGAATGGCGGGCGGCTGGCCCGCTCGCTCGCGTCCCTTGTGGCCGTGTAGAGCGCGCGGTGTCCCGCCCTGTTAACGGAGGGCCTGAGCGCCGTACTGCCGCCCGGACGTGCCACCTCCTCAAAGGAGGCGGAGCGCCAGAGACAGGAACATAGCGGGCGTTGTTAGCGAAAGGTCACTTGCGCCTGGTTAGGGTGCCCTCCCGGGGCGCGCTACACGGGAGTCACAAACGCTCCAAACCTCTCCCCCGCTTATGCTAAACCGACACCGCCGGCCAGCCTGGTACCTCGAAACCTTTAATTCCCGAATCAAACATCTGAAGCTCGTTGCAGAACCAGCTTCCCGCTGTGCCAACCTAGCCTCCTGTACGACTCAGACATGGACCATGTACGGTAGACACCTCAAGTTGCTGGAGATACACCACCAACGATGTCTCCGCAAGATCCTGCAGATCCCCCGGGAGGACAGACGCACCAACGTTAGCGTCCTCGGCCAGGCCAACGTCCCCAGCATCGAAGCACTGACCACACTCGACCAGCTCCGCTGGGCGGGCCACATTGTCCGCATGCCCCAGACACGAGACTGCCAAAGCAAGCGCTCTGCTCGGAACTCCTTCACGGCAAACGAGCCAAAGGTGGGCAGAGGAAATGTTGCTACAGTTGTACAGGGCCTTGGTGAGGCCACACCTGGAGTATTGTGTACAGTTTTGGTCTCCTAACTTGAGGAAGGTCATTCTTGCTATTGAGGGAGTGCAGCGAAGGTTCACCAGACTGATTCCCGGGATGGTGGGACTGACCTATCAAAGAAAGACTGGATCAACTGGGCTTGTATTCACTGGAGTTCAGAAGAATGAGAGGGGACCTCATAGAAACGTTTAAAATTCTGACGAGTTTAGACAGCTTAGATGCAGGAAGAATGTTCCCAATGTTGGGGAAGTCCAGAACCAGGGGTCACAGTCGAAGGATAAGGGGTAAGCCATTTAGGACCGAGATGAGGAGAAACTTCTTCACCCAGAGAGTGGTGAACCTGTGGAATTCTCCATCACAGAAAGTAGTTGAGGCCAATTCACTAAATATATTCAAAAGGGAGTTAGATGAAGTCCTTACTATTAGGGGGATCAAGGGGTATGGCGAGAAAGCAGGAATGGGGTACTGAAGTTGCATGTTCAGCCATGAACTCATTGAATGGCGGTGCAGGCTAGAAGGGCCGAATGGCCTACTCCTATGTTACAGGGACACCCTCAAAGCCTCTCTGATAAAGTGCAACATCCCCACCGGCACCTGGGAGTCCCTGGCCAAAGATCAGACCACCATAAGTGGAGGAAGTGCATCCGGGAGGGCGCTGAGCACCTCGAGTCTCGTCGCCGAGAGCGTGCAGAAACCAAGCGCAGGCAGCGGAAGGAGCGTGCGGCAAACCAGTCCCACCCTCCCCTTCCCTCAACCACTATCTGTCCCACCTGTGACAGGGACTGTGGTTCCCGTATCGGACTGTTCAGCCGCCTAAGGACTCATGTTAAGAGTGGGAGCAAGTCTCCCTCGATCCCGAGGGACTGCCTACGATGATGAGTCAGACGCGTCGGAAGGATTTCGGAAATCCGACGTTGGACGCGATTGGATTCGAATTTTGCCGCGCAGTAACGATGCCCTCCCTCCTCGCACCCTCCCACTTCCCCCTGCCCCCGAGATCTCCGAGTGACTTCGCTAACACGATACAGTGTTTAACAAATGAGCTTCCGGCATTCTTTTACTTATCCAGCTCAGAGTGAAGCGTGGCACTCACTAACCGTTATGCCGCATTCATAATTAATTTGTCCAGTCTATGTGCAGACAAAGTGACAGACCAACCCACGCGGGTCAATACTAATTGTGTGAAAATCTAACCATTCTTCCCAGCTCTGTGCACTGCGATCAATGCCCATATTTTATTCTGTTCCAAGCTAATTGCTCGCAAGCCGAGACAGTCGCCCAACAGCCACAAACATGGTCCGACGTGGAGACTCCGAAACAGTCATACAATCAGAGAACGGCTACAGCACAGAAGGAGGCCATTGGGCCCATCGAGCCCGTGCTGACTCTCTGCAAGAGCACCTCAGCCAGTCCCACTCCCCCCCGCCCTTTCCCCGTAGCCCTGCACATTATTTTCCTTCAGCTACTTATCCAACTCCCTTTTGAAAGCCACGATTGGGTCTGCCTCCCCCACCCTCTCAGGCAGCGCATTCCAGATCCTAACCACTCGCTGCGTAAAAACGTTTCTCCTCGTGTCGCCTTTGGTTCTTCTGTCAATCGCCTTAAATCTGTGTGTCCCTCTGGTTCTCCACCCTTCCACCAATGGGAACAGTTTCTCTCTCTCTCTACTCTGTCCAGACTCCCTCATGATTCTGAACCCCTCGATCAAATCTCCTCTCGGCCTTCTCTGCTCCAAGGAGAACAACCCCGGCTTCTCCCAGTCTCTCCACGTAACTACAGTCCCCTCATCCCCGGGACCATTCTGGTCAATCTCCCTCTGCCCCCTCTCTAAGGGCTTCACATCCTTCCTCAAGTGCGGTGCCCACAATACTCCGGTTGGGGCCGAACCAGTGTTTTATACAGGTTCATCATAACTTCCTTGCTCTTGTACTCTGCGCCTCTATACATGAAGCCCAGGATCCCGTATTGGTTTTTTTAACCACTTTCTCAACCTGCCCTGCCATCTCAAACTCATCCGGTTCGACCTCTGTCATTAGATGGAAGATTAAAGCAGCCCCATCGTGTGGAGTTCCTGATCAGACCCAGGAGCATATCATTGAGCACTGCTCTCGCAGCGAATTTGCAGGCAGCCTGCACGATATCCTCACTGTTACACCAGAAGCTTTGGCCTGGATATCTGACTGACAAACAGGCATTTGAGTTGCTTTGCTTTGACCAAACGGAAGAAGAAGATAGATAAGACCTCCTGACATAGCTGTTCCCAAATCCTTTGAAGACATTATTTTCATGTAAACACTTTTAGTTATTTACTACAAAGCCACTTCCCTTAAGTAAGATTCCTTAACTAACTGTTCATAATATCTTTGAAGAAAAAGCTATACCAACCACTACCTTGCCATGCTATGCTGATGGATGCCTGTAAGAAAATCTCTTCAACTCAATGAAATGGTTTCTCGCAATTCGGGCTTGAGGGTATTGTCCGAATGCAATATTACCCAGGCACCAATGGGGTAATAACTGTTACCTAGTGATAGCCACCCTCCTGTATGGCTCAGAGACGTGGACCATGTACAGTAGACACCTCAAGTCGCTGGAGAAATACCACCAACGATGTCTCCGCAAGATCCTGCAAATCCCCCGGGAGGACAGACGCACCAACGTTAGCGTCCTCGACCCAGGCCAACATCCCCAGCATCGAAGCACTGACCACACTCGACCAGCTCCGCTGGGCGGGCCACATTGTTCGCATGCCAGACACGAGACTCCCAAAGCAAGCGCTCTACTCGGAACTCCTACACGGCAAGCGAGCCAAAGGTGGGCAGAGGAAACGTTACAAGGGACACCCTCAAAGCCTCCCTGATAAAGTGCAACATCCCCACCGACACCTGGGAGTCCCTGGGCCCAAAGACCAGTCCGCCCTAAGTGGAGGAAGAGCATCCTCGAGTCTCGTCGCCGAGAGCGTGCAGAAACCAAGCGCAGGCAGCGGAAGGAGCGTGCGGCAAACCAGTCCCACCCTCCCCTTCCCTCAACCACTGTCTGTCCCACCTGTGACAGGGACTGTGGTTCTCGTATTGGACTGTTCAGCTACCTAAGGACTCACTTTTAGAGTGGAAGCAAGTCTTCCTCGATTTCGAGGGATTGCCTATGATGATGATGATGATTAATAACTATTACAGTTATACAATAGACTCAGACAACCTGGTTTCCTGCAGACACAAAGTGATCGAGCTTGGCCTCTGTCAGTGTTGGATTTCCAAGCGTTCTGTTAGCTCTAACTACCAGAAGGCTGCTCCCTGTTCTAACGTGGCCCTCTTTGGCCATTTGTCACATGTTCAAAAACCTCCCAGCATGCCCAGAATGCACACTGAAGCCAATGTCACCAAACCTGCAGCCTTGACATAATAGCTCTCGTGATGGTTTAACGGTGAATCAGTTTAGCCTCAGCTCCTGCCTTACCATTACAAAGGGACGTATCCTATAGATACTGCCTGAATCTGATTACTTTGCTGACCAAAATCCGCTAAAATGCTTCTTACTTTCACTGTTCAAGGTCATTTCGAAATAAACCTAGAACTAGCTGGTTATCAGCCAAGCTCTAGGTCCATGCAACAGAGCTGCTCTCCAGATGTCCTGGTTCAACCCTTGCCACTGGATAAAGACCTAGCTCTGTTGAGCCCGTGTACAACAGTCTCCCTGTTGTGTATCCATAAAGCATGCATTCCCATGTTCCGCCACCAGGGAGCTCATCTCCTGAAGTCCCAAGGGATCCCAGCATCCCTTGCGAGCACTGTATATCAGCCGGCCCCTCAGGCCTGTTCCTCACTCTGGAGTGTCTTATTAAAGACTGAGGCCACTGTTACTTTAACCTCCCTGTGTGCAGCCTCATCTGTATTAGGAGCACAATAACTGGCGACGAGTATACGAATCCAACGCAAAGATGCAGCAAACTGTGGGCATCCTGGAGAAGTTTTCGGAGGGTGAGTACTGGGAAGCCGATGTCGAATGGCTAGGCCAGTACTTTGTAGCCAACGAGCTGGATGGAGAAGGAAGCGCTGCAAAAAGGAGAGCGGTCCTCCTCACAGTCTGCGGGGCACCGACCTACAGCCTCATGAAGAAACTTCTGGCTCCGGTGAAACCCACAGATAAGTCGTATGAGGAGCTGTGTACACTGGTTCGCGAGCATCTTAACCCGAGGGAGAGCGTGCTGATGGCGAGGTATCGGTTCTACATGTGCCAGCGATCTGAAGGTCAGGAAGTGGCGAGCTACGTCGCCGAGCTAAGACGACTTGCAGGACAATGTGAGTTTGATGGCTACCTGGAGCAAATGCTCAGAGACTTTTTTGTACTGGTCATTGGCCACGAAACCATCCTGCAAAAACTTTTGACTGCAGAGACACCGACTCTCAGTAAGGCCATTGGATAGCACAGGCGTTTATGTCCACCAGTGATAACACCAAACAAATCCCTCAGCACACAAGTGCTAGCAATGTTCATAAATTAACTGGAACTGTGTTTGCGAGCAGAAATGTACAGGGCAGAACCCACGAATCTGCAACTGCCAGCAGGCCTCAGGTGACCCAGATGACTCAGAGTCCCCAACAAAAGAGGAATGCAAGGCAATTCACACCTTGTTGGCGTTGTGGAGGCTTCCATTCAGCCTATTCATGCTGCTTCAAAGGGTATGTTTGCAAGAGCTGTGGAACAATGGGGGACCTCCAACGAGCTTGTAAACGAGCTGCAAGCTCTACAAAACCTGCTAACCACCACATGGCAGAGGAAGATCAGTCCATGGTGGATCAAAGCAATTTCGAGCCTCAGAGAGAGGAGGCAGATGCTGAAGTACACGGGGTGCACACATTTTTGATGAAATGTCCACTTATAATGCTAAACATAAAATTGAATGGCTTCCCCGTAGCCATGGAACTGGATACTGGTGCTAGCCAATCCATCATGAGTAAAAAGATATTTGAGAGACTGTGGTGCAACAAGGCATTCAGACCAGCCCTAGCCACATCCACACAAAACTGAGAACGTACACCAAAGAGCTTATCACTGTCCTGGGCAGCACCATGGTCAAGGTCACCTACGAGGGCATGGTGCACGAACTGCCACACTGGATTGTCTCAGGCGATGGCCCCACACTGCTTGGAAGGAGCTGGCTGGGCAAAATCCGCTGGAACTGGGATGACATCTGAGCGCTATCACATGTCGATGGGGCCCCATGTACCAGGTTCTTAACAAATTTCCTTCCCTTTTAGAGCCAGGCATTGGAAACTTTTCCGGGGCGAAGGTGTGGATCCACTTGGTCCCAGAGGCACGACCCATTCACCACAAGGCGCGAATGGTACCTCACATGATGAGGGAGAGAGTGGAAAACGAGCTGGACAGGCTGCAATGCGAGGGCATCATCTCCCCAGTGGAATTCAGCGAGTGGGCCAGCCCGATTGTTCCAGTACTGAAAAGTGATGGCACGGTCAGGATTTGTGGCGATTATAAAGTAACTATTAATCGTTTCCCACTACAGGACCAATACCCGCTACCTAAGGCAGACGACCTATTTGCGATGCTTGCAGGAGGCAAGACGTTCACCAAGCTCGACCTGACTTTGGCCTACATGACGCAGGAGCTGGAGGAGTCTTCGAAGGGCCTCACCTGCATCAACACGCACAAGGGACTGTTCATCCACAACAGATGCCCGTTTGGAATTCGGTCGGCTGCAGCGATCTTCCAGAGAAACATGGAGAGCCTACACAAGTCGGTACCACACACGGTGGTCTTTCAGGGCGACATATTGGTCATGGGTCGGGACACCGTCGAGAACCTACAAAACCTGGAGGAGGTCCTCCAGCGACTGGATCGCGTAGGGCTGCGGCTGAAGAGGTTGAAATGCGTCTTCATGGCAACAGAAGTTTTGGGGAGAAAGATCGCGGCGGACAGCATTCGGCCCACAGACGCCAAGACAGAGGCTATCAGGAACGCGCCCAGGCCACAGAACATCACGGAGCTGCGGTCGTTCCTGGGACTCCTCAATTATTTTGGTAACTTCCTACCGGGGTTAAGCACCCTTTTAGAGCTCCTACATGTGTTATTGCGCAAAGGTGAGAACTGGGTAGGGGGATAAAACCAAGTAATTGTTTTTGAGAAAGCCAGAAACATTTTATGCTCCAACAAGCTGCTTGTATTGTATAACCCGTGTAAAAGACTTGTGCTAGCATGTGACGCGTCGTCGTACGGAGTCGGGTGTGTATTACAACAAGCTAACGTTGCGGGGAAGTTACAACCTGTCGGCTATGCTTCCAGGAGCTTGTCTAAGGCCGAGAGGGCCGACAGCATGATTGAGAAAGAGGTATAAGTGTGTGTGTGTTCGGGGTAAAGAAAATGCATCAGTACCTGTTTGGCCTCAAATTTGAGCTGGAAACTGATCACAAGCCCCTCACATCCCTGTTCGCTGAAAACAAGGGGATAAATACTAATGCCTCAGCCCGCATACAAAGGTGGGCACTCGCACTATCAGTATATAACTATACCATCCACTACAGGCCAGGCACCGAGAACTGTGCGGATGCTCTCAGTTGGCTACCATTGCCCACCACGGGGGTGGAAATGGTGCAGCCTGCAAACTTGTTGATGGTGGCGCAGCCCGCAGACTTGTTGATGGTCATGGAAGCATTTGAAAATGATAAATCACCTGTGACGGCCCGCCAGATTAGGACTTGGACCAGCCAAGATCCTCTGCTGTCCCTAGTAAAAAAACTGTGTACTGCATGGGAGCTGGGCCAGTATCCCCGTTGAAATGCATGAGCTAATCAAGCCGTTCCAGCGGCGAAAGGACGAGTTGTCCATTCAGGCAGACTGCCTGTTGTGGGGTAACCGCGTAGTGCTACCAAAAAAGGGCAGGGAGACGTTCATCTCGTATCTCCACAGCACACACCCGGATATAGTAATGATGAAAGCGTTAGCCAGATCCCACATGTGGTGGCCCGGTATCGACTCTGACTTAGAGTCCTGTGTACGGCAATGCAGTGTATGTGCTCAGTTGAGAAACGCGCCCAGAGAGGCACCACTAAGTTTGTGGTCCTGGCCCTCTGGACCATGGTCGAGGATCCATGTCGATTATGCGGGCCCGTTTCTCGGCAAAATGTTCCTGGTGGTGGTGGATTCTTTTTCAAAATGGATTGAATGTGAAATAATGTCGGGAAGCACCGCCACCGCCACCATTGAAAGCCTGAGGGCCATGTTTGCCACCCACGGCCTGCCTGACATACTGGTCAGTGACAAGGGGCCATGCTTCACCAGTGCCGAATTTAAAGAATTCATGACCTGCAATGGGATCAAACATGTCACCTCGGCCCTGTTTAAACCAGCCTCCAATGGGCAGGCAGAGTGGGCAGTACAAACCATCAAACAGAGCCTTAAACAAGTCACAGAGGGCTCACTCCAAACCCGCCTGTCCCGAGTACTGCTCAGCTACCGCATGAGACCCCACTCGCTCACAGGGGTGCCCCCGGCTGAGCTTCTCATGAAAAGGACACTTAAAACCAGACTCTCGCTGGTTCACCCCAACCTGCATGATCACGGAGAGAGCAGGCGGCAGCAATAAAATGTAAATGATGGTCACGCCACTGTGTCACGGGAAATTGATCTGAATGACCCTGTGTATGTGCTAAACTATGGACATGGTCCCAAGTGGATCGCGGGCACGGTGATAGCTAAAGAAAGGAATAGGGTGTTTGTAGTCAAACTAGACAATGGACAAATTTGCAGAAAGCACCTGGGCCAAACGAGGCTGTGGTTCACAGACTGCCCTGAACAACCCACTGCAGACACCACCTTTTTCGAGCCCACAACACACACCCAAAGGATCAACAACACCACGCCGGACCAGGAAATCGAACCCATCACGCCCAACAGCCCAGCAAGGCCAGGCTCACCCAGTAGCCCTGCAGGGCCAACAACACGCCAGCCCAGCGAGGGCACAGCCAACACACCAGAACAGACATTTGTACCGAGGCGGTCCACCAGGGAAAGAAAGGCTCCCGACCGCCTCACCTAGTAAATAGTTTTCACTTTGACTTTGGCGGGGGGGGGGCGGGGGGGGAGGGCGGGGGGGAGTGATGTTGTGTATCTGTAAAGCACGCACTCCCATGTTCCACCACCAGGGAGCTCATCCCCTGAAGACCCAAGGGATCCCAGCATCCCTTGGGAGCACTGTATATAAGCTGGCCCCTAAGGCCTGTTCCTCACTCTGGAGTGTCTTATTAAAGACTGAGGTCACTGTTACCTTAACCTCCCTGTGTGCAGCCTTCTCTGTGTTAGGAACACAATACTCCCCACATTAAAAAATCCACGCACAGGCATCTTCCACCCCTGGAGTTCAGGACTGGAACATCGGGTCCTTCTTTGACACATCTGTGAACTAATGTGGAAGCAAGTCATCCTCGTTCGATGATGACAAAGGGACAAGACGACCTGGACAATCCCAGACGGTTAATGTGATACTGCTCGAGGGTTCTATTGTCCTGGGCAATTCCTGATACCAGCACCTCCCACGGTATGTTGCCGTCCTGTTTGATATTTGCTACTCTCCATTGTTTTTACACTGTACATTAATGATTTAGACGAGGGGATTAAATGTAGTATCTCCAAATTTGCGGATGACACTAAGTTGGGTGGCAGTGTGAGCTGCGAGGAGGATGCTATGAGGCTGCAGAGTGACTTGGATAGATTAGGTGAGTGGGCAAATGCATGGCAGATGAACTATAATGTGGATAAATGTGAGGTTATCCACTTTGGTGGTAAAAACAGAGAGACAGACTATTATCTAAATGGTGACAGATTATGAAAAGGGGAGGTGCAACGAGACCTGGGTGTCATGGTACATCAGTCATTGAAGGTTGGCATGCAGGTACAGCAGGCGGTTAAGAAAGAAAATGGCATGTTGGTCTTCATAGCGAGGGGATTTGAGTACAGGGGCAGGGAGGTGTTGCTACAGTTGTACAGGGCCTTGGTGAGGCCACACCTGGAGTATTGTGTACAGTTTTGGTCTCCCAACCTGAGGAAGGACATTCTTGCTATTGAGGGAGTGCAGCGAAGGTTCACCAGACTGATTCACGGGATGGCGGGACTGACCTATCAAAAAGACTGGATCAACTGGGCTTGTATTCACTGGAGTTCAGAAGAATGAGAGGGGACCTCATAGAAACGTTTAAAATTCTGACGGGGTTAAACAGGTTAGATGCAGGAAGAATGTTCCCAATGTTGGGGAAGTCCAGAATCAGGGGTCACAGTCTAAGGATAAGGGGGAAGCCATTTAGGACCGAGATGAGGAGGAATTTCTTCACCCAGAGAGTGGTGAACCTGTGGAATTCTCTACCACAGAAAGTTGTTGAGGCCAATTCACTAAATATATTCAAAAAGGAGTTAGATGAAGTCCTTACTACTCGGGGGATCAAGGGTTATGGCGAGAAAGCAGGAATGGGGTACTGAAGTTGCATGTTCAGCCATCAACTCATTGAATGGCGGTGCAGGCTAGAAGGGCCGAATGGCCTACTCCTGCACCTATTTTCTATGTTTCTATGTTTCTATGTTCCCACTGCTCTCCAACATCAGCACATCCTAATCGGACAATGGCCTCTGACACAGAAGCAAGTTCGGACAAAACCTCCTGCCCGCGTTTATCACCCTCGCCCCTAAAGTCACAGCTGACGTTAAGTACTGTCGTGTTTCTGTTTGCACAAGCAAATGGTATGTTGGCCTTCATTGCAAGAGAATTTGAGTATCGGAGTATAGGAGCAAGGATGTCTTACTGCAGTTATACAGGGCCTTGGTGAGACCGCACCTGGAGTATTGTGTGCAGTTTTGGTCTCCTTACCGAAGGAAGGATATACTTGCCAGAGGGAGTGCAGCGAAGGTTCACCAGACTGATTCCTGGGATGGCAGGACTGTTGTATGAAGAGAGATTGGATCGACAAGGCCTGTATTCACTGGAGTTTAGAAGAATGAGAGGGGATCTCATTGAAACGTATAAAATTCTGATGGGGTTGGATAGACTGGATGTGGGGAGGATGTTTCCCCTGGCTGGGAAGTCTAGAACAAGGGGTCACAGTCTCAGGATACGGGGTAGGAAATTTAGGACCGAGATGAGGAGAAGAAATGTTTTCACTCAGAGGGTGGTGAACCTGTGGAATCCTCTACCACAGAAGGCTGTGGAGGCCAAGTCACTGAATATATTTAAGAGGGAGATAAAGAAATTTCTCGAAACAAAAGGCATTAAGGGGTATGGGGGAAAAGTGGGAATATGGTGTTGAGATAGAGGATCAGCCATGATCATATTGAAAGGCGGTGCAGACTTGAAGGGCCGAATGGCCTACTAATCAGCCTATTTCTATGTATCCATATCGGCAGACAAGCCATTCTTTCCCTTCACAACACTTCAAGCTCATCCAGTTGAAATTGGTAAGCATGTTGCTCCAAGGTACAAAGAAGTTCGACTGTTCAACCTCCGAGGATTCCCACACACCGTTTTCTTGTTCCCCTGTGGTTAGCCTTGAGGCTCCCTGCATGGCTGGAAATTAAAGGTCTTATCTCAGTACCAAGTTTCCTGCTGGGGTAAGTTCTGTGAGCCTGACCTCGAGCTCCCGGTCGCCTGTCACTTTAATTCCCCTCTCCACTCCCACTCTGACCTCTCCGTCCTCGACCTCCGACTCTGTTCCAACGAAGCTCAATGCAAGCTCGAGGGAACAGCACCTCATCTTTTGTTTAGGCACTTTACAGCCTTCTGCACTCAACATCGAGTCCAACAATGATCAGCCATGATATTATTGAATGGCGGAGCAGGCTCGAGGGGCTATATTGCCGACTCCTGTTCCTATTTCTTCCGTTCTTAATTTCAGATCATAATCGCCGCTCCCATTTTTTCAGACGGCAGCTTTTGATGGTTCTGCCATTCCCATTCACACCCTATCTAGACGCATCTTTAGTTTCTTAACTTGTCCCATTACCATCGCCTCTTGCCCCGCACCATCATCCCCTTTTGTCTCTCTAATCTCTCCTGCCTTCCACCCTATCACCGACCTTCCCCTTTGTTCTTCCCTCCCCTCCCCCCTTTCCCTGCCCGCCTACAAACACAGGTCCCGCCCACAACCACAGGCCCCGCCCACAAACACAGGCCATGCCCACAAACACGGTCCCCGCCCACAAACACAGGCCCCATCCACAAACACCAAGCCCCACCCGCAAAACACAGGCCACCGCCCACAAACCACAGGTCACGCCCACAAGTGCCGGCCCTGCCCACAAACACGGTCCCCGGCCGCAAACACAGGCCCCACCCATAAACACCAAGCCCCACCCACAATCACAGGCCCCACCCACAAACACCAAGCCCCGCCCACGATCACAGGCCCCTCCCACAAACACCAAGCCCCACCCGCAAAACACAGGCCCCTGCTACAAACACACCCCTACCCACAAAATCCAGGTCACGCCCACAAACACCAGCCCCGCCCACAAAACACCGGCCCTGTCCACAAACACCAGCCCCACCCACAAACACCGATCCCGCCCACAAACACCGGTCCCGTCCCCAATCGAAGGAATCACCGCGGCGATTTTCCGCTAATTATGTCCGTTTGTGAGCCTTTGAGTAGGCTCTTAAAATCAAACTGGTTATTTTGGGCGTAAGGACACTAACAGGCACCTTTTAAAAACTTTTGAATATATATATAAGTTTAAATTGACTAAGATACTGACTGCCGTGCCCCAATCTAACGAGCAAATAGTTCTGTGTAGCGTATTAAAGCCATTTTCACTGGTTGCTTACGGGACACTCTGATATTAAAAACGATTATTTCTGTGATTAACCCATTTTCAGCCGCGTTAATCACACTGCGCCCCGTTGACCGCTCGTAAATATATAAAAAGGAAGGACTTGCATTTAAATAGCGCCTTTCAAAACATCAAAACGCCCCAAAGCAATTCACAGCCAATGATGGATCAATATTGGCCCCAGGACACCGGGGAGAACTCCCCTGCTCTTCCAAATCGTGGCCACGGGATCTTTCACGGCCCACACAAGAGGGCCAGACGGGGGAGCGTGGACCTCGGTTTTAACATCTCGACCGAGCGCCGGAGATGTTTTCCAAGCAGTATTTTGACAGAGATTACGTTTTATCACGACGTCCGATTGCGTTGGCCCTTGCCAGAATTTACAGAGGGGCAACATGTCAAATGGGTTTCCAGCGGAAACTCGAGGGCGGAGGGGGGGGGGGCGAGACACTTGTCAAAACGGGTCCCAATTGTGACGCGGAAACTTCAAAAGCAGTGCTGGCTCAACCAGTTCCCCAGACCTGGCATATTTGTGGGCAGCAAATAAAGCACTTCCAACTAGGGCCGAACTTGGCAACCATTGGGGCGATGGGCCCATTTGGAGTAAATAGTGTTAATTAATATTAATTGATACTTCCACATGCACGCTTCTGACAGCAAGCAGCAGGTGAAAGCTCCAATCCCATCAGCCGGGGACTGAATCAAACACAGAAAGGGCTCGAACTTGGCAAATTCCTGCTCTCGCCATCTGCTAATGCTCAGTGGCCATCTCGATTGGGGTTTTTTAGATTAGCCTGTAGATTGCGGTCGCTTACCGAACGGTTCGCACGTCCCACAGGTCAAATTAAAAGCACCGCAGGCCACAGCATTCTCAGCCGTGGCTCAGTGGGCAGCACTCTCGCCTCTGCGTCAGAAGGTTGTGGGTTCGAGTCCCAGTCCAGGGCCCTGAGCACAAAAATCCAGGCTGACACTCCCGGTGCAGTGCTGAGGGAGTGTCGTGCTGTCGGAGGGGCAGTACTGAGGGAGTGCCGCGCTGCGCTGTCGGAGGGGCAGTACTGAGGGAGCGCCGCACTGTCGGAGGGGCAGTACTGAGGGAGCGCCGCACTGTCGGAGGGGCAGTACTGAGGGAGCGCCGCGCTGTCGGAGGGGCAGTACTGAGGGAGCGCCGCGCTGTCGGAGGGGCAGTACTGAGGGGGCGCCGCGCTGTCGGAGGGGCAGTACTGAGGGAGCGCCGTACTGCGCTGTCGGAGGGGCAGTACTGAGGGAGCGCCGTACTATCGGAGGGGCAATACTGAGGGAGCGCCGCACTGTCGGAGGGGCAGTACTGAGGGAGCGGCGCACTGTCGGAGGGGAGGTACTGAGGGAGCGGCGCACTGTCGGAGGGGAGGTACTGAGGGAGCGCTGCACTGTCAGCGGGGCCATACTGAGGGAGCGCCGCACTGTCGGAGGGGCAGTACTGAGGGAGCACCGCACTGTCGGAGGGGAGGTACTGAGGGAGCGCCGCACTGTCGGAGGGGCAGTACTGAGGGAACACTGCACTGTCGGAGGTGCAGCCTTTCGGATGAGACATTAAACCGAGACCCCGTCTGCTCTCTCAGGTGGGTGTATATAATGCCATGCGTACTATTTCGAAGAAGAGCAGGGGGAGTTCTCCCCGGTGTCCTGGGGCCAATATTTACCCCTCAACCGACATAACAAAAAAACGGATGATCTGGGTCATTATCACATTGCTGTGTGTGGGAGCGTGCTGTGCGCAGATTGGCTGCCGCGTTTCCCACATTACAACAGTGACCACACTCCAAAAATGTACTTCATTGGCTGTGAAGCGCTTTGGGGCTTCCAGTGGTTGTGAAAGGCGCTATAGAATTGCAAATTCCCCAGCTGCCGTGGTGGGATTCGAACACGCGTCGCCTGGATTAGTATGCCCGGGCCTCTGGATCACGCGCCCCACAACTAAAGCACCGTGTTCCCCGATACAGAGGCTCGGCTGTGTCTCAAAGGCTGAGCTTGGGGGAACGGCAATGAGAATGGGCAGGTTGCCTGTATGTGTGTGTGTGTGTACATACGTGTTGAGACCACAGCGTGCGAAGCCAGAGGAGCTGTGTCTTTGTCTGCGTCCCAAACAACAAGAGGAAGCTACACAGTGAAGTCCCTTGGGCTTTGTGTTCCTTCTCTGCCTTTTCTTCTTCCCCCCCTTCCCCCCGCCCCCTTCCATGTTCGGGTCGAAGTCCCAGCCACTTCAGAAGGTTCTGTGAGATGGTCTGCCCCTCGGGAGGAATTAGCCGGAAGCATTTTGAAAAAGTTGTGGCTTCGCTGCGAATGGGTGCAGTTTGCTCAGGGTATATCCGCGAGCGAGGCAGGGACAGTCCGTGCATGCGGTGCGTGCCTGCTTTACGGGCCCTGAGACGAGAGCGTTGTCCGATGAGGAGAGATTACAGAAGAGATAGGAGCAGGAGTCAGCCACCTGGCCCCTCGAGCCTGCTCCGCCATTCAATAAGATCATCGAAACATAGAAACATAGAAAATAGGTGCAGGAGTAGGCCATTCGGCCCTTCGAGCCTGCACCACCATTCAATATGATCATGGCTGATCATGCAACCTCAGTATCCCATTCCTGCTTTCTTTCCATACCCCTTGATCCCTTTAGCCGTAAGAGCCACATCTAACTCCCTTTTGAATATATCTAACGAACTGTCATCAACAACTTTCTGTGGCGGAGAATTCCACAGGTTCACAATTCTCTGAGTGAAGAAGTTTCTCCTCATCTCGGTCCTAAATGGCTTACCCCTTATCCCTAGACCGTGACCCCTGGTTCTGGACTTCCCCAATATCGGGAACATTCTTCCCGCATCTAACCTGTTCAATCTCGTCAGAATTTTATATGTTTCTATGGGACCCCCTCTCATTCTTCTAAATTCCAGTGAATACAGGCCCAGTCGATCCAGTCTCTCCTCATATGTCAGTCCTGCCATCCTGGGAATCAGTCTGGTGAACCTTCGCTGCACTCCCTCAATAGCAAGAACGTCCTTCCTCAGATTAGGAGACCAAAACTGAACACAATACTCAAGGTGTGGTCTCACCAAGGCCCTGTACAACTGCAGTAAGACCTCCCTGCTCCTATACTTAAATCCCCGAGCTATGAAGGCCAGCATGCCATTTGCTTTCTTTAATGCCTGCTGTACCTGCATGCCAACTTTCAATGACTGATGTACCATGACACCTAGGTCTCATTGCACCTCCCCTTTTCCTAATCTGTCACCATTCAGATAATAATCTGCCTTCCTGTTGTGGCCACCAAAAAGTGGATAACCTCACATTTATCCACATTATACTGCATCTGCCATGCAGTTGCCCATTCACCTAACCTGTCCATTACAGACTTTTGAGTGATAAGGGAGCAAAGGGAGCAGGCACGGAAGTGGAGCTCAGTCAATGATCAGATCAGCCATGATCGTATTGAATGGTGGAGCAGGCTCGAGAGGCCGAATGGCCGACTCCTGCTCCTATTTCTTATGTTCTTATAAGATGGGGTCAATTCAGAAGTAGCAGACAGGTCACAGCAAGCGTAGGTGTTAATACCCCGTAGATTGTATTACACAGTATTAGCTGAACTGACACAGGCCATTGGGCCCAATAGGTCCGTGCTGGTGTTTACGCTCCTCACAAGCCTCCTCCAACCTCTCTTCATCTCACTAAGAATAACTTGCATTTATATACTGCCTTTAATGTCGTAAAACATTCCAAGGCACTTCATAGCAGCGCTTACCAGACAGAGTTTAACACCGAGCCACATAAGGAGATATTAGGGCAGGGATCCAAAAGCTTGATCAAAGAGGTGGGAGTAATGTATTCGCTTCATGGGTTCTTTGCTTAAGAATTCACAGCAACACGTTGCGATTAAGAACGAGTTGGTTTATTAGCAAAAGGTTGAACAACCACACGACACATTACCGGTTCATCCACCAGGCTCACAACTGCATACCTCATCGTGGATTCCCCCGAACCCAACTGGCCGGGGTTTTATTGAGTCTTGTGAACATCACGTGACGAGCTAAGCCAATCACAACTCAACAGCTCTACAAACCTGTGAGCACACTCACCGACGCGTACACTACAGTAGCTTTTAAGGAGCGACTTAAAGGATGCAGAGGAGTATGGCGGGGGGGGGCGGGGGGGGGGGGAGGGCGCGAAATTGCCCCTTGTTAAAGTATCGTTAGCGTCTCCGGGGGCGCTAACGATGCGGAAGTGACTTTTCGCCCGTGGCGGGGAGGGGGCGGTGGGGGGGGTGGGGGGGGGCGGTGGAGGTCGTGCGATGTCATCGCCGCGTGTGCCGACCCCTTAATGCGCCACCCTTCGGGCGGGGGAAGTTGCCCGGCGCTCCGCGAGCAGACGTCAACGGCAGCCGCCCGAAATTGGCGGAGGGAAATCGCCGCGAGCCGGGGCCCGGACGGCAACGGTTAACAAACCCATTTCCCTCAGCAAAGTGGATAAAAGTGCTGACCGCACTGCCTTTGCCGACACAGGACAGAAATAAGCCTGCAGTCCCTGGGAGACGCGCGCCATTTGGAGCAGCGCCTGCTCGCTGCCGATCCGTCACTTTAATGTGCCAACTCAGTGGGGACTGCACGACAGTACACAGCAACACAGGGAGACCTCCAGACTTTCAGCGGCACTAGCCAATTAGGTTGTCACTCGGATAAATAGCCAGCAGCAAAACACACGACACGCACAGCTCCCGTCAGCTTCAGAACATAAAGAGCAGGAGTTGGCCATTGTGCCCCTCGAGCCTGCTCCGCCATTCAATCAGATCACGGCCGATCTTACACCGCATCTCCACCTTCCCGCACTGTCCCTTAATATCCAAAAGTTGATCGATCCCTGCAGTGAATACACTGAAATATACACAGTGAATATACGCCTGAGGAAAAGAGTGTTTGAAGACCAGGCCCTCAAATCTGCCACCAAGCTCATGGTCTACAGGGCTGTAGTGATACCCGCCCTCCTGTACGGCTCACAGACATGGACCATGGACACCAGACACCTCAAGTCGCTGGAGAAACACCACCAACGCTGTCTCCGCAAGTTCCGACAAATCCCCCGGGAGGACAGACGCACCAACGTTAGCGTCCTCGACCAGGCCAACATCCCCAGCATCGAAGCACTGACCTACACTCGACCAGCTCCGCTGGGCGGGGCCACATTGTTCGCATGCTCCCGACACGAGACTCCCAAAGCAAGCGCTCGACTCGGAACTCCTTCACGGCGAACGAGCTAAAGGCGGGCAGAGGAAACGTTACAAGGGACCACCCTCAAAGCCTCCCTGATAAAGTGCAACATCCCCACCGACACCTGGGAGTCCCTGGCCCAAAGACCAGTCCGCCCTAAGTGGAGGAAGTGCATCCGGGAGGGCGCTGAGCACCTCGAGTCTCGTCGCCGAGAGCGTGCAGAAACCAAGCGCAGGCAGCGGAAGGAGCGTGCGGCAAACCAGTCCCACCCTCCCCTTACCCTCAACCACTGTCTGTCCCACCTGTGACAGGGACTGTGGTTCTCGTATTGGACTGTTCAGCCACCTGAATGGAAGCAAGTCTTCCTCGATTCCGAGCGACTGCCTCTGATGAATATACCCAACGACTGAGCCTCTGTAGCCCGATCCCCATATCCCTTGATTCCCCTGGAGCTCAACAACCAATCGATCCCTGTCTTGGATACAAGAAAGAAAACAGAAGGACTTGCATTTATATAGCGCCTTTCACGACCACCGGAAGTCTCAAAGCGCTTCACAGCCAATTAAACACTTTTGGAAGTGCGGTCACTGTTGCATTGTGGGAAACGGGGCAGCCAACTTGCGCACAGCAAGCTCCCACAAACAGCGATGTGATAATGACCCAGATCATCTGTTTTAGTGATGTTGATTGAGGAATAAATATTGGCCCCAGGTCACCGGGGATAACTCCCCCTGCTCTTCTTCGAATAGTGACCGTGGGATCTTTTACGTCCACCTGAGAGGGCAGACGGGGCCTCGGTTTAACGTCTCATCCGAAAGACTCTCATGCACTCAACGACTGAGCATTCAGAGGCCTTCTTGGGGAGAGGATTCCAACGCCTCTGGGCCCCCTCCCCTCCTCCGATTGAAACAGAGAAACATAGAAAATAGGAGCAGGAGTAGGCCATTCGGCCCTTCGAGTCTGCACCACCATTCAATATGATCATGGCTGATCCTCTATCTCAACACCATATTCCCGCTTTTTTCCCCATACCCCTTGATGCCTTTTGTGTCTAGAAATCTATCTATCTCCCTCTTAAATATATTCAGTGACTTGGCCTCCACAGCCTTCTGTGGTAGAGAATTCCACAGGTTCACCACCCTCCGAGTGAAAACATTTCTCCTCATCTCGCTCCTAAATTTCCCAGCCCGTATCCTGAGACTGTGACCCCTTGTTCTAGGCTTCCCAGCCCCCCGGGGGGAAACACCCTCCCTGCATCCAGTCTGTCCAACCCAGTCACAATTTTATACGGTTCAATGAGATCCCCTCTCATTCTTCTAAACTCTAGTGAATACAGGCCTAGTCGACCCCAATCTCTCCTCATACAACAGTCCTGCCATCCCAGGAATCAATCTGGTGAACCTTCGCTGCACTCCCTCAATAGCAAGAACGTCCTTCCTCAGATTAGGAGACCAAAACTGAACACAATATTCCAGGTGCGGCCTCACCAAGGCCCTGTACAACTGCAGCAAGACCTCCCTGCTCCTATACTCAAATCCCCTAGCTATAAAGGCCAACATACCATTTGTCTTCTTCACCGCCTGCTGTACCTGCATGCCAACTTTCAATGACTGATGTACCATGACACCCAGGTCTCGCTGCACCTCCCCTTTTCCTAATTTGCCGCCATTCAGATAATATTCTGCCTTCGTGTTTTTGCCACCGAAGTGGATAACCTCACATTTATCCACATTATACTGCATCTGCCATGCATTTGCCCACTCACCTAACCTGTCCAAGTCACCGTGCATCCTCTTAGCATCCTCCTCATGGCTCACACTGCCACCCAGCTTAGTGTCATCTGCAAACTTGGAGATATTACACTCAATTCCTTAATTTAATCATTAATGTATATTGTAAATAGCTGAGGTCCCAGCACTGAGCCCTGCGGCACCCCACTAGTCACTCCCTGCCATTCTGAAAAGGACCCGTTTATCCCGACTCTCTGCTTCCTGTCTGCCAATCAGTTCTCTATCCATGCCAGTACATTACCCCCAATACCATGTGCTTTAATTTTGCACACCAATCCCTTGTGTGGGACCTTGTCAAAAGTCTTTTGAAAGTCCAAATACACCACATCCACTGGTTCTCCCTTGTCCACTCTGCTAGTTACATCCTCAAAAAATTCTAGAAGATTTGTCAAGCATGATTTCCCCTTTCATAAATCCATGTTGACTTGGACAGATCCTGTCACTGCTTTCCAAATGCGCTGCGATTTCGTCTTTAATAATTGATTCCAACATTTTCCCTACCCCCGATGTCAGTCGATAATTACCTGTTTTCTCTCACCCTCATTTTAAAAAAGTGGTATTACATTAGCTACCCTCCAGTCCATAGGAACTGATCCAGAGTCAATAGACTGTTGGAAAATGATCACCAATGCATCCACTATCTCTCGGGCCACTTCCTTAAGTACTCTGGGATGCAGACTATCAGGCCCTGGGGATTTATCGGCCTTCAATCCCATCAATTTCCCGACCACAATTTCCTGACTAATAAGGATTTCCTTCAGTTCCTCCTTCTGACTAGAACCTCAGTCCCCTAGTACTTCTGGAAGTTTATTTGTGCCTTAGTCACGGTGAGCGTCCTTTGTATCTTGAAACTAGACAGTGAGGACTGGCCGACTGTTCTATCTCTCGCAGGAGAGGCCAGTGACCCCTGGACAGCATGGCGGCATACCACGGCCGGTGCAGGAGGGTGAGGGCAGCGAAGAGGGCGACTGGATTGGCCGTCACCGTAACCCAGGTCGGTGATTGGAGCGTGGGCAGGTACAGCAGGAGCGGCGCGGTCGGGGCGAAGGAGCGGCGAGAGATTGTAGAGGGACGTGATCGGGGCCCAGAAGAGCCGAGGGCCCAGGGGCAGCACGGGCCCAGCCCACACTGTGCGATATGTGAGCGCGCACTGGGTCCGTGCAGCAGAGCTGGTCTCCAGCCGTCCTGGTTAACACTTGCCCCTGGACCAAGACCTCGCTCTGTCAAGCCCCGTGTGGTGGCTGGTGTGCAACGGTCACCCCACGTTAAAAAAATCCACCCACAGGCGTCTTCCACCCTTCAGGATGTAGTTCGGGATCTGGAATATTAGGTCCTTCATGTGAACTCATCTCTTTTTGGCGTGGAAGCAAGTCATCCTCGCTTCGAGGGATGATGATGACGATTCCAGCACCGCCAAGCCTAGTCCTGTTCCTGCTCAATGGGCATATAAACAGGCTAAGTGATTGGCTAGAACATGGCAAATGGAATACAACGTGGAGAAATGTGAAATTATCCACATTTGTAGGTAAAATAGAAAAGCAGAGTATTTTGTAAACAGTGAGAGATTGGGAAATGTTGGTGTTCAGAGGGGCCTGGGTGTCCTTGTACACCAATCACTGAAAGTTAACCTGCAGGTACAGCAAGCAATTCAGAAAGCAAATGGTATGTTGGCCTTTATTCCAAGAGGATTTGAGTATAAGAGTAAACACGTCTTCCTGCAATTATACAGGGCCCTGGTGAGACCGCACCTGGAGTATTGTGTACAGTTTGGGTCTCCTTATCTAAGGAAGGATATACTTGCCATAGAGGGAGTGCAACGAAGGTTCACCAGACTGATTCCTGGGATGGGGGGATTGTCCTATGTGGAGAGTAGACTGGGCCGATATTCTCTGGAGTTTAGGAGAATGAGAGGTGATCTCATTGAAATGTGTAAAATTCTTACAGGGCTTGACAGCGGGATGTTACCCCCGGGCTGGGGAGTCTAGAAGCAGGGGTCACACAGTCTCAGGATAAGGGGTCGGCCATATAGGACTGAGATGGAAGAGGAATTTCTTCACTCAGAGGGTGGTGAATCTTTGGAATTCTCTGCCCCAGAGGGCTGTGGAGGCTCAGTCTTTGAATATATTCAAGAGAGAGATCATAGATTGATAGAACCCTCCCCTGGCCTCGCTGCGATCTTCTCCCGCACTCAACCATGGCTCAGTGGACAGCACTCTCGCCTCTGAGTCAGCAGGTTGTGGGTTCAAGTCCCACTCCAGCGATCTGAGCACGAAAAATATCTAGGCTGACAATCCCAGTGCAGTGCTGAGGGAGTGCCGCAATATCGGAGTGGCAGTACTGAGGGAGCGCCGCACTGTCGGAGTGGCAGTACTGAGGGAGCGTCGCACTGTCGGAGGGGCAGTACTGAGGGAGCGCCGCACTGTCGGAGGGGCAGTACTGAGGGAGCGCCGCACTGTCGGAGTGGCAGTACTGAGGGAGTGCCGCACTGTCGGAGTGGCAGTACTGAGGGAGCGCCGCAATATCGGAGTAGCAGTACTGAGGGAGCGCCGCACTGTCGGAGTGGCAGTACTGAGGGAGCGGCGCACTGTTGGAGGGGCAGTACTGAGGGAGTGCCGCAATATCGGAGGGGCAGTACTGAGGGAGCGCCGCACTGTCGAAGGGGCAGTACTAAGGGAGCGCCGCACTGTCGGAGGGGCAGTGCTGAGGGAGTGTCGCACTATTGGAGGGGCAGTACTGAGGGAGCTCTGCACTCAGAGGAGCAGTGCTGAGGGAGCGCCGCACTGTCGGAGGGGCTGTACTGAGGGAGCGCCGCATTGTCGGAGGGGCAGTACTGAGGGAGTGCTGCACTGTCGGAGGGGCAGTGCTGAGGGAGCGCCGCACTGTCGGAGGGGCAGTACTGAGGGAGCGCCGCACTGTCGGAGGGGCAGTACTTTACGGCCTAGCGCCACAGGCCTATCCGCCTGACTGCCCCACGATCCGGCCGGCGACAGCCAGGGAAAATGGAGGGCGTGAAACGGTCACTGGGCCCTGTCGTTCAATTCGACCCGGCCGTTAAAACTGCGTTCGCCCCCCCCCGCGCCCCCGGCCCACCGTTTGCCCCGCTCCCTGCCCCGCGTCGGGGCCCAGGCCTCTGTTGGCGGATTCCCATCTCCCGCGGCGCAAGGGTGGGGCCGCGGTTCGCCAGTCGCGAAGTGGCGGAGGGACCTCTCGAGCAACGGGATCCTGCGCAGACGCCATTTCTGGTTTTGGTTACCCCCGGCACAGCCGGCGGCCGTTTTCCGAGGGTTAATTAAGGCAGCGCGCCGGCAGTGTCTGCCCTCGCACAGCTTCCCCCGCAACCCCCATGCCCCCGCCCCCTGGCACCCGCTGCCCGCGAGCAACGCCCGCGTTTCCCGGAACCTCGGTCTCCCGTGACTGTTCTTGCAGAGGAAACTCTGATGGGGTTGGAACCTTGCAGGCATGTTATCCTCATGAATAAAATATCAGCTTTAAAGGTCAGAAAATAATCAATTAGTCTTGCTGCCATCAAAGCTTTTCAGCCGCGGGCAAGTCATCGTTATGTGTGTGTGTGTGTGTGTGTGCGTGTGTGTGTGTACGATATGTGCATGCACTCACACACGTACATATACACATGTGTCCCACAGGCAGGACCAGCACCACACACGCCTGCACACGCAAAGCACACGGGCGCACTGAACCTGCCAACATGGCATGGTACAATATCGGCCATAAGCTTCCGAGGCAGATTGAATGAGAAAAGCGCGCAAACGTACGAGGCAGCTGATGTGAACTAAAGGGATGCAATTCTAAAGGAGGTGCAGGGAAAGAGAGACCTGGGGTGTACCGGCAGAAATCGATAAAGAATTAGAATCACACATGTCGGAGGGGCAGTGCTGAGGGAGCCCCGCACTGTCGGAGGGGCAGGACTAAGGGAGCGCTGCACTGTCGGAGAGGCAGTACTGAGGGAGCCCCGCACTGTCGGAGGGGCAGTGCTGAGGGAGCCCCGCACTGTCGGAGGGGCAGTACTGAGGGAGCCCCGCACTGTTGGAGGGGCGGTATTGAGGGAGCCCCGCACTGTCGGAGGGGCAGTACTGAGGGAGCGCCGTACTGCGCTGTCGGAGGGGCAGTACTGAGGGAGCGCCGCACTGTCGGAGGGGCAGTACTGAGGGAGCGCCGCACTGTCGGAGGGGCTGTACTGAGGGAGCGCCACACTGTCGGAGGGGCAGGACTAAGGGAGCGCCGCACTATCAGAGGGGCAGTACTGAGGGAGCGCCGCACTGTCGGAGGGGCAGTACCGAAGGAGCACCGCACTGTCGGAGGGGCAGTACTGAGGGAGCACCGCACTGTCGGAGGGACAGTACTGAGGAAGCGCCGCACTGTCAGAGGGGAAATACTGAGGGAGCACCGCACTATTAGGGGGCCAGTACTGAGGGAGTGCCGCACTGTCAGAGGGGCAATACTGAGGGAGCACCACACTCTTGGAGGGGCAGTACTGAGGGAGTGCTGCACTGTCGGAGGGGCAGTACTGAGGGAGTGCCGCACTGTCGGAGGGGCAGTACTGAGGAAGTGCCGCACTGTCGGAGGGGTAGTACTGAGGGAGCACCGCACTGTCGGAGGGGCAGTACCGAAGGAGCACCGCACTGTCGGAGGGGCAGTACTGAGGGAGTGCCGCACTGTCGGAGGGGCAGTACCGAAGGAGTACCGCACTGTCGGAGGGACAGTACTGAGGGAGCACCGCACTGTCAGAGGGGAAATACTGAGGGAGCACCGCACTATTAAAGGGCCAGTACTGAGGGAGTGCCGCACTGTCGGAGGGGCAGTACTGAGGGAGCACCGCACTGTCGGAGGGGCAGTACTGAGGGAGCACCGCACTGTCGGAGGGGCAGTACTGAGGGAGCACCGCACTGTCGGAGGGGCAGTACCGAAGGAGCACCGCACTGTCGGAGGGGCAGTACTGAGGGAGCACCACACTGTCGGAGGGGCAGTACTGAGGGAGCACCGCACTGTCGGAGGGGCAGTACTGAGGGAGCGCCGCACTGTCGGAGGGGCAGTACTGAGGGAGCACGGCACTGTCGAAGGGGCAGTACTGAGGGAGCACCGCACTGTCGGAGGGGCAGTACTGAGGGAACGCCGCACTGTCGGAGGGGCAGTACTGAGGGAGCGCCGCACTGTCGGAGGGGCAGTACTGAGGGAGCACGGCACTGTCGGAGGGGCAGTACTGAGGGAGCACCGCAATGTCGGAGGGGCAGTACTGAGGGAACGCCGCACTGTCGGAGGGGCAGTACTGAGGGAACGCCGCACTGTCGGAGGGGCAGTACTGAGGGAGCACCGCACTGTCGGAGGGGCAGTACTGAGGGAACGCCGCACTGTCGGAGGGGCAGTACTGAGGGAACGCCGCACTGTCGGAGGGGCAGTACTGAGGGAGCACCGCACTGTCGGAGGGGCCGTCTTTCGGATGAGACGTTAAACCGAGGCCCTGTCTGCCCTCTCAGGCGGTGTAAAACATCCCGGAGCCACGATTGGAACAAGAGCAGGGGTGTTCTCCCCGGTGTCCTGAGGCCAAAATTTATTCCTCAGTCAGCATAACAAAAACAGACAATCTGGGTCATGATCACATTGCTGTGTGTGGGAGCTTGCTGTGCGCTAATTGGTTGCCGCATTTCCCACATTGCAACAGTTACTACATTCCACAAGCACTTCATTGGCTGTAAAGCACTTTGGGACGTCTGATGGTTGTGAAAGGCGCCATATAAATGTCTTTGCTTTAATCCTTAACATTATATCTGCAGTGCTGGCTTGGAAACACAGCCAGAACGACCGAAACAAGGCGACATTCGGTGGCAGACAAGCTCTTGCCCATCGAGTGCCTTTCGGCATTGAATAGAATCGCGGAACGGTTTCAGCAGGGAAGGAGGCCATTCGGCCCATCGAGCCCGTGCCGGCTCTCTGCAAGGGCACCTCAGCCAGTCCCACTCCCCCTGCCCTTTCCCCGTAGCCCTGCTCAATCTCTCTCCTTCAGCTACTTATCCAACTCTCTTTTGAAGGCCACGATTGAGTCTGCCTCCACCGCCCTCTCAGGCAGCGCATTCCAGATCCTCACCACTCGCTGCGTAAAAACGTTTCTCCTCGTGTCGTCTTTTGAAAGGACCATATTATTTTTAATCTTTGTTTTATTTCTCCCCCCGCCCTCCCCGAAAGCACGCAGCGTTCCGCACAAGTGAACGCCAATCTTCAGAGCCCACCTTGGACCGCAGAGCGAGACCACCCATGGACGCAGGAGGTCCCAGCTATCCTGGCCTGAATACAGCATGCAGCAAGACCTGGACGACAGTCAGGCTTGGGCTGATAAGTGGCAAGTAACATTCGCACCCCACAAGTGCCAGGCAATGACCATCTCCAACAAGCGAGAGTCTAACCACCTCCCCTTGATATTCAACGAATCCCCCACCATCAACATCCTGGGGGTCACCATTGACCAGAAACTTAACTGTACCAGGCACATAAATACTGTGGCTACAAGAGCAGGGCAGAGGCTGGGTATTCTGCGAGTGTCTCACCTCCTGACTCCCCAAAGCCTTTCCACCATCTACAAGGCACAAGTCAGGAGTGTGATGGAACACTCTCCACTTGCCTGGATGAGTTGCAGCTCCAACAACACTCGAGAAGCTCGACACCATCCGGGACAAAGCAGCCCCGCTCGATGGGCCACGCTACCCACCACCTTCAACACTCACTCCCTCCACCACCGGCGCCCCCTGGCTGCAGTGTGCACCGTCTACAAGACGCACTGCAGCAACTCGCCAAGGCTTCTTCAGCAGCAAACCCGCGACCTCTACCCGCCTAGAAGGACAAGGGCAGCAGGCGCATGGGAACACCACCACCTCCACGTTCCCCTCCCAGTCACACACACACACACCATCCCGACTTGGAAATATATCGGCCGTTCCTCCATCGTCGCTGGGTCACAATCCTGGGACTCCCTCCCTAACAGCACTGTGTGGGAGCACCTTCACCACACGGACTGCAGCGGTTCAAGAAGGCGGCTCACCACCACCTTCTCGAGGGGCGATTCGGGACGGGCAATAAACGGCGGGCCTTGCCAGCGACGCCCACCTCCCGGGAACAAATAAAAAATAAAAAAAACGGCAGGATTTTTGCCTCGAATTCACAAACACTCACTGAGCAGCGAGGGCTGTCATCGGGGGGTGCAAGGCGAGCGATCGGGCCGATTGCGAGACAAGTTAAAAGGTGCAAGCGGCGAGATGAGGGGCAGAGCCGATAAAATAAAAGCACTGCCTGTCGGCAGGGAGCGAGGAATTTGGATCGTTGCTTGTGGTGGGATTGTGCTGTGGAAAAGCCTGACAGCGACTCAAAGCCGTGCATTAATGGTGAGTGACAGCCACCATGCACGGAACGCACGCTGGTTCAGGAGGGGGAAGAAACTGTAAACGAGAATTACCTTCCCCGGCTCCTTGCAACTCTACAATTATAATCCCTCGCAAAGCCCGAGGACTGAATCAACCCTGGAAAGCCTGGCGTGATATCACCACGCGATAAAAACTGACAGGTCCAATAATCACCAGAGCGGCGGGAGAATGTCGTGCACATCTGTGGCGCCTTTCACTACTCAAGGGCAGCCCGAGGCACTTTACAGCCAATGAAGCACTGTTGGAGTGCTGTCACCGTTGTCAAGGTGGGAAATGCAGCGGCCAACTTGCGCACAGCAAGCTCCCACGCACAGCAGTGTGCTAATGACCCAGATCAGCTGTTTTCGTGAAGTGGATTGTCGCTAAGTGTGTTACCCTCGCTTCAGCCTGTGGCAGAAGGTTGAGAGAGAGAATTGGTTCAAAAACGTCAAGGAGAATGCCCTGCAAAACAGTGGCCGAGCCACTATTAACCCAGCTGAGAGAGCCGACGCAGCCTCTGTTTGACGGCTCATCCGAAAGACGGCCCCTCCGATCGTGCGGCGCTCCCTCAGTACTGCCCCTCCGACAGTGCGGCGCTCCCTCAGTACTGCCCCTCCGACAGTGCGCCACTCCCTCAGTACTGCCCCTCCGACAGTGCGGCGCTCCCTCAGTACTGCCCCTCCGACAGTGCGCCGTTCCCTCAGTACTGCCCCTCCGACAGTGCGTCACTCCCTCAGTACTGCCCCTCCGACAGTGCGGCGCTCCCTCAGTACTGCCCCTCCGACAGTGCGCCGTTCCCTCAGTACTGCCCCTCCGACAGTGCGGCGATCCCTCAGTACTGCCCCTCCGACAGTGCGGCACTCCCTCAGTACTGCCCCTCCGACAGTGCGCCACTCCCTCAGTACTGCTCCTCCAACAGTGCAGCGCTCCCTCAGTACTGCCCCTCCGACAGTGCGGCTCTCCCTCAGTACTGCCCCTCCGACAGTGCGGCGCTCCCTCAGTACTGCCCCTCCGACAGTGCGGCTCTCCCTCAGTACTGCCCCTCCGATAGTGCGGCGCTCCCTCAGTACTGCCCCTCCGACAGCGCAGTACGGCGCTCCCTCAGTACCGCCCCTCCGATAGTGCGGCGCTCCCTCAGTACTGCCCCTCCGACAGCGCAGTACGGCGCTCCCTCAGTACCGCCCCTCCGATAGTGCGGCGCTCCCTCAGCACTGCGCTGTTAGTGTCAACCGAGATTTATGTGCTCAAGTCCCTGGAGTGGGTCTCGAACCCACAACCTTCTGACTCAGAGGGGAGGGTGCTGCCCACAGAGCCACAGCTGGGATTACCCGAGCTGCAGGAAGCCTCGTAATTCAAGACTGATCATTTTAATGCAGCTCTTATTTTAGAAAATAGTAAAATACTTGTGCCCAGTCGCCTTCCGAATCTCCCGTACTTCAACTGTGTCACCGTATCCCACTGATGCAAACGGTTTCAGCACCACACTGGGATCCATTTCACGGTGATCCCAACTTTCCTGGGAGCCACGATATTTGCAAGCTCTTGCAGCTTATGATTGCCGTTTGATTGATTTCAAGAGTGGCCAGACAGCTAACGTTACCCACTTACACCACTCTACAGGGAATTGTTGAACAGGGGTCTTAAAGGGGCCTGTTCAAGTTAGCAACAACCTGCGTTTATATAGCACCTTTAATGGAGTAAAACATCTCCAAGGTGTTTCATAGGAGCGTTATCGAACAATATTTGACACCGAGCCGCATAAGGAGATATTCGGACATGTGACCAAAAGCTTGGTCAAAGAGGGAGGTTTTAAGGAGCGCCTTAAAGGAGGAAAGGGAGGCGGAGAGGTTTAGGGAGGGAGTTCCAGAGCTTGGGGCCCAGGCAACAGAAGGCACGGCCACCAATGGTGGAGCGATTATAACCAGGGATGGGCAAGAGGCCAGAATTGGAGGAGCGCAGAGATCTAGTCAGTAGCTATGCATGCCAAAAGAGCTTTGTTAAAATTCATTCACGGGATGTGGCCATCGCTGCCAAGGCTCGGTATTTATTGTCCGTCCCCTAATCGCCCCACGAGAAGATGGCGGGGTGCCGCCTTCTTGAAACAACTGGCTCGCTGGGCCATTTCAGAAGGGCAGTTAAGAGTCAATCACATCGCTGTGGGACTGGAGTCAAGAATAGGCCAGACCGGGTAAGGGAGGCAGATTTCACCCCCCTAAAGGGCATTGGTGAACCAGTCGGGTTTATACGACAATTCAGTAGTTACATAGTCGCTGGAAAAATACCACCAACGATGTCGCCACAAGATCCTGCAAATCCCCTGGGAGGACAGACGCACCAACGTTAGCGTCCTCGACCAGGCCAACATCCCCAGCATCAAAGCACTGACCACACTCGATCAGCTCCGCTAGGCGGGCCACATTGTCCGCATGTGCCAGACACGAGACTCCCAAAGCAAGCGCTCTACTCGGAACTCCTTCACGGCAAACGAGCCAAAGGTGGGCAGAGGAAACATTACGAGGGACACCCTCAAAGCCTCCCTGATAAAGTGCAACATCCCCACCGACACCTGGGAGTCCCTGACCAAAGACCAGTCCGCCCTAAGTGGAGGGAGTGCATCTGGGAGGGCGCTGAGCACCTCGAGTCTCGTCACCGAGAGCGTGCAGAGACCAAGCGCAGGCAGCGGAAGGAGCGTGCGGCAAACCAGTCCCACCCTCCCCTTCCCTCAACCACTGTCTGTCCCACCTGTGACAGGGACTGTGGTTCCCGTATTGGACTGTTCAGCCATCAAAGAACTCACTTTAGGAGTGGAAGCAAGTCTTCCTCGATTCCGAGGGATTGCCTATGATGATGATGGGTTACATTAATGACACTCGTTTTTTATTCCACATTTATTTAATTCACTGAAGTAATCCGCCTTGGTGGGATTTGAACTTCTGTCTCTGGATCAATTAGTCTAGGCGTGTGAATTACTTCCTCCCTTCCCACTGCCCTGGGCCCCAAACATTCCTTCCAGGTACCTGACAGGTACTTGTACTTCTCTCAATGTAGTAGACTGTATTCGCTGCTCACGATGCGGTCTCTACATTGGGGAGACCAAGCACAGATTGGGTGAGCGCTGTGCGGAACACCTCCGTTCAGTCCGCGGGCGTGACCCCGAGCTTCCGGTCGCCTGTCACTTTAATTTCCCCCTCCACTCCCACTCTGACCTCTCCGTCCTCGGCCAACGCAGCTCAACGCAAGCTCGAGGGAACAGCACCTCATCTTTCGCTTAGGCACTTTACAGCCTTCTGCACTCAACATCGAGTTCAACAATTTCAGAGTGTAACGTCTGCCCAGATTTTTTTTCCTATTTTGGTATGTCCTCATAGTGAGGGGATTTGAGTATCGGAGCAGGGAGGTCTTACTGCAGTTGTACAGAGCCTTAGTGAGGCCTCACCTGGAATATTGTGTTCAGTTTTGCTCACCTAATCTGAGGAAGGACGTCCTTGCTATTGAGGGAGTGCAGCGAAGGTTCACCAGACTGATTCCCGGGATTGGCCGCACTGACATATGAGGAGAGACTGGATCAACTGGACCTTTATACACTGGAGTTTAGAAGGAGGAGAGTGGATCTCATAGAAACATATAAGATCCTGACGGGACTGGACAGGTTAGATGCGGGAAGAATGTTTCCGATGTTGGGGAAGTCCAGAACCAGGGGACACAGTCTAAGGATAAGGGGCAGGCCGTTTAGGACTGAGATGAGGAGAAACTTCTTCACTCAGAGAGTTGTTAACCTGTGGAATTCCCTGCCGCAGAGAGTTGTTGAGGCCAGTTCATTGGATATATTCAAAAGGGAGTTAGATATGGCCCTTACGGCTAAAGGGATCAAGGGGTATGGAGAGAAAGCAGGAAAGGGAAAGCAGGGATCAGCCATGATCTTATTGAATGGTGGTGCAGGCTCTAAGGGCCGAATGGCCGACTCCTGCACCTATTTTCTATGTTTCTATGTTTCTATTTTTTCCACCACCGTCTTATTTTTTCTCTTTCCAACGACAGCGGGTGATGATTCTACCATTCACATCCTATCTAGACGCATCTTTTGTTCCTTAACTTGTCCCATTACCATCTCCTCTCGCCCCGCACCATCATCCCCTTTTGTCTCTCTAATCTCTTCTGCCTTCCACCCTATTATCGACCTTCCCTTTTGTTCTTCCCTCCCCTCTCCCTTTCCCCGCCCCTGCACTTGCTTAAAACCTGTCCCATCTCTGACTTTCTCCAGTTCTGACGAAGGGTCATCGACCCGAAACGTTAACTCTGTTTCTCTCTCCACAGATGCTGCCTGACCCGCCGAGATTTCCAGCATTATCTGCTTTTACCTCTGGATTACAGAAGAACATAAGAAATAGGAGCAGGAGTCGGCCATTGGGACCCTGGAGTCTGCTCCGCCATTCAATAAGATCATGGCTGATCTGATCATGGACTCAGCTCCACTTCCCCACCCGCTCCCCATAACCCTTGACTCCCTTGTCGCTCAAAAATCTGTCTATATCCGCCTGAAATATATTCAATGACCCAGCCTCCACAGCTCTCTGGGGCAGCGAATTCCAGATTTACAACCCTCTGACAGAAGAAATTCCTCTCAGTTTTAAATGGGCAGCCCCTTATTCTAAGACTATGTCCCCTAGTTTTAGTTTCCCCCATCAGTGGAAACATCCTCTCTGCATCCACCTTGTCGAGCCCCCTCATAATCTTATACGTTTCGATAAGATCACCTCTCATTCTTCTGAACTGTACACACCTTGCCTGTACACCAGAGGGTGCTGCTGCTGGAGACCTAAAGGGTTGCCTGCACACTACAGGTAACCCAGTATAAAAAGTAACACACAGCTTGTTGTCTGCACTCAGGAGCTGCAAATAAAGGACATTGGGTCCTACAGGGACCATGCTGATGCCAATGGAATCCCCCTGTGGGAGACCTCCAGGTCCAGCTGGGCTCCCAGCCATGTAGCCTGGACCTTTGGAACGTATGTGATGCCCCTTGCAGGCAGTGGGAGCAGACCCACTACAGGGACAATGGTCAATGGGCAGCCCAGCCACCACCAATGGCAACCTGCACCAGACCAGCCCGACAGCCCCTGGCCACCAGGGCCAACACCAGGAACATGTGGCCAATTACCCTCCAGCTTCCCTGGCAAACCCTGGGATGACCTGACCCTCATCCCAATTGGTGGACAAGGAGACCACCCAGTCTTGTGGTCCTGCCCACAACTACAGTGTATACACACCACCCACTGCTGCCGTGGCTACCCCCTCCCCCAGGGATCCCACAACAGTGACACCCACTTGGTCTGTGTGTGAGGGAGGGGGAAACGTACGAGGCCAGCCTCAAGCACAGGGGTAACACTTGGCAAACACACAACCCTCACCACAACCTCCCATAGCCCACCACTGATCACCTCCCCTGGTCATGATAATAAGGATATGAAAAATGCTTAGGGGGGAAGTGTTGTTATGTATGCACGCCTGTTTACTGTGTGATGTCTGTAACACTGTTGTGCAACACTGAATGAACCCTTACACTGTACACACCTTGCCTGTACACCAGAGGGTGCTGTTGCTGGAGACCCAGGGGTTGCCCGCACACGGCAGATAACCCAGTATAAAAGGGAACTCACAGCTTGTGGTCGTCACTCAGGAGCTGCAAATAAAGGACTGCAGGTCTGCACAGTTTAAGTACCATACCCTGCCTCGTGGAGTCATTACTAAAGGCGCTTACATACACTACACCGAAAGCACAAAATAAACAGCATTGAGGATTTGAAATCTCCTGGTTATCATGCAAGTCAAGTGCATAAGGGATGAATTGTATCAAATGATTGCGTCTAAGTTGCTTCTGTACAGCAGTGACTTCAGGTTAATAATGAGAGAGGCAGACAGCATGCCTGAAGGTAATTCACAGCTACTGGCAGGTGATTGAATAGTGAGACAATCAATTGCCCCACACTATCAGATTCAGTGGGCACTGCTTCGAAACACTGCTCTCCATAGCTCTTCCGCGGCACAATACTTGTCTTCTGTCGATGTGTGGCAGGCTTTCAGTGTAGACAGGCGACACAGCGCTTAAGATTATTCCACCGCTGGCCTTGTGTCAGCTGTGGCTCAGTGGGTAGCACACTCGCTCTCTGAGTCAGACGGGCACAGGTTCGAGTCCCATTCCCGGGACTGGAGCGCATAAATCTAGGCTGACGCTCCCAATGCAGTGCTGAGAGAGCGCCGTACGGTGCTGTCGGAGGGGCAGTGCTGAGGGAGCGCCGTACTGTGCTGTCGGAGGGGCAGTGCTGAGGGAGCGCCGTACTGTGCTGTCGGAGGGGCAGTACTGAGGGAGTGCCGTACTGCACTGTCGGAGGGGCAGTGCTGAGGGAGCGCCGCACTGTGCTGTCGGAGGGGCAGTACTGAGGGAGCGCTGCGCTGTGCTGTCGGAGGGGCAGTGCTAAGGGAGCGCCGTACTGTGCTGTCGGAGGGGCAGTGCTGAGGGAGCGCCGTACTGTGCTGTCGGAGGGGCAGTGCTGAGGGAGCGCCGTACTGTGCTGTCGGAGGGGCAGTGCTGAGGGAGCGC
The DNA here is from genome assembly GCF_044704955.1 of Pristiophorus japonicus. Lineage (NCBI taxonomy): Eukaryota > Metazoa > Chordata > Chondrichthyes > Pristiophoridae > Pristiophorus > Pristiophorus japonicus. Next base: position 11,460,152 of record NC_092003.1, on the reverse strand, counting down.
CATACTGTGCTGTCGGAGGGGCAGTACTGAGGGAGCGCCGTACTGTGCTGTCGGAGGGGCAGTACTGAGGGAGCGCCGTACTGTCGGAGGGGCTATACTGAGAGAGTGCCGCACTGTCGGAGGGGCAGTATTGAGGGAGTGCCGCACTGTCGGAGGGGCAGTACTGAGGGAGCGCCGCACTGTCGGAGGGGCTATACTGAGGGAGTGCCGCACTGTGGGAGGGGCAGTACTGAGGGAGTGCTGCACTGTCGGAGGGGCAGTACTGAGGGAACGCCGCACTGTCGGAGGGGCAGTACTGAGGGAGTGCTGCACTGTCGGAGGGGCAGTACTGAGGGAGCGTCGCACTGTCGGAGGGGCAGTACTGAGGGAGTGC